>NW_006921695.1:1540147-1560555 GCF_000298275.1 Orycteropus afer afer | reverse complement strand
ATTGCCAGTCATTATAGGGAATGACTACTACCAGCTGCCCAGCCAAGTTGATACCTGACCTTAACTACCAAACCACCCCAAATAGACATGGATAATGACATTTACAAAACATCACAGAATGGAGGACAATGGCTAGAAGGGCCACATCAAGCAATTCACTGCAGTTTGCAAAAGCAGTTTTCTCCTATATCCAAAGTCCCAGTAATAAAAACATAGTAGGATGAGAGTTATAAACAGATGGTTAAAGCGGATTAGTAAATATTATAGAAACTTGAAAGGAAACCATATTCCTATTTTCAGATAAAAATAGAAAGTTAACTTCTAAGTCTGTAAATTCTTCAGTGCCACTTCACTTATGTTGCTGTTGTTAGGTGCCTTCAAGTCGTCTCTGACTCCTAGCAACCTCATGTACAGCTGAAAGAAACACTTCCCGGTCCTGTGCCAGCCCCATAATCCATCATAGCAGTCACTGTGTCAGTCCATCTTGTTGAGGGCCTTCCCCTTTTCATTCTCCCTCCACATTGCCAAGCCTAATATCCTTCTCTAGGGAATGGTCCCTTCTTAAAGCAGGTGAGACTAAGTTTGGCCATTCTCTCTTCCAAGGAGCATTCCAGCTGCAATTCTTCCAGGATAGATTTGTTAGCTCTTTTAGTAGTCCATGGTACTTTCAGAATTCTTCACTAACACCACAACTCAAAAGCATCAACTCTTCTTTGGCCTTCCTTTTTCATTGTCCAGTTCTCATGTGCATATGAGGTGATTGAAAATACCATGGCTTTTGTCTAGAGCACCTTAGTCTTCAGGGAGACATCTTTGCTCTTCAGCACTTGAAAGAGATCCTTTGCAGCAGATTTGCCCAATGCTATATGATGTCTGGTATCTTGACTGCTGCTTCCATTGGTGTTAATTGTAGAACCAAGCAATACGAAGTCTTTCACAACTTCAGACTTTTTTCCTTTTATCGTGATGTTGCTTATTGGTCTCGTTGTGAGGATTTTTGTTTTCTTTATATTGAGGCGTAATCCATACTGCAGACTGCAGTCTTCAATCTTCATCAGTAAGTGTTTCAAGTCATCCTCGCTTTCAGTGAGCAAAGTTGTGTTATCTGCATAATGTAAGTTGTTAATGAGTCTTCCTCCAATCTTGATGCCACATTCTTCTTCATATAGTCCAGTTTCTCAGATTATTTGTTCAGCATACAAATTGAATAAATATGGTGAAAGGATACAACCCTGACACACTCCCTTCTTGATTTTAAACCATGCAGTGTCCCCTTGTTCTGTTCGAATGACAGCCTTCTTGTCTATGTACAAGTTCCTCATGAGCATAATTAAGTGTTCTGGAATTCCCATTCTTCTCAATGTTGCCCATAATTTGTTATGAGCCACAAAATCGAATGCTTTTGCATCATCAGTAAAACACAAGTAAACATCTTTCTGGTATTCTTTACTTTGAGTCAAGATCGATCTTACATCACCAATGATATCCCTCGTTCCACATCCTTTTCTGAATCAAACTTGAATTTCTGGAAGCTCTCTGTCAGTATTCTGCTGTAACCATTTTTGCATTATCTTCAGTAAGATTTTACTTGTATGAAATATTAATGATATTGTTCAATAATTTCCACATTCTGTGGAATCACCTTTCTCTGGAATGGGTACAAATTTGGATCTCTTCCAGTCAGTTGGCCAGGTAGTTGTCTTCCAAATCTCCTGGCATAGCTGAGTGAGTGCCTCTAGTGAGGCATCCATTTGTTGAAACATCTCAATTGGTATTCCATCAATTCCTGGAGCCTTGTTTTTCACAACTTCCCTCAGTGCAACTTCAACTTCTTCCTTCAATCATATGCCACCTCCTGAAATGGTTGAACACCAACTATCCATTTTTGTTCCAGTGACTCTGTGTATTCCTTATGTCTTCTTTTGATGTTTCCTGCATACATTCAATATATTGCCTGTATAATCTTTCAACAGTGCAACTCAAGACTTAAATTCTCTCTTTAGGTCTTTCATCTTGAGAAATGCCAAGAGTATTCTTCCCTTTTGGCTTTCCAACTCCATGTCTTTGCACATTTCATTGTAATAATTGACTTTGTCTTTGCTAGCTGCTCTTTGAAATCTTCTGTTTAGCTTTTTTATCTTGTCATTTCTTCCATTTGCTTTAGCTACTCTCTGCTCAAGGGCAAGTTTCAGAGTCTCTTCTGACATCTATTTTGGTCTTTTCTTCCTTTCCTTTCTTTTTAATGACCTTTTGCTTTTTTCATGGATGATGGTTCTTGATGTCATCCCACAGTTCCTCTGGTTTTTGGTCGTTGGTGTTCAAATGCATCAAATCTTTCTTTAAATGGTCTCTAGATTCAGGAGGGATATAGTCAAGGTCATATTTTAGCTCTCATGGGCTTTTTAAATTGTCTTCAACTTCAACTTGAACTTGCAAATGAGCAGTTGGTGGTCCGTTCCACAATCAGTGCCTGGCCTAGTTTTGGCTGAAGATACTGAGCTTCTCCATTGCCTCTTGCCACAGATGTAGTAAGTCTGATTCCTGTATGCTCCATTTGGGAATTCCACGTGTATAGCCACCATTTGTGTTGTTGAAAAAAGGTATTTGCAATGAATAAGTTGTTGGTCTTGTAAAAAATTGTCATGTGATCGCCAGTATTATTTCTATCTCCAAGGCCGAATTTTCCAAGTACTGATGATTCTTCTTTGTTTCCAACTTTTGCATTCCAGTCACCAGTGATAATCAGCACATCTTGATTGCATGTTTGGTCAGTTTCAGCCTGCAGAAGTTGATGAAAATCTTCAATTTCCTCATCTTTGACTTTGGTGTTTAGTGCGTAAATTTGAATAATAGTCGTATTAACTGTCTTTCCTTGTAGGTGTATTGATACTATTCTATCACTGACAACATTGTACTTCAGGATAGATCTTGAAACAGTCTTTTTGACAATGAATGCCATGCCATTCCTCTTCAATTTGTCATTTCTGGCGTAGTAGATAATATGGTTATCTGATTCAAAATGGCCAAAACCATTTCAGCTCACTAATGCCTAGGATATCAATCTTCATGCATCCCATTTCATTTTTGGCAACTTCCAATTTTCCTAGTTCCTACTTTGTACATTCCATGTTCGGATTATCAATAGATGTTTGCAGCTGTTTTTTCTCATATTGAGTCATTCCACTTCAGCAAATGAAGGCCCCGAAAGCTCTACTTTATCCATATCATTAAGATAGGCTCTACTCTGATGAGGCAGCTCTTTCCCAGTCAGTTTTGAGTGTCTTCAGACCTGCAGGGCTCATCTTCCAGCACTGTATTGGACAATGTTTCAGGGCTATTCATAAAATTTTCCAGTAATATACCAGACATTGTTTCACTACTATTCATAAGGTTTTTTCTGGCCAATTCTTTGATAAGTGGATGACCTCTTCCTTCTTCCTAGTCTCTCAGTCTGGAAGCTCCAACAAAACCAGTCCACCATGGGCATCCCTGCTGGCACAGCCTCCAGCCTCACAGTAACACGCAAGCCAGCACAGTACGACAAACTTACAGATAAGTTCGTCTCCCTTAGCTGTTCCAACTGCTTTGCTCACTTCCTGGGCTTCCCTCTACCTATTCCTGCTGGCCCTGTCTGCCACTGCTCCCTGCCGCCTGGGGGCTGTCCCCCACCCGCCTTACCTGTTCTGGCGCCAGGCCCTGTCTGCACTTTACTTATAGATACTGGGATTCCCATGTAATGTACTTATTTATCTTGTTCCCATAGCCTTCTTACTATCTCTGCATAAATGCAAATATGTGTGAATGTTGAAAGAGATAAGCACAGAAATAAATGATAAATATCTGAATTCCTGTCTCAGCTGTCACTGAATAAATTCTATTACTTTCTTTTCTTTCCCTTCCCACTTGCTTGATCTCTTCTAATGTAACTTGCTTTAAACACCTTTCAGAAATCTTTTCATGAAATCTTTTAATTATCCTTCTTCTACTGATGACCGTCTTCATACTGTTAATTGAAAACAATTTACTAATGGCAAGAACTGGTTAATCGTTAATAAACCAAGAAAAACTAAACCAGTTGCCATTGAGTGGATTCCCACTCATGACAAACCATGTGTACAAAATAGAACTGATCCATAGGGTTTTCAAGACTCTGACCTTTTGGAAACAGACTGCAGGCCTTTTTTTACAAGATACCTCTGAGTGAATTTGAACTACCAACCTTTTGAGTGCTTAACCACTTGTGCCACTCAGGGAATCTTAAATAGTTAATAGCATTTCATTAAGCACAGTTTAATAGACCTGTGCTAAAACATAAAAAAGTCTAATATGTGGCATTGAAGATGGTGAGCCAAACAAACTCTCAGAATGTTCTAAACTGCTTCGCCTCATGTTGGTAGGAAAATCTAGTGGAGATGCCTTCCTGGGGAGTCTATCAGGGCTCTGGTTTTCTCCCTCCACTCAGGTGCTCTGAGATTTTAATACATACTGAAAGGCAACATGTTATCTATTAACTTACCTTGAAAATGAACATCTTTGTGAGGGTCTTCAATATAATTGAGAGCTTTGGTGGTGTAGTGCCTAAGGAATTTGACTGCTAACCAGAAGGCTTGTGGTTCAAACCCACCAGCCACTCCTCGGAAGGAAGATTAGGCAATCTATTTCAGTACAGATACTGCCTTGGAAACCCAAGAAGGGGTTGCTATGAGTTGAATCAACTCAACGTCAGTGAGTTTGTTTTTTTTTTTTTTTCAATATAATTGGTATGTTCATGCCATTTTGGTATTAGAAATTGCAAGGATATTAAAGGATATGGATGGCCTGGAATGTTCCATACCTAGGTAGATATATTGGGTCTCTGACTAAAGCCCAAGTCTAGGAATTTTATTAACCACCTCTTCCCATGAGTCAGAATTGACTCAACAGCTGTGGATTTTCTCCCCATTTGAGTCCTAATTGTCTCTCCACTTATATCTGGTTTCACAGTGGCCTACGAAACTGGTAGAAACAATAAAGGGAAATAGGACTGAGATGAATTCAGTGGCAATAGATTTCTGGGGTGACAATACAGGTGGTTCCTAGATTATGTACATCCAACTTATGTACAACCTATAGTTATGAAACAACCTCTATGAAGGCTATTATTTTAAAAATTCACAGTACATACAATGGTTTGTTATAACAAACAGTACTATTTTGTGACATGCATCAAAGCATTATTATTACTATATTATTATGTTAAAATATTTTAGCGTATCTGGAAGTGTTTAATGTTTTTTATGCATAGAAAGGTATACTACACTATATATTAAGGCAGCATTTGACTAACTGATATTTGATATGAACTGCACCTAACTGTTCTGATTTAATGTACAAATTTGGCATAGACAAACTTAAGAACAGAACCTGTTCGTAATCCATAGCCTGCTTGTATATAGAAATATATGTAATATAAGCCTTTTTTTTGTCCAAGAAGTATGGGCTACTCATAAGATGCAGACATGTGAGTGAGAACTTACTATATGTGTTCTAATTAAATGGTAAATCAACTCCATTCAGTGTTGGATTACACAGTAAGCGAGGTAAGCATGGGCTTACTTGTGCTTACTTTCTAATCTGTAGTGAACAATTTTATGTTTTTCACCACAGCAAAGATTCTATTTCTAGATATGGCTGGTACCTGTCTCTCTCCAAATCCCACAGAATCAAAATCTCTTTTCAAATTTATATTCCTGATAGGGATGGAATATCAAGTAAGCAAGGTAAGCACAGGCTTACTTTTGCTTACTTACTCGTCTGTATAAACAGTTTCACATATTTTTCACCACATCTTGAAAGCCATGTAAAATTATTCACTATAGATTAGTAAATTCAGGCTTAACTTGCTTAGTGGGTAATCCACCCTGACTCTACTTATAAAATTACTACTCCTTCTGGACACTAGTTTCCCGTCATTTTCCCACCTACAGCCTGTTCAGAGACTTCATTTTCTGAACTTCATCTAATCATCCCATGGTCTGTTTCTTTTATGCCATGCATGAAAAGTGGATCAACATAGCAGTGGGTAAATGAGAAGGAAAAAAAAAAGAAAAAGAATTAAGAAAGTTATTTTTGTACTTATCTGCACATTGAAACATGTTAGCATAAGCTTTATGTTCTAGAAAATCCATAGTGCTATAAAGCGCTACTGATAAAGATAAAAATCCATTTTCATGCCATGCCATTAGATAGTGATGAATACATAAAATATACATAAGTGCATTTGCCAGATGATGAATGAAATATCATGGTAACATCCTAAGTCTCATATTAAGAGTGAGAAGAGTGACTTAGAAATAGTGATGATAAATTAGCTTTTTTTTTTTTCAAGACAACAGAATGAACAATATCTAGATTTTTTCACTATTTCACATACCTCCTGGCTATATCTATGTACTAATCTTAGTGGTTGAGGCTTTCCCTTTGGGATTTGTACTCCTTCCACCTCTGGTTAACTCTGCCACATGAGTTAAATGTGGTATCATGTCAATAGGAAGTATCAAATGACCAGTCTGCTTGACCCCAAATTCCAGAACTCTATGTATTCTCTGTTCTCACCCTACCTTCTTTGTACACATACTCAGAGTGGGTTAGGCCTGGGCTGTATGTGGCAAGAACCCTCACTGCTTGTGTGACAGACTTCAACAAGCCTATATTGTTTTGTTGATCTGTAATCTTGGTAGCCATGAGTGTTTGATGATGATATTTGCATATCCTTTGCTGGGAGCAGTGTAATTAGAATCAGATTTTATATTCACTGGAATTGGAACCAAAGAATATGGACTATCCAGCTTCGCAGAGCTACATACAATACATTAAATATCAAATATTTATCAAGTGTCTGGATATAAGTATACTGTGCCCATTAAAATAATTGAAGTGCTTACTTTCCAAGAGCTTAAGAAACAACAACAAAAAAGACCAATAAGAAATGTTAGGTATGCAGTACAATTACTAAAAGACAAACATGGGTAATATTTTGACTTGAAAATTATTTATCACTGTATATAAATATTGGTGTATATTTTGTATTGGTTTATTTCTGGCATGTTTAGGGCATCACAGTCCAATAGAAATATAATGGAAAACACACGCAATTTAAAATTTTCTCATAGCCATATTAAAGTAAAACAAACAAACAAAAAAACCCAGGTATAATTAATTTTAATAATGTATTTTATTGAATGCAATAATTATTTCAGCATATAGTCAGTAATGAATGAGCTATGTTGCATTGTATTTCTCATACTAAGTCTTCAAAATCTATCATGTATTTTTACACTTAGGCCACATCTGACTCAATTGGAGCACTGTATTTTCATCAGAAAAACTTTCTCTTTTACATTCTCTTAACATTTTTAGTCAAAAAGTAGATTCATTTACCCAAGTCATTCCAAACAGGTTTAGAAATGTTTCAATAATAGGATTTATTAATTATTTTAAAATTTAAATTTACATTCATTGTAATTAAATAAATGGTAAATTCAGTTCCTCAGTCCAGCTAGTCACATTTTAAGTGCTCAAAAGCCACATGTGGTTAGTGCTTATTGTATTAGTATAAACCAAAACAAAAAAAACAAACTCACTGCCATCCAGTGGATTTCAACTCATAACGACTGGCCTTTGGGTTTCTAAGGCAGTAAAATATTTTTGGAAGTAGATTGCCCAGTCTTCCTTCAGCAGAGTAGCTGGTGGGTTTGAACTGCCAACCTTCTTGTTAGCAGTCAAATGCCTTAGGCACTACACCACCAGAGCTCCTTTGTATTATTATAAAAAAAACCAAACTCACTGCCCTGGAGTCAATCCTGATTCATATAGTGACTCCTCCCTGGGTTTCCAAAACAGTATCTCTTTATAAGTAGATTGCCCAATCTTTCTTCCGAGGAGTGTCTCATGGGTTTGAACCACCAGCCTTCTGGTTAGCAGTGAAATGCTTTAGGCATTACGCCTCCAGAGCACCCTGTATTAGTATAGGTTTAGAATAATAAACAGTATAGTGCTCATTTTCTTGACAGCTGTGTAAGGGTGTGCAATTTTCAAGAACACAGGAATAGACGGGCCCAAAGGTGTTTGAAGGTGGGAGATAGTAAGGTCCATGGACTAACAGTTATTGTTGTTGTTATTATGTGCCATGGAGTCAGACCCAACTCATAGTGACCCCTCCTTGGGTTTCCGAGGCAGTATCACTACGGAAGTAGATTGCTCCATCGTCCTTCTGAGGAGTGGCTGGTGAGTTTGAACCACCAGTCTTCTGGTTAGCAGTCAAGTGCCTTAGGCACTATGCTACCAGAGCTCCTGGACTAACAGTGGGGGGGGGGAGGGGAGAAAAAACCAGTGCCCTCCTGGTGATTCCTACTCATAGTGACCCCCATTGGGTTTCCGAGACAGTAAATCTTTATGGAAGTAGATTGCCCAGTCTTGCTTCCACAGAGTGGCTGGTGGGTTTGAACCACTAACTTCCTGGTTAGCAGTCAGATGCCTTAGGCACCATGCTACCAGAGCTCCTTAACAGTAGAAAATACAGCAGAGAAACAAATTCCATAGGTAATCCAATGAATATAAGTTACTGAACAAAAAATAAGAAAGTGAGGCACTGTTGTTGGGTGCTCTCCAGTCAATTCTGACTCAGCAACCACCTGTGCCAGAGTAGAACTACCGTAGGGTTTCCTAGGCTGTAATCTTTATGGAAGCAGATCACCAGGTCTTTCACCTGCAGAGCCGCTGGTGGGTTTGAACCACTGACTTTTGGGTTAGCAGCCAAGGGCTTTACCACCAGGGCTCCTTGGAGTTACTCATAGCTTATCAATTGTAGATCATCAGACCAATGATTTATAAGCTTTGTGGGGCAGAAATCCAGGTTCTGAGGAGGTAGAGGGGCATCAGGTATGGGGGTTTCACATAAGATTTTATTTGTAAATCTTATCTAATTTCCCACCTAATTAAAAAATCTCTTCTAAAACTGTAATGGATGGTTAAGTGGCTCATTGATGAGATATTCACCATTACATGATATTCCTATGCATCCAAAAATCTTATTTCTCTACCGTTGTTTATCTTAATAGGTGCTTCATTGTGATTTTCCATTATATGTTGTCTTCTACTTTCATTATTTCAGATGAAGTGGTACTAAAGTCCCTGATGAATTTTGTTTCTAGAATCCTTTAAAAATTTTTTAGCGCTTATCCAAAAATGACCAAATGTGAATGCCACTGTCAGTTTGATTTGACAAAAGATTTCCATGATCATCCAGGGCCCTGTATTTATTTGTAAAGCATCAGTGTGCATTAACACCCCTACCCCTGCCCCCCCTTCTTTTTTTTGGCATCTGCATCTCACTTTTAGGAATTATTAAAACCTTTGGAACTTTTTCTCCTGAACTGGTATCCAGCTATGCTTTTCCTATCCTGTAGTACTGCAAAGAATTATTCAAAGCAAAATACAGAATCGTGTATATACTTATAATTCAATTTGAGGAAGTGTCTACTTTCTGAAATAATTTTGAGCCCCAAATCTATCATTTCATATTTTAGCTGTTCCTATCAAATACATGCCTGTATTAGTTTCTCACGATACAACAATGCTTTGAAACCACAAACCAGCGCCAAAAGACTCAGGGACAATAACCACTTATGATCATTCACAAGTCTACAGGTCAGCTGATCTTGAGTAGGCTTGTGTGGGTTTGATAGAAAATAGTAAAACTTCAGAAATGGAAGATATATAGAATATTTCTTGGATCTAAAATGAAGGGAAATAATATAATTTGATTTTCTGTGGCACGTTACGTGGTGTCCTTGCTGTCAGAACCAATGGTACTCATACTAAAAAGGAGCTCATTTGTTTGCACCATGTTTTAAGACAGGGCCATTCAAACTAGCATCTCTGCAGAGCCCACATTTCTAAGTCCTCCAGCTACATGATGTGATTGCAGTAACTGTAGAATGAAATTTTAGCAAAATATCATTATTTGAAACTTGCTCTAATTGATTCCTATCAGAAAACCATATATGTGTAAGTATATGTCACCATTTCATACTATACATCCAGGTAGTAGTATAGTAAGTATACAGGAGTATACATTTAAAAGTATATGCCCATTGCTCAAAAATTAGAAAAAGCACGTTAAATAAACAGTTGATGAGCATACATTACCAGTTGAAATGTTGAGGCTTTGGATTTCTAGTTTGAAGGTTGAAGTGGCTGCTTCTGACTTGAGGAAAGAGCTACTACAGCAAAAAGTTATGTATTTGTATTCCAGAGAGTATTTCTTAAAGAGGAAGCTACCAAAAGTTACTAAACGTTAACATCTAGCAATCTAAATTTAAGAATGCAGATTAAGCATTTAAACTAGATTTGCTTCCTCTTTTATTTGCTCTAAAACCAGTTGCTGTCATGTCAGTTCCTATTCATAGTGACTCTAGGACAGAGTAGAACTGACCCAGTGGGTTTCTAAGGCTGTAATCTTTATGGAAGCAAACTGCCACATCTTTCTCTTGTGGAGCAGTTGGTGGATTTGAATTTTCAACCTTTCAGTTAGCAGCTGAGTGCTAAACCAGTGGGCCACCTGAGTTCCTTCACTCTAATTAAAAAAAAAAAAAAAAAAAAAAATAGGAAATAACTGCAAAATATTGCTGCTATAAGGGGAAAATGTTATTTAAAACAGCACTCAAAATTTAAATTAAAAAAAAAAAAAAAACTTGAAAACTAGCATCAGCAATGCCAGCTGGCTTATTATGAATGAAAAACAAGCATTGGATTGTGGAGCAAAGGCCGCTGACTTGGCTCCGAGGCACATTTTTAACCTTTCTGATGATCTGAGTAGATGTGGAAGTGGGTTATCTTGATTCTTCTGAGAGTTGAACGAGTTTTTCGTTTTAATCTTTCTCCTATCTCAATGAGTTCCGTGTTCTCAAGGTCAAGGCCAGTGAGATATAGCTATTGTGAGAGAGTCGGAAGAGAATAAAGAAATAATACTCTATATTTCTGTATGGTGGCTATATGAAACATGCCAGATAAACTGTTTCTAGATACTGCCTCGGAAACCCAAGGAGGGGTCGCTATGAGTCGGGTTTGACTCGACGGCACATGACAACAACAACAACAAGATCAAAGTAATGTGGACAATAATTCAACACTGGACATAACAATGGACATGTAATATATGATATATACACCTATAGTTTTATATTTTGGAAGCTCTGGTGGCATAGTGCCTAAGGCGTTTGGCTGCTAACCAGCAGGCTGGTGGTTCAAACCCAGCAGCCACTCCTTGAAGGGAAGACTGGGTAATCTACTACTGTAGAAATACTGCCTTGGAAACCCAAGGACAGGTTGCTATGAGTTGGAATCGACTTGACGGCAGTTGGTTTTGTTTCCGGTTTTGTTATTCCTTACTTATAAACATGGTTAAGTTCCAAAAACCAGATTGTTATGTGAAAATTGGCATTATGTGAAAATGGCATATGACCACATTGGATCACAAAATGGAGGATAACTGTATCATTATACTACTAACTCACTGCTGTCAAGTCAATTCGACTCACAGTGACCCCTCCTTGGGTTTCCAAGGCGGTATCTCTACCGAGATTGCCCAGTCTTCCTTCTGAGGAGTAGGTAGTGGGTTTGAACCCCAGCCTTCTGGTTAATAGTCAGATGTCTTAAGCACTACACCACCAGAACTGTCAAATTACATCATCACATAATTGCCAAATTGTATCATTACATAATCGCTAAACTACTGCAAATCATGTCTCATCCAAGTTGATACATAACCTTAACCATCATAGCCAACATTACTCTCATCTTGCACCTCAGTGTTTGTTTCTGTCAGACATACATTGCTCATGTGCAAAATAGTTGGATAGTAGATTTTTTTTTTTTTTCCACTATTATCCAAAATGTGAAATGTCTGATAACAGGATAGTCAATGTGGTAGTTAAGGTTGTATGTTAACTTGGCTAGGCCTGGTTTTGAGTGGCTGGCAGCTGGATGTAGTTATTCCCCAAGATGAGGCTGATAATCAACTCCATGGTGGAATCTGCTGTGAGCAGCTTAGGGATGTGGTCTGTTGCCATTATATAAGAAGCCGCTTTGAGAAAGGTCTCTGGGCTTTTTGGCATGCTTGGATCTTGCTGAGTGTTCATTCAGCAGTTTGCCATGTTATCTGCTGATCTTGGGACTGTTTCTGGACTTGAATTACTGGCCTGCTCTGTTGCTTGATTATTTTGGGACTGTGCCACTTTACTTGTCAACCTTGAGTTTGTCAGCCTCAGCAGCCAGCAGCTGCCTGAGTTAAGAGAAGCCTCTAGCTACAGTGGGCCAGGAGCAAGAGGCAGAGCTGAAGCCCAATGTCGAGGAGCCTTCACTCAGCCCCTAGAACTGGCACTTTGAACTCAGACTTTTAGCCTCCTAAACTGTAAGAGAATAAATCCCTGTTTGTTAAAGCCATCTACTTGTGGTATTTTTGTTACAGCAGCACTAGGTGGCATAGTGCCTAAGGCACTTGACTGTTAACCAGAAGGCTGTTGGTTCAAACCCACCAGCCACTCTTTGGAAGGAAGATTGGGCAATCTACTTCCATAGAGATACTGCCTCAGAAACCCAAGGAAGGGTCACTGAGTCGAATCAACTCAATGGCAGTGAATTTGGTTTAGAAAACCAAAACAGTCAATAAGTGAGGAGTAAGGGTAGGCATATATATTTGTATGTACATGTATATTGTTGTTTGTTAGCTGCTGTCAAGTTGGCTCTGACTCATGAGGAGCACATGTACAAAACAACAAAATGTTGCCAGGTCCTGTGCTATGTTTACAATCATTGATGTATTCCAGTCCACTGTTGGAGCCACTGCGTATTTTGAGTGCCTTTCAACCTGTGGGGCTCATCTCCTGATACTATATGGGACAATATTCTGTTATGATCCATAGAATTTTCACCGGTTAATTTCTGGAAGTAGTTTGCTAGGCTGCCTTGGTGTTGTAGTGGTTAAGCACTAGGCTGCTAACTCAAAGGTCAGTGGTTTGAACCCACTAGCTGCTTTGTGGGAGAAAAATGTGATAGTTTGCTGCATAAAGATTTATAAAGAAACCATATAGGCTAGGTCTCCTGTGTCCTACAAGGTCACTATGAGTCGCGAATGACTCAATGCCACTGGGTTTTGTTTTTGATATTTTCTAGTCTATCTATCTGAAAGCTGAAACTTGTCTATCATACCAGTGGCATAGCTTCCAGCCTCAGCAACACACAACACACAAGCCCCTACAATGTGGCAAACTGAGAGATGGGTGGTAGATGTGTGCGTGTGTATGCATGTATGTGTGTGTGTAAGTATAATGTATAATACAGCCAAAATAGAGCATTTGTTTTTCAGAACTAAATGGGTGTTAATAGGATCACAAACTGTTTTTGAGGCAGTTTGTTTGCTATAGAGGTCACTAGGTCACACAAACAGTTTGCAGTTGACTACTAGCTAAAACGTTGGCAGTTTAGACTTACTGAGAGGTGCCTTGGAAAAAAGATTGACAATCTGTTTCTGAAGGGTCACAGCCTTGAAACCCTATTTAGCAGTTCTCTGTACACATGGGCTTCCCGTGAGTTGGAATCAAATTGATGACAACCAAAAACACCACTAATCTAATGGTTGGCAGTTCATGTGCCATGGATGAAGGGCCTGACAGTCTGTTTTTATAAAGATTACAGCCAAAAAAACGGTATTACAAACAAACAAACAAATCCACTTTACAGAAGGAGATTACCTCATCTTCCTTCCCTAGAGCAGCTGGTAGGTTTGAACCACTGACCTGGTTAACAGCCAGATGTCACTACCTCACCAGAGCTCCTTAAGAAAAGGTTATGGAGCAGTTCTACTCTGTAACATATGGGGTTGACATGAGTAAAAATCTAGTCAACAGCAGTGGGTTTGTTATTTTTTTTCATTTTTAAAATTTGTCATGCAGGACTTTACTTGGAAAATGTAGGCTATCCAGTTCTAGGCAGTGGAAAGAGCCCTGGTGGCACACTGGTTAAGCACTCAACTGCTAACCAAAAGGTTGGTGGTTTGAACCCACCAGTCTCTCTGCAGGGGAAAAGACCTGGAGTTCTGCTCCCAAAAAGATTACAGCCTAGAAAACCCTAAGGGGGCGGGGCAGTTCTGCTTTGTCACATGGGCTCGCTGTGAGTTAGATTTGACTCAATGGCACACAGTAACAACAATAACTAGGCAGTGGATATCACTGTTGTTTGTGCCTGTTTAAAAACTGATGCTTTACACTTTGGTTATTGATTTTTGTGGGTGTTGGATAACAAAGGTTTCTGTTGAAAGCACTCTTATATTCCTACTGGACACTAGCAGCAGGGATTATTTACAACCCCTGTTAGGAGGTAGTAGTAGTTTGGAGTCAACTCAGTATATCTAGCTTTTGAGCAGAAAGAAAAGCTTGATATCAACAGAGACTGTGAATAGCATCAGGAAGAGATATTTTGTAATTTGAAGCCCGATCGATAGTGCACCAATAAGAATGTCAGATTTCAAGGAGTGAAATACGTGGATTAGTTCTCTGAAAGGAATTTTTTTCCCTCTCCACTCACTTTTGTGGAAAATTGTTTTTAGGCTGAAACTTGAGTTCTGAAATAATTGTGCTGTAAATAGTAGCTGTGATGAGTATGGCTGACCTGCCACACAGTGAAATTGAAGTTGTATACAGTGTCAGTAATTAAATTCCATTTTTTGGTATGTTTTGATTAACATCTCCATTCTTTCTCACCATCAGTGTATGCACACACATACAGGGGCAAAACCTTGGAAAATTACAATTTTCCGTTATAATTTGAGAGTCAGTCAGTCTAGTAACGTCCACAAAACCCTTCTGCCATCTCTGCCTCTTCTTAACTATGTGGCCTTGGATAAATCTTGAACCAGAGCCTTTTCCGTCTCCTTAGATGTGAAATGTAATTTTCCACATTTTTACAGTTCTATGGTTCTAATTTTAATTTCAGTTTCCCTGTATTGGAGATAAAAATGAGCAATTGCAGATGTTCCAGTTCTGCTTAAAATACTTTTGGCATTTACAGGAAAACCTCATAGATACTCTTTTCCTTTGGGGGCTGAAAACCTTCTCTATTTATGTTAAGGAGTAAGTAGCATACTTAATTACCCCTTGGAAGGGGTCAAGAAAGTTTACTCTCCATTTCCTAGGTGGTGATTTTAGAGAACATTTCATGACATCGAAAATGGAAAATTTAAATGCTGCTAAATGAAATTTAAAGACATTTTTGGGGGCATATAATAGAATTATTCTCAGGTTAAAGGAAAACTACATTTATATGAGGAAATCTTGAATGTGATCACTGTCCTATGCTTTAAAAAAAAGACACTATATGAGAATACGGCCCTGAGGAAATTGTGAACTCTTTGAAAAGCACCAAATACTCCTATTTGAGACTAGCTATTGAGACCAATGAGAAGATTTAAATTCAGAAACCAGATGGTTCTCATTAGCCACAAACCTTAAAATTACATAAAATTCACGGATGTGCTAAGCTATAGATTTGTGCCCTCTCCTTGCCAAGTAGGATTTTTTAGCGGATGAAACAGAGAGTTCCTTGTTTGTCTTTCCCCTGCATCTAGGACCTTGTGGGGAGGAATGTTGCCAAGCCTGCTCTATAAGGAATTTTGATCTCCTTGATGATAATAAAGAGAGAAACTTCTTGGGGGGAAGGGAACACCCGGTTTCAAAGAAGGCAGGAGAATTTACTTGTTCAAGAAGCCAGCTTTACACTTAATTGTAAATTGCAGGAATTCTTGCTATTAGGTCTTCAGATTTACCTCTGCAGTTGGGTCCAGATTAGGCATATATGCTTATATTGATTTATTTTAACTTTTCTCAAGGCCCCTTTGAAACCTATCTAGCTAAACTGCTTTGGAAAATCCATTTTCTTTTTAGTATTCTGTTTATATATTAAGCCTCAAAAATATGTATATTTCTGGGAGCACAGGATTATTTTCAAAATATATTCAGCACTTTAAATGTGATGTTTACATCTCTGTAGTCAGAGCATTCTGTAAATAGCCTCTTGTTCTTGAAGCAATGTGTGGATGCTTCATTGTTTTAGTTATTTTGTTCATTGTCTCTCAACACTGTTTTCTTATGGGAAAGCATCTCCAGTTTATGAGGTCAGTGGAAAGTTATTCATCTTATAGGAATTATCTTCATATTTAGTCTAAGAAATGCATGTGCCCAGGAATGGCCAGTTATACCAGTTAGCTTTGGTTTAGATTGTCAGTCACCTTTAAAAGTGTAAGATGATAACAAAATTAAAATGTATTAGTTATGAAAATGATTCTATTACCCACCCACTAAAGTTTTTTTTTTTTTTTTCCTGGGTGGTACACATGGTTAAGTGCTTGACTGCTAGCTGAAAGGTTGGCGGTTCAAACCCACATACAGGGACCTAGGAAAGATACGTCTAACAGTGTAAGATGATAACAAAATTAAAATGTATTAGTTATGAAAATGATTCTATTACCCACCCACTAATATTTTTTTTTTTTTTTTCCTGGGTGGTACACATGGTTAAGTGCTTGACTGCTAGCTGAAAGGTTGGCGGTTCAAACCCACATACAGGGACCTAGGAAAGATACGTCTAACAATCTGCTTCCGAAAGGTCAAAGCCTTGAAAACCCTATGGTGCAGTTCTGCTCTGCACACACGGAGTCACTATGAGTCAGACTGACTCGATGGCAACTAACAACAACAGAGTATTTCTCTTTCTTTTCCAATAAAGAGAGACGTTTTTTAAAGTTGTGAATAATCTTCAGGATGTCTTAGAAAGAGTACCATTTTCACTGACAGCAAAATGTTTACTCTACTACCCAAAGATTTCAATTTTAAGAATGTCTGTGTTAACTGGTCTTGAATAATCTTGTATAAGATTTAGTAAGTTATTCTTGGAGGCTTCAGGAGACTCTGGATGGTGCAAATAGTTAATGCACTTGGCCGCTAACCCAAAGGTAGAAGGTTTGAGTGTACCAAGAGGTGCCTTGGAAGAAAGACCTGACAATCTACTTACAAAGAAACAAAACAAAACAAGAAAACAGAGATTGAAAACCCTGTGGTGCACAGTTCTACTAGCACACATTCAGGGTCACAGTGAGTCAGAATTGATTTGATGGCAATAGGTTTTGAGGGTTAATACAGAAAAAGGGATTTAAGAAGATACACTGAATGCTTGGATGGCTTGGATAATACTGGATAATATTGTCTCCCCTGTGGCCATTTGGCTGGTGATGTTGTTTTTTTCCATCTGGCTGAATGCCAGAGAGTAGCCTGCTCTAGCAACCAGGCATCGTTTCCCAAAATGGATTATTTGTTGCAAGTGAGGCTCCTGTGGGTTGTTTGTCTTGTTTTAATTAACTGAGCCAGGAATCTGTATTTAAAGCATGAAATTCTTTGTAGGTAGGCTTTAGTAAGAATAGAAGAGCTTCTGGATTAGTTTGTGTTTCTAAGCTCTGATCTTCATATACACAATTGGTGTTGATTTCGGAAAATAATTTTGCCTGATGCATATATTTCTGTGATTTAAGTATGCATTTGTAAAGGGTGTCTTGTAATGTTAAATGTACTTTATGTATACATACAATCAGCTTTATAATTTCTGGTTTAAATGTTTTCCCTAGTTGTTGAGGCCATCACTCGTCTGTCTGCCCTGTAGTGGCTTGCATGTTGCTATGAGGCTATCACACCAGTATTTCAAACACCAGCAGGGTCACCCATGGTGGACAGATTTCAGCTGAGCTTCCAGACTAAGACAGACTTGGAAGAAGGAAGGGGCCAAAGTATGACCTTGATTTTATGCAGCCTGAATTTAGACACCATCTGAAGAATAGATTTGACACATTGAACATAAATGCCTGAAAACCAGATGAATTGTGGGATGATATCGATAATACCATACATGAAGAAATCAAAAGGTCATTAAAAAGACAGGAAGAAAAGACCAAAATGGATGTCAGAAGAGACTCTGAAACTTGCTCTTGAATGGAGAGTAGCTAAAGCAAATGGAAGAACTGACAAGATAAAGAGCTGAAGTAGAAGATTTCAAAGGGCAGCTTGAGAAGACAAAGTCAGTTAATATAATGAAATGTGCAAAGACCTGGAGTTAGAAAACCAAAAGGGAAGTGTACACTCAGCCTTTCTCAAGCTGAAAGAACTGAAGAAAATTTTCAAGCCTCGAGTTGCAATATTGAAAGATACTATGGCCAAAATGAGGTGCTCTGGTGGTGTAGTGCCTAAGGCATTTGACTGCTAACCAGAAAGTTGGCAGTTCAAACCCACCAGCCACTCCATGGAAAGAAAACTGGACAATCTACTTCTGTAAAGATTTACCACTTCAGAAACCCAAAGGGGGTCACTATGAGTTGAAATCGACTCAATGGCAGTGAGTTTGGTTTTGGTTATAGGCAAAACATTGAATGATGCAGGAAGTATCAAACGAAGATGAAGAAATACACAGACTCTATATACCAAAAAGAATTGATCGATGTTCATCTGTTTCAGGAGGTGGCATATGATCAAGAACCAATGGTAATGAAGAAAGAAGTTGAAGCTGCACTCTGAAGGAATTGGCAAAAAATAAGGCTCTAGGAATTGATGGAATACCTATTGAGATATTTGAACAAATGGATGCCACACTAGAGGCACTTACTCGTCTATGCAAGAAGTTTGGGAGACAGAAACCTGACCCACTGACTGGAAGAAATCTATATTTGTATCCATTCCAAAGAAAGGTGATCCAACAGAATGTGAAAATTATAGAACAATATCATTAATATCACATGCAAATAAAATCTTGCTAAAGATAATTCAAAAATGGTTACAACAATGTACTGACAGGGAACTTCCAGAAATGCAAGCTGCTGATGTTAGATGGATCTTGGCTGAAGGCAAAGAATACTGGAAAGATATTTACTTGTGTTTCATTGACTCTGCAAAAGCATTCAGCTGTGTGGATTGTAAAAAATTATGGATAACATTGAGAAGAATGGGAATTTCTTAACACTTAATTGTGCTCATAAGGAACCTGTACATTGACCAGGAGGCTGTCGTTCGAACAGAACAAGGGGATACTGCATGGTTTAAAATCAGGAAGGGAGTGTGTCAGGGTTGTATCCTTTCACCATACTTGTTCAATCTGTATGCTGAGCAAATAATCCAAAAAGCTGGACTATAAGAAGAAGAATGTGGCATCAGGATTGGAGGAAGCCTCATTAACAACCTGCAATATACAAACGAAACAACCTTGCTTGCTGAAAGTGAAGATGACTTGAAGCACTTACTGATGAAGATTAAAGACTACAATCTGCAGGATGAATTACACCTCAACATAAAGAAAATGAAAATCCTCATGACAGGACGAATAAGTAGCATCATGATAAATGGAGAAAAGATTGAAGTTATCAAGGATTTCTTTTTACTTGGATTCACAATCAACACCCATGGAAGCAAAAATCAGACATTGTATTGCACTGGGCAGATCTATTGCAAAAGATCTCTTTAAATTGTTTAAGAACAAAGATGTCTCTTTGAAGACTAAGGTGCACCTAACCCAAGCCATGGTATTTTCACTCACCTCATGTGCATGTGAAAGCTGGACAGTGAATGAGGAAAACTAAAGAAGAACTGATGCTTTTAAATTGTATTGGTGAAGAATACTGAAAGTACCATGGACTGCCAGAAGAACTAACAGATTTGTCTTGGAACAAGTGCAGCCAGAATGCTCCTTGGAAGTGAGAATGGCCAGACTTTGTTTCACCTGCTTTGGTCACATTATCAGAAGGGACCATTCCCTGAAGAAGGATATCATGCTTGGTAAAACAGAAGGTCAGTGAGAAAGGGAAAGTCTCTCAATGAGATGGATTCACACAGTGGCTGCAATGATGGGCTCAGGTATAGAAGGAATCGTGAGGCTGGCACAGGACCAGGCAGTGTTTCATTCTATTGTGCATAGGGTCGCTATGAGTCAGAGCCGACTCAACGGCACCTAACAACAACAACAACAACAGCAACAAAGTTGTTGAGGAATCAAAGTTTAAACCATAAAACTGTCTCTACATTAGGGAAATAAAGTTTGTTAATTATCCTGACTTTCTATTCATTTATTTCTGGTTAATGTCAAGTCCCCTCGGTAGAAAATTCCAAATGAATTGAAGCATGTATACAAAAATGACAAGGAGGCCACATGTTCCGACCTCCTCTAATTCCACAAAGGGAAGACAGGGTTACCAGCAGTAACCCAAGGCCTATTACTGCCAGGCCAGACATGTTGCCTCCCTCCAGTCCTTTCTCCAACCGTTCCTCCCAGAACACCCACCACCT
>NW_006921695.1:1522847-1539732 GCF_000298275.1 Orycteropus afer afer | reverse complement strand
TCTAAGCACCTGAGAGAGAGTGGGAACCTCCCAGAACATTGTATTGTGCCACGCCCAACAGAAATAACCCAGGTGGGCGACTTTAAAATCAGGATCTCCTCAGTTGCTAATAGCAATTCCCACCTTGGAGTTTACAAAGACTTATGGGTAGAAAAGCCACACTAAGTAATTTACTACACCACAATGTAGTTTCCAGTGTTAACAGTCATTGTTAAACGAGACAATGAGACAATGAAAGATTTTTTCCTGAAATATGATAGTGCTTACAATCAGTTTATTTGATGAGATGTGGAAAAGATGACCAGTGTTCGGTAATCAACCTGTAAACACATACAAATAGATGACAAAGATGGAATGGATGACAAAGTGAAGAATAGAGGAAGTAAAAGGAAAAAGGCAAGGTAGAAGGAAAATGAAGAAACAGTTATTTGATGTGTTGGCCAGGTAGGGTGACCAATGTGTTGGCCAGGTAGGGTGACCAGCTATCCCTGATTGCACTATTAGCATTGAAAGTTTTGCATCCTGGGAAACCCTTGTTGTTAGTTAACTTCCAGTTGATTCCCACTCATGGTTACCCATTTGTGTCAGAGTAGAACTGTGTTCTATTGCATTTTTGAAACTGTGAACCTGTTAGAAAGAGATTGCCAGACGTGTCTTTCATGGTAAGTCTGGTTGGGTTCTAACTACCAACCTTTTGGCTAGCAGTCAAGTGCTTTTTGTGCTACCGAAGGACTCCAAAAACGCCTTAGTCTTGGGTAAACTGGGGCGATTGGTGAGTTTATTGTCAAGATAAGTATTTTGGCTCATTGACTGCTTTTTCTACAAATAGTGCCTAATGTGTGTTGTATGTTGTTGTTGTTATGTGCCATCGAGTCAGCCCCGACTCATAGCGACCCCTCCTTGGGTTTCCGAGGCAGTATCACTACAGAAGTAGGATCGCCCAACCTTCCTTCTGAGGAATGGTGTTGTATACTCAATAAATTTATTGAATCAATCAAGAAATGTTAGCTAGCTGCTACAATTATTGTTGTTACATTGGCATTGCTTCTCTGCAGATAGGAGTTGAAAGTGTGAATATAGATGTGATCAGTAAGGCTTGAAAAGGTATGTAAAAGAGCAGCAGTGTCCTAGTCTTTAGGTATGGCTTGTGCTATGGAATTGGAGGATTATGAGTCAGTAAAGGGAAAATCAGAGAAGTAAGGGAGCCAGCATGGTTAGTGTGACAGATGCCAAGGAAAGAGACTTCCAAGAAGTCATGTGTGGCACAGAAGGTGAAAGTGATTGATATTGAAGGAAAAAAACCCTATTTAATTTCTCAGATAGGAGATAGCTTCAGTTGCTGTCTGTAGTGAATTGCCTAAACACCTGCGAGGTAAATGAAGAATTTTATTAAATATATCTTATCAACTAGACTCAGAATATAGAAAAAGTGATTGAAATATAGTTTTTGAGATTTGCTAGCAGCTTATGCACTGGGAACTGTAATAGGCCTTAGGGGGATTCAGTGCAAGAGCTGGATTTTTTTTTTTTTAAATAAAGACATATTCTTTTTGCGGTTGGACAAAGTATACATGAAGATGCTTAGAACAGACAGATGTTTGAACTATTTTTACATTTCTGTGGGAAGAAATGTCAGGAAGCTATTCCTTTTCTTAAATCTCTCAGTGCAGTTTTGGTGTTTTTTCTTTTTCTTCCTGTGACCAATTTTTAGGAACGATACAAGTTATAAAATAACCCAGTTCTTGACTGCATCAGTGACTTCTGTTGGGTGTTAAT
Organism: Orycteropus afer afer; assembly: GCF_000298275.1. NCBI lineage: Eukaryota > Metazoa > Chordata > Mammalia > Tubulidentata > Orycteropodidae > Orycteropus > Orycteropus afer. Next base: position 1,537,956 of record NW_006921695.1, on the reverse strand, counting down.
TCTTCTCGGCATGGGTTTCATACATTTTTTCTGCAGCTGGTTTTAATGAGAGGAATTACTGTGCTTAATGTGTCTTTTGATTCTTGTTTCTAATAGCACTCCTGTGGACTCATTTTTCAATTCTTGCTGATTTTTTTTTTTTTTTTTTGAGATATCAGAACCTGTTAAGTCAAGTAGTACAGATAATGCACAACTTCCGTTTTCCCTTTTAAAATTTTTATTCAAAATGGTACAAAAGGTTAATGCATTCAACTGCTAACTGATTGGTTGGCAGTTTGAGACCATGCTGAGGTGCCTAGGAAGAAAGCCCTGGTGATCTCCTGAAAGATCAGACATTGATGTCCCTCTGGTTCTGCTCTGAGATGCAGGGGGTTGCTGTAAGTCAGAATCAACTTGACAGCAGCATCATAATATCTGTCAATACTAGATTCTGAAAATACAGAAGAAGCTCTTTTCAAAGTTATCTTTTTGAAGTGGTATATTGTCTGCAATTGGATTGACACAGTGACTGCAATGATGGGCTCAAGCATAGCAAGGATTTTGAGGCTGGTGCAGGACTGGACAGTGTTTCATGCCGTTGTACACAGGGTCGCTGTGAGTGGGAGCTGACGTGACGGCACCTAACAACAACAACATTGTCTGTGGTGGTTGGGGAGCTGGACAAGGTTACCAGCATCTTCTTTTATACTCTTAGGAGCTGAGAGGATACTCTGGGAGAAAACCAGGCGGAACATCTAACTTGTTCAGTCACATTTGTAGATGGTAAATTCAACAGTTTGAATTTTTCTGTTCAAAATATAATGTAATCACATAGGTGCCTAGTACCATGCTCTCAGTGCTGGTAGGAGGCATACAACTTCACTCCTGGGCCTGGTCACCAGGCAATACTGCCATTGTCCTTTGTGTGAGTCAGTTTAAGATTATTATGAGAATGTGGTTTCCTCCAGTGTGATTATTTTTATTTCAGAAACATCTTATTTTATTGTCTGAATCTTTCAGTAAGCACCAGAAAATCCATTGTGTGGATGTGGGTTTGTGTGTGTGGGGGGCGTAGAAACTTTTCAATAAATAAATTCCTTCCGATAGTGCCAATTTCCTCCTCTTTCAGTATCAGAAAAGCACTATCTCATAGGTGGTTATAGCTATCTGTAATGTTTTTGTTAAGTTGGCACTGACTCATTATGGTCTTATGTATATCACAGAATGAAATGTTCCTGATCAGTTGTGCACCATTTTCATATTTGTTGGTATGTATGGGTTCATTGTTGCAGCTATTCTATTCATCCATCTCCTTGAGAGTTTCTTTCATTTTTGAATATGAAGGGATGCTGAAGACTGGGCTAATTCACAATTAAGAATCAGCAAGAATAAGAGAACAGTTTTTGATGTTACTTCCAGTTCCCTATTCCCCTTTACAACCCTTTCCCCTACGTCTACCCCAGAGTTATGGATTCTGTAACTAACTGAAACTTATCTTTTCAGGTACCCACTGATGGAAATGCTGGCCTGCTGGCAGAACCCCAGATTGCCATGTTCTGTGGCAAGCTCAACATGCACATGAATGTGCAGAATGGAAAGTGGGAGTCAGATCCATCTGGGACCAAAACCTGCATTGGCACCAAGGAGGGGATCCTGCAATATTGCCAAGAAGTACGTCCCCTCTGGCAGTCAAAAGTTCATGTTGCAAACTGTATATTCATTTTATTTTTTTTATTTAACTTCTCTTATGTTTTATTTGTATCTTATCACTTACAATTTAATGATTCACCATTTTATTAATATATCTATTTACCCTACCTTACAAGATGCATAAATGTTTTTTGAAACTGTGATGCCACATTATTATCATCAATAAACCAACTGAGTAAACTTTAAGATATCTTGGCACTTCCTTTTATCTTTAGAATATATCCCCCTAAATCTGTATGGTCAAAGTGTTATGTTTAAAAGTTACTAGAATGAATTCTATTTATGTTTCTAGGATGATATATTTTGGTTCATTTATTTCTGTTTGTATTGAATTTTAGCTTTCTTCTCCTTTTAAATGTTTTAAGTTTTGGAGATGTAAATGTCTATATTGCTAAAATGTTGAAAATGCTATTTAAAAAGTTACTATTAGAAATCTCACTTGCCACCCACTTCTATTGATAAACATTTTTATTGTTTCTGAGTTATCTTTCTTGTAAAAGAGAATACATATTTTCCCTTCTTCTTCTTAACAAAAGGTGGCTCACCCTATGCTTTATTCTGCATTTTGTTCTTTTTATTTAATGTTCAATCCTGGAAGTTATTCCCTCTCATTTTGCAGAGATCTTCATTCTTTGTAGTCTCTTTGCTGTACAGAATGCTCCCTCTTTGTTAATTCATTTTAAAATAAGTGAATCCCAGGCATTTTACCTTATACTTTCTAGCATATGTGGGTATATGTGCTTTAAGAACATTTAAAAACAATTAGTCTTATGCCTCTGTGCAAAACAAAGTTCTCTAGGCTCAATATAAACATTGCATGGCTTGGCAATATTTTCTTTGTTGTGATCTTCTGTGTCTTCAGAAAGTTGCTTTAGCCTTCTAGGATCCAAAAATGAATGTTTAATGAATAAGATTTTTCTTGGGGCACTCTGTTTAAGAAAGGGCATTGTATCATCATTATCATAATTTATTACATATCAAGTAATTTTGACCTTGGAATATGAAGTATGATGTGAAAGATAATTCTTCCTGTTTAAGTTGAACTCAGTAATTTTAAGTCCTTTATTTGTATTCCTTTTAAACATCCTGCCTGCTTATTTATTAATTAGGTATTGATAATAATTAATTCACTTTTGCCTGAATATGACACTATTAAAATAATAAATAATAATATTTATTACATCCTGAGAAATAATTCTTCTGGTACATTTTTGTTTTTAAGTTATGAACAACAAAGTGGTTATATATACAAAAAAAAAAAAATCCCATTGCTGTTGAGTCAGTTCTGACTCATTGCAACCCTATAGGACAGAGTAGAACTTCTCCATAGGGCTTCCTAAGCCATAATCCTAAGAGAAACAGACTGATACACCTTTCTTTTACAGAGTGGCTAGTACGTTCGAATCGCTGACCTTTTTTTTTGATTAGCTGAGCTGTTTACTACTGCACCATCAGGGCTCCTTGAGATACGTAGAGAGTTATGCATTATGAGTGTTTAATAGAATTTTAAAAAAGAAAGTGACCTACTTTTATGGTAGATGACTGCTTTGATGTGTCCATCATAATTAACATTTAAGTTTTGTTCCTTTAGTTTCACTTATGAATAATCAGATGTTTCACATCTGTATGCACACACACACACACACACACACACAAAAGGCCGGTTGATTGTGAGTCAAGTCCAACTCAAGATGACACCATCTTTTTCAGGGTAGAACAGTACTTACAGGATTTTCAATGGCTATAATCTTAGATTGCCCACATTTTCTTCTTTTTTTTCTATTTTTTATTGTGATTTGGGTCAAAGTGTACAGAGCAAATACACTTTGCATACAGCAGCTCACATATCCTTAGTCTCATGACATTGAGTGAAATTTCCCACAATGTGACAGCTTCCCTCCCACTTCTTCCCCAAGGACTTTTCCCTATGTCCTTCCGTCCAAGCATTCCTGCCCCCTAAGAGCTCTGGTAGCATAGTGCCTAAGGCACTTGACTGCTGACCAGAAGGCTAGAGGTTCAAACCCACCAGCCACTCCTCAGAAGGAAGGTTGGGCAATCTACTTCTGTAGTGATATTGCCTTGGCAACCCAAGGAGGGGTCTCCATGAGTCAGGCTGACTCTACGGCACACAACAACAACAAAGCTGTCTCCCTGTGCATACACAGCCCTTCTACTCTCCCATGATTGTTCTTTCCTAGAAATGTATCTACTTAATGTAAATGTTCTGCTTATATGCCTGTCTTTTATTTGGCTGGAAGCCACAGGAGTGAGTTCAACTCCAGACCCAAAGGGCAGCTAGGGGTCATAGTCTCAGGGGTTCCATCAGGGTCTATCAGACCAGCAAACCTGGTCCTTTTTTTTTAATGTTTTTTTTTTTTTCCCCCCACATTGTTCTCCCTCTCTATCCAGGATATCCTGCATAGATCCCCCTCCAAGTGGTTGACAGTGGTAGCTGGGCACCATCTAATTCTTCTGGTCTCATAGTCGTATGGGCTGAGGATCACATGGTGTACCAGTCACGTGGACTAATTGTTTCCATGCATCTTTTGTTTTCTTCATTCTTCTTTGCTCTGGATGAGGAGAGGCCCATTGTTGGCATCTAGATGGCCACTTGCAAGCTTTTAAGATCCCAGTCACTACTTGCCAAAGTAGGATGTGGAACAATTATTTTGTGTTGTATGTTAAGCCAATTGAGCTTGATGTCCCCTGTGACTGTGGTCCTGAGCGCACATGTCCAACTACTTGCTGCCCATCCTTTCTTATGGGAGCTCTATAAAATTTAATCTTGTTAATGAATAAGAATGTGTACTCTATTAAAATAAAAGCAAAGAGATTTACTGAAGGTTTAAAACAGTTCAAACAAGGGACACAACTGATCTCACAAAGTGAAATCAAACATTCTGAAATGACAGAGTTAACAGAGGCATTTTTATTAGGTAAAATCAAGAACTAAATGTGTAGCATTCTGATTGGAAATTGCAAGATCAGGGAAGGTAGTGGCAGGACAACTTGAATTGGGGGGCTTTACAGTGATTGGTTGGAAACAAAAAATGAGGGCATTTGAATTCATTAGTTTAGACTAGAGAGGTTTGATTGGTGGCCTTTAAAATGTTTCCTGAGGGCTACTGAGGGAATTTTGAAGGGTCTTGTGTCAAGACTCTCCCTTAGGAACATTCTCTCCATATAATTAATTTGTTGTTGTTGTTGTTATGTGCCATCGAGTTGGGTCTCGAGTCAGGTTGCTGAGGCAGTATCTTTACGGAAGTAGATTGCCCCACCTTCCTTCTGAGGAATGGCTGGTGGGTTTGAACCGCCAGCCTTCTGGTTAGCAGTCAAGTGCCTTAAGCACTACGCTACCAGAGCTCCTATCATTAATTTAACCACAGTGAAAAACCATTTTCCTTTGTTATGTATTTCAGTCTATCTAAGGGTTTGATGGTGGCAAGGGAAAGAAGCAAAAGCTAAGATGTTGGAGTTAGTGCTCAAACATGGGCCAATCATTGTGGTATGAGTCAAGCGCCTCTTATTTCCCATTCTACCCATAGAGCCTATCATTGCCTAAGGAACCTTCACTTTTTTTTTTTTTTTTAAATTTGTTCTTTCCCAAAGGCTAAGCCATGAGTTCCTCTTCCCATTCCCAGGCCTTGGCCAGATTGTTGATGGCCATGGGGCAAAAGGGGAAAGAGAATAAGCCCTTTGGTGGTCTTTTCTTTCTCCTGCAATTCTGATTACCACAAACTGAGGTCTTGTGAGAGGTGCACACTCAAGCCAGAGACTTAAAATAGGTTAGAAAGACTTTAGGCTGGAGAAAGGATCAGAACATCATGCCTTATGAGATGTTTAATGAATTTAGTCTTTAGTCTATGATAACTGAAAGTCATTGAAGGTGTTTGTTTATATTTTAAAGAAGGGGAGTGATCATAGAGTTGCATTTCAAAAAAATCACCTTTTTGCCTTTTATGGCTCCTTTGCTATGCTTCTCAGTTTCCTCTGGACCTACCCTGCTAGAGCCTCTATCTTTGCAAAAACCCATTGTGGTATACCCATTGACGACATGTGGTTTTTGAGCACTTGAAATGTGACTAATCTGAACTGACCTGTGCTGTAACTGTAAATGAGATGTTTACCATATTGAACTTATCAAATTTTGAAGATTTTATGTACAGTGAAAACTATGAGAGCCAGAGATCAACAAGACTGCCATGTTTTTCCAGTTCATGAAAAGTTTTCTGCCCTTTATGGGGTGTAGTCTTACCATTTGTCTCTCTATTGCTCTCTATTCAAGTTTTCCTTCTTTGACAGATCTCTGCCTCGTAACAGATTCTGGCTTTCACAGATTTTACTGTTTGTGTACCAAACCAAAAAAACCCAAACTCACTGCCATTGAATCGATTTGACTCAGAGACCCCTCCTTGGGTTTCTGAGATGGTATCTCTATGAAAGTAGATTGCCCAGTCCTCCTTTTGAGGAGTGGCTGGTGGGTTTGAACTGTCAACGTTCTGGTTAGCAGTCAAATGCCTTAGGCATTAGACCACCAGAGCTCCCACTGTGTGTGTATGTATGTATAAAAACCAAACCCACTGCTATCAAGTCAATTCTGACTCATAACAAACCCCATTGGGTTTCTAAGGTTGTAAATCTTTATGGAAGTAGATTGCCCCATCTCCCATGCTCCTGTGGAACAGCTGGTGGGTCTGAAGCACCGACCTTCTGGTTAGCAGTCAAATGCCTTACCCACTATGCTGCCAGAGCTCCTTGTATGTATGTATGCATATATGTATATGAAACAATCCCAAAACCCATTGCCATCAACTTGATTCTGATTTATAGTGAATGTGTAGGATATAGTAGAATTGCCCCATATGGTTTCCAAGGCTGTAAATCTTTACGGAAGCAGATTGCCACATCTTTCTCTCCCAAAAAAGCTGGTGAGTTTGAACTACTAACCTTTTGGTTAGCAGCCAACACAGTGGGTATAGTTTAGAAAAGTTATATATATATATATATATGTGTGTGTGTGTGTGTGTGTGTGTGTGTGTGTGTGTGTATGTCTCAACTCGATAGCAGTGAGTTTGGTTTTTTAAAAAAACAAACTCACTGCTATCGAGTTGATTCAACTCATGGCGACCCCTTCTTGGGTTTCCGAGGCAGTATCTCTATAGAAGTAGATTGCCCAGTCTTCCTTCTGAGGAGTGGCTGGTGGGTTTTTACTGCCAGCCTTCTGGTTAGCAGTCAAATGCCTTAGGCACTATGCTACCAGAGCTCCCATATGGGTATATATGTATATGGGTATATGTATGTATGTAAATATGTATATATATATATATATATAGTTGTTGTTATTGTTGATATTAGATGTGGTTGAGTTGGTTCTGACCCATATTGACCCTATGTACAACAGAATGAAATACTACTCAATCCTGCTCCATTCTCACAGTCATTGCTATGCTTGAGCGTGTTGTTGCAGCCTTTGTGTCAGTGTGTCTTGTTGAAGGTCTTCCTCTTTTTTGCTGACCTTCTACTTTACCAAGCATGATGTCCTTCTCCAGAAACTTATCCCTCCTGATAACATGACCAGAGTACCTGAGATGAAGTCTGGTCATTCTCACTTTTAAGGAGCATTCTGGTTGTACTTCTTCCAAATCAGATTTGTTCATTCTTCTGGCAGTCTGTGGTATATTCTTATGATTTGGCAAATTAAAGTCCATTGTTGACCTTCAAAAAGTCCCTGGGTGGCACAAATGTAAGAAAGGGCTGACAGTTTTCTTCTGCAAGGTCACTGCCATGAAAACCTTGTGGAGCAGTTCTACTCTGCAACACATGGGGTGGCCATGAGTTGGATTGACTCAATGGCGACTGGTTTTGTTTTGGTTTGATTGTCCTTCATGATAGCAATTCTAATAGACTAATGTAGGAAGAAGTCAAATTTCAATGGACTGCAAAAGTAGAGTAACGTGAATGAATAATGAGGACAACTGTGGAATCTTGATAAAAGACCTAGAAGCTGAAGAGCAATTCACCATCAAGGAAAGGCTTTGTTTTTGTTTGTTTTTTTAAACTGTTAGAAACTTCAGCTAAAGGAAAAAATCTGACTCTGGGAAGGGTAGGTGTCCATCATAATAAGAAATGAGGCTGAGATTTCTGGAGAAGTTTCTATGCAAACTAGGGAGAAATGAGATCCAGTGGGTAAGTGAGTAGAAGAATCTTAGAAAGGAGAAGAAACTCTCCTTTTCTGAGAAAGGAGAGGGGGTTGATAGAAAAGATGGGTTAATTGAGCTATTTCTGTTGCCAGGTGACAGAAACTCACTCAAACTAGCTTGCACACATCTTTTATTCCACAGATAGGAAAGATACTGGGGGTAGCACACAGCTAAAAATCAAGAACACAGAAACTGCCTCCTCAGGCACTGGAAATGGGACTCATTGCTGCTGCCCAGAATTTTTCTTTTGGGGTGTGCTATGTTTTCTGCTTATCCTTCTTCTTGTGTTGAACTCACTTTCTCCTGCTAAGATGGGCTTAGTCCAGGAGACCAAGGCCCATGGTTGCTAGTAGCTCTGGAAGTATGTCCTCCCAACTTGGCCTCCTGACCTTCTACTAGTGTGCATTGTCATTCCAAGGGATTCTTATTGACTCTGCTTGTGGTCACACTGCCCCCTTTGGACTAGTAACTGGAAATGGCTCACTTTGATCATGTGAGTGTGTGGCCTACTGGACCAGAGCCACCTGGTGTGGGGAAAGGGGCTGTTACCAGAAAAGGGATATGGATGTGTGGCATGGGGGGAACTTAATAGTAGTGATCAATACAGTGGGTATAGTTTAGAAAAGTTTTATATGTTGGGGGTCCCTGGATGGTGCAAACAGGTTGCACTCAACTACTCACTTAAAGTTTGACTGTTCAGACCCACCTAGTGACACTGCAAAAGTAAGGCTTGATGATCTGTGTGGTGGTTATGTTTGTATGTCAACTTGGCTAGGCCTGGTTGAGTGGCTGGGCAACCGGAGGTAGTATTCCCCATGATGAGACTGGTAGTCAATTCCATGGTGGAATCTACTGGGAGCAACTGAGTAGCTTTGAGTATGTGGTCTGCTTCCTTTATATAAGGAGAGGCTTTGAGGATGGTCTCTAGCCTATGGCACACTTGGACCCTGCATGTAGCCGTGTTGTTGCTCAGCAGCCTGCTATGGTCTGCTGACCTTGGGACTCACAATGGACTTAAGTTAATGGCCTGCCATGTGTTTGGTAACATCGGGACTGTGCCTTTTTACTTGTCAACCTTGGGGCTTCTCAGCCTCAGCAGCTAACAGCTGTCTGAGTGAAGAAATGCCTCTAGCTCCAGTGGGCTGGGAGCAGGAGGCAGAGCTGGACCCCAAGGTTGAGGGGCTTTCACCCAGCCCCTAGAGCCTGGCAGTTTGAACTTGGACTTAAAGCCTCCAAACTGTAAAAGAATAAACTCCTGTTTGTTAAGGCCATCCCATTTGTGGTATATTCTTATCAGAGTGGCACTAAGTAACCAGAATAATCTGCTTCAGAAAAGATTGTAGTTGTTAGGTCAGTTCTGACTCATAGCTACCACATGTGACAGAGTAGAACTCTGCTCTAGGTTATAATCTTTATGGAAGCAGATCTCTCCATCATTCTCCTGTGGAGGCACTTGGTAAGATGGAGCTGCCAACCTTTCGGTTAGCAGGCAGCTAAATTCTTAACCACTTGTACCATCAGGACTCCTTTCCCCCCAAAAAAAAACCCTTATAGACCAATTCTACTCTCTAGTACATGTGGTGTCTGTGACTTGGAATTGATAGTAACAAGTTTTTATTTGCTTGTTAGTTTGCTTGTTTATAGGTTGGGGAGAGAGTAAATGCATTATGGCTTTAACTGTTCTTTTTGGGATTGGGTTGGGTGCAAAGTGGAGAGATATTCCCTGAGAATTTAAACAGTGTTTGATACTTTCTGTTGCATGATGTGTCTAGAGAAATCTAGAACAATGTATTGATATTTAAGGGATTTTCCTACCACTTCCCACTTTGTAGCTATTCTAATTAGAAATCATAGTCTTCATTTGAAGTTTGATTTTTTTTTTTTTTGTATTATTGGAAAATCTGCATTACTACCTTGGTTCTTTTTTAAATTTCATGTTTTAATTTTAGACAGTAGTGATTGATTCACTGCTAAGAAAGACAAGGAAAATAATACTCTTCCAGTGTTTCTACCTCCCTTCTCACAGATTTGGAAATAATATTATTTTTATATTTTCAAAGTTATAATCTTAGTCTGTTCTATAGCTGTCATTCCCACAGCCTTAGGTTCTATATTTAAATGGCTTCATTGTTTACAGCCCTTCTTTTCACCACAGCATCTCTATCCCTATAGTGTCTATTTATTATATAATTATATAGGTTTCCCCCTGCTATCCAAAAGTAGAGTGTTGCTGTGAAACCTTTTGTGAGGCAAAATGCCATAAAGGGAAGAAGCAATTACCATTAATTTATGCAGCAAACATTTTTCAGTGTTCCCAGACCCAAAAAATAACCTAACAAATCGTACCAAATAACACATCAAACCTAAAATAACACTGACAAATAGTGTTTATAGACATAGTTCAAAGCTATGGCGGCTTGCAGCTGAGATGTTGAGTGGAGTTCCTGGAGAAGGAGCTTGGTGACACCACTCTCACTGCTGGGAGTGCACTCCCTCCGTAATGGCTTGCTGCAAAATAAACGTTGAACACTAGTTTCACTTCTTGCCATTTTTTGTAAAACTAGAAATCCTCTTTGGATTTCTTTCAGCTAGTGAAAACAACTTTCACTAGGCCTTTTGCAAAAACGAATGGTGTAAAATGAACTTTAGAAAAGCAGAGAATACCCGTATGTATATATATATATTTTTTTTCCTATTTTGGTTAGATGATTTTGCTCTTTAACTTATTATTTCCAGAAGATGCTTTTATTATTGAACTATGCCTTAATTGATATAAAATTCCAGGTCAATTGGTGCTTTTGTTTAGCATCATGAAGATAGTTATCAGCTATCTTATATCTATACATTCTGCTGCTTACTTTTAAGAAAATACACAGAAATGATTTCCATTGTTGTTGTTGTTGTTATGTGCTGTCGAGTCGGCCCCGACTTACAGCGACCCCTCGGGTTTCCGAGGCAGTATCACTACGGAAGTAGGATTGCCCAACCTTCCTTCCGGGGAGTGGCTGGTGGGTTTGAACCGCCAGCCGTCTGGTTAGCAGGCAAGTGTCTTAGCCACTATGCTACCAGAGCTCCCTACTTTTAAGAAAATACACAGAAATGATTTCCATTAGTTACCATTAACTACCATCAACAAGGCTACTCATTTACTGATTTTTTCCCCCTGTATAGTGAATGATTTTTTTTTTCTTTATGCGTTTACTCAGTCTCTCATGTGACCAAAACACAGATGTTTAGAGACAGCTGGCTGAGTCAGAGAGGCAGCTGTTAGCAGTCTGTGATCCTAGGATTGAACAAAACCAACTGAACTCATGACTGTGACCTCATTTTGACCTTTTGCTAACCAGCTTAACTCTCTTGTTAAATTTGTTTTTCCAACGGATTGCCTTGCTTAAGCTGTTCATTATATCAGCTGGCCCTTGGTTTATTACAATATGTCAACTATGACTATTTTGATGATGAATTATCTAGGCCATATTCTTTATGGTTCCATGATCCTCTCAAGTTTTATTCTCAGCTATTAAGTTGTTTTTTTGTTGTTTTCATTTAATACTGTCTTTTTCCACTCATGATTTCTTTGATCCTGTGGTGCAGTGCCTAAGGCATTTGACTGCTAACCAGAAGGTTGGTAGTTCAAATCCACCAGGTACTCCATGAAAGGAAGATAGGGCAGTCTACTTTTGTAAAGATTTACTGCCTTAGAAAGGGGTCACCACGAGTTGGGATGAAGTTGATGGCAGTGGGTTTGGTTTTGGTTTGGTCTTAGGCCAAGGACAAGATTAGGGAGAAAAAGTAAAAAATGTGTCACTTATTACCTTTGTTCCTGGTCATGAGCCCTTACAAAGTGTGATTGGGAAGATAGGTTGAAATAAGTGGTTTAAATTCAGTATTAATTTAATCAATGCATTTTATCTCACGTCCTCCAATTTCTTAGTATCCATATATTCTTTCCTCCCCATAATCATAATAGTTTTCTTCTAGCCAGTAACCATTATTTGCCTTTTTCTTTATAGTCCCCTCACACACCCACACACACAATCTATACTATTTTGACCTTTTATTTCTTTGACATATACTTACTGTGGCTCCTGCAGAGAAAGGACCATAGACACAAGGGGGGGGTCCCAGATAATTAAAGTTGCTAGAGATCATGCCTGACAAAACATTTATCAGAAACATAGTTCTTTCTAGAGCACACTAGTGGGCAGTTAGTAAATGCTTGTGGGTGGCTTGTTATTGGCGTGGGGACTGGAACATTCTAGGCAGGAGTTCTCCATCCTCTATAATGAAAAAAATCTCCTCTAAATTGTGGTCTGTGGTTTCCTTTTGTAGAGATTGTTTCCTTACACTGGTACAAATTTAGAGATTTTTGGCAACAGCTGAGGAGATGCTGGCCCATACTCTAGATTTGCCCTGAAAGAGTTTATTTTTACCCAGTTAAGATGCAATTATCATGATATATCCTCAATAGTAGAGTTATAAACATATAGTGTGGCTTTAAATCTTCAGTTTTAATATTCTAAGTAATCCCAGTATATTGAGCAAACCACATTCCTAGATTGTCTCCCTTTTTTTTTAATAAGCTTTTTTATTTCTTTAAAGTCACTTTAAAAAAAAAAATTAATTGTGATTTGGCTGAAAGTTTACAGAGCAAATCACTTTCTTTATAGCAGTTCACATGCACATTGTCTCATAATACTGACTACAATTTACCACAATGCAACAACTCCCCTCCCACTTCCTCCTCATAGTTACCTCTTCCCTGTGTCCTTCCCTTCATGCATTCCCGCCCCCACCCTGAACTGTCTCCCTGTGAATACACAGCCCTTCTATTCTCCCATGATTGTTTTCTCCAAGGAGTGTATCTACCTAGTGTAAATGTTCACCTCATATGCCTATCTTTTGTTTGTCTGGAAGCCACAGGAGTGGGTTCAATTCCTGACCTGAGGGCAGCTAGAGGCCATAGTCTCAGTGGTTCCATCAGGCTCTATCAGACCAGCAAAACGGGTCCCTTTTTTTTTTTTTCCCTCAAATGATTTTGAGTTTTGTTCCACATTGTTCTCCCACTCTATCCAGGATCTCCTACATAGATCCTCCAAGTGGTTGACAGTGGTTGCTGTCAACCTAGTTCTTCTGGTCTCATAGTCATATAGGCTGAGGATCACACACTGTACCAGTCCTTTGGACTAATTTTTTCCATGAAGCTTTGGTTTTCTTCATTCTTTTTTGCTCGGGACGAGGAGAGGCCCATCATTGCCTCTAGATGGCTGCTTGAAAGCTTTTAAGATCCCAGTCTGTACTTGCCAAAGTAGGATGTGAAACAATGTTTCTGTGTAGTATGTTATGCAAATTGAGTTTGATGTCCCCTGTAACTATGGTCCCAAGCCCACAAATCCAACTACTCACTCCCTCTAGGTAGTTGGCTGTGCCCAAGGAGTGACTACAACATTGTCCCTTGTCAGCTCTACTATATACCTGGGAATTCTTACAGAACATACCAGTGCACTTGTAGAAACATTGTCTGCCACCCCTATACATGATCTTGGGCACATTCCTTCCTGCATAAACATACCTAATAGTTCAGTCTGTCCACCCATCTATCCACCTATATATCCATGTTAGCCTTCACTGACAATGCAGTACTGTATGTGCAAAAGGGTTCATCTTTCTTGTCCGTACCTCCCATGCATCTCTCTATGTCTTCCTTGGTGCCACTGTGTTGATCACTCACATATGGTACATTGCCCTTCTCTTCAGCCAAATCAGTACTTGTTTCTACCTAACAGTGTTCTCTACCTCCCCTCCCACCTCTGGTAACCAACAAAGAAAATTTCCTCCCATATATAAACATTTCCTTGACTTTTTACCATAATGGACTAATACAATACTTGTCCTTCTGTGATTGACTCATTTTACTCAGCATAATGTCCTCCAAGTTCATCCATGTTATGCAGTGTTTTGCAGATTCTAAATTATTCTTTAGGGTTGCATAATATTCCATTGTGTGTGTGTGCCATAGTTTGGTTATCCATTCTTCAGTTGATGGACACCTAGGTTGTTTCCATCTTTTGGCTATTGTAAATAGTGCTGCAATGAACATGGGTGTGCATATATCTGTTCTTATCCTGGCTCTAACTTCTTTAGGATATATACCTAGTAATGGAATGGCTGGGTCAAATGGTATTTCTATTTCCAACTTTTTAAGGACTTGGCATACTGATTTCCACAGTTGGTTGTATCATTTGATAGTCCCACCAGCAGTGTATAAGAGTCCCAATCTCTCTGCATCCTCAACAGCATTTGTCATTTTCTGTCTTGTTGAACTTTGCTACTAGTACTGGGGCAAGATGCTATCTCGTTGTTTTGATTTGCATCTCTCTAATGACTAATGATCGTGAGCATTTCTTCATATGTTTGTTGACCACCTGAATATCCTCTTTGGTGAAGTATCTATTCATGTCTTCTGCCCATTTTTCAATAGGATTATTTGTCTTTCTGTTGTTGAGGTGTTGAAGTTTTCTATACATTCTAGAGATAAGTCTGTTGTCAGATATGTCATTGCAGAATATTTTTTCCCAGTCTGTAGGTTCTCTTTTGACTCTTTTGGAGAAGTTTTTGGAAGCACATAAAATTTTAATTTTTAGACGGTCCCATTCATCTAGTTTCTCTTCTGCTGTTCGTATATTTTGGGTTATGCTTGATAGTCTATTTATGCCATATATTAGGGCCCCTAAATTTGCCCTTAGTTTTTCCTTGAGGAACTTTAGTTTTAGATTTCACATTTACATCTTTGATCCATCTGGAGGTAACTTTTGTGTATGGTATGAAGTACGGATCTTGTTTCATTTTTCTGCAAATGGATATCCAGTTTTGCCAGCAACGTTTATTAAACAAACATTCTCTTCCCCATTTAATGGATTTTGGCCCTTTCAAAGACCAGCTGACTGTAGGTCAAAGGATCTATTTCTGGGTTCTCAATTCTATTCCCTTGGTCTATGTATCTGATATTATACCAATACCAGGCAGTTGTGACTACTGTGGCTGTATAGTAGGTTTTGAGATCAAGCAGTGTGGGACCTCCTACTTTGATCTTCTTCTTCAATAGTGCTTTGCTTATCCAAGGTCTCTTTTCTTTCCATATAAAGTTAGTGATTGGTTTTTCCATATCCTTAAAGAATGTTGATGGGATCTGGATTGGGATTGCATTGAATGTATAGATT
>NW_006921695.1:1515109-1522200 GCF_000298275.1 Orycteropus afer afer | reverse complement strand
TAGGATTTTGTTGAAGATTTTTGCATCTATATTCATGAGGGATATTGGTCTGTAGTTTTCCTTTTGAGTGATGTCTTTGCCTGGTTTGGGTATCAAGGTTATACTTGCTTCATAAAATGAATTAGGGAGGATTCCAACCTTTTCTATGTTTGGAATAGTTTGAGTCAGATTCGTGTCAGTTCTTCTCTGAATGTTTGGTAGAATTCTCCAGTGAAACCATCTGGGCCAGGACTTTTTTTTTGTTCATAATTTTTTATGACCTGCTTAATTTCTTCTTTTGTTTTGGATCTGTTCAACTTTTCCACATCAGTCTGTGTTAGTTTAGGTAAGTGGTGTGTTTCAAGAAATCTGTCCATTTTTTTCCAGATTTTCAAATTTGTTGGAGTACAGTTCTTCATAGTGCCCTGATATTATCCTTTTTATTTCAGTTGGTTCTGTTGTGATGTTGCCCATTTTGTTTCTTATTCATGCTATTTGTATTCTCTCCCTCTTTTCCTTTGTTAAATTTGCCAATGGTTTGTCAATTTTATTAATCTTTTCAAAAAACCATGTTCTAGTCTTTTTGATTTTTTTCTGTTGTCTTTTTATTTTCTGTTTCATTGCTTTCTGCTTGAATCTTTATTATTTCCTTTTTTCTGGTGACTGTTGGCTTTTCTTGCTGTTCTTTTTCTAATTGTTGGAGATGTTGGTTTAAAGTGTTGATTTTTGCTCTTCTTTTTTTGATGTGTGCATTTATTGCTATGAATTAGTCTCTGATCACTGTTTTTGCTGTGTCCCAAAGATTTTGGTATGTTTTATTTTCATTCTTGTTTGATTAAGGAATTTTTGAAATTCATTTTTTATTTCTTCTCTTACGCAGTCTTTTTTAAGGAGGGTATTGTTCAGTTTCCATGTGTTTACTCTTTTTCCATTGATTTTCCTATTGTTGATTTCTAATTTGATAGCATTGTGATCTGAGCAGATGCTTTGCAGTGTTTCAATGTTTTTATATTTATTAAGGCTTTCTTTATGGCCTAACATATGGTCTATCCTGGAGAATGTTTCATGTGCACTGTAAAAGAATGTATATTTTGTTGTTGTTGGGTGAAGTGCTCAGTAGATGTCTATAAGGTCAAGTTGGTGGGTTGTATTGTTTAGGTCTTCTGCAACTTTGTTGAGTTTCTTTCCAGTTGTTCTATCTTTCATTGAAAGTGGTGATTAAATAAAGTCTCCCACTATTACTGTGGAGTCATCTATTTGCCTTTTCAACTCTTTTAAAGTTGGATTTATGTATTTTGGGGCTCTTTCATTGGGTCCAGAGATATTTATTATGGTTATATCTTCTTGTTCAGTTGATCCTTTGATCATTATATAATGTCCTTCTTGTCTTGTATGGTGGTTTTTGTCTTAAAGTCAATTTGATCAGAAATTACTATTGCTACTCCTGCTCTTTTTTGGTTGCCATTTACTTGATGTATCTTTTTCCAACCTTTGATTTTTAGTCTATTTTTGTTTTTGTCTCTAAGGTGTGTCTCTTGTAGACAACATATTGATGGGTTATGTTTTCTTATATAGTCTACAACTCTCCATCCCTTGTGGGGCATTTAATCCATTAACATTCAGTGTAATTATTGACAAGTATGAATGGTTTCTGTCATTTTATTTTATGTGTTTTTTTCATGGTGTTCCTGGTTTCTTTGTCCATATAATTTTCTGTGCTGAGCTCATTATGTTTATGAATCATGTTATCATTTCCTTTGTTATTGTTTTAGTATTTGCTGAATACTTGTGCTTGTCCTCTTTTTTATTGTGATGTGAAGGTTTATCATTTTTCTTTGAGGTTACCCTGTGATTTATAATTTTCTCCCTGAGTTTAGAGCAGTTCATTCTATCTTCCCACTCTCTTGACTTCCTCACCATTTAGAAGTTCTGTTACTACAGTATTTTTCCTCTTTTTTTTTTTGGTTTGTATTTGTCCTCATTTGCCAATTGATTTCTCTGGTTCCCTGTTTAAAATCTTGTAAGCTTATTTTACTTTGGATATGTCCATAGCTGTGTTGGTTTCTGTGTTATATCATCTTGTGTATTAATGGTTCATTGTTGTTTGCTATTACTATTTTTCTTTTCAAAAGAGTCCCTTTAGTATCTCTTGTAAGATTGGTCTGGTTTTAACAAATTCCCTTAATATCTGCTTATCTGGAAATGTCTTAATTTTACCATCATATTTGAGGGACAATTTTGCCAGGTATATAATTCTTGGTTGGCAATTTTTCTCTTCCATGACTTTATATATACCATCCCATTGCCTTCTCACTTGCATAGTTTCTGCTGAGCAATCAGAACTTACTCTTATTGGTTGTCCTTTGTAAGAAACTTTTCATTTTTCTCATGTTGCTTTCAGGATTCTTTCTTTGTCTATGGTTTTGATGGGTTTGATGATGATATGTCTTGGTGATGTTCTTTTGGGGTCTATCCTGTTGGGAGTTTTTTGGACTTCCAGAATAGATATATTCTCATCTTTTATCATATCAGGGAAGTTCTCTTCCAACAAATCTTTAAAAGTTTTTCAGTGGTTTTATTTGTCTCTTCCTGTTCTGGAATGCCATTTACTTGTAGATTATTCCTTTTAATGGTATCCCATATGAACCTTAAGCTTTTTTCATTTTGTTTTGATCTTTTTTTCTGATTATTCCCTTTCCAAAGAAGTATTTAAGTATTTGTCTTCAATCTCAGTAATTCTATCTTCCATTGATTCAACTGTGCTTTGTCCTTTCTATGTGTTATCTATTTCTGACAATTTAGTATTAATCTTCTGGATTTATATCTGTAGATTTTGAATCATTTCTAACTTTTCATTCATTTTGTCATTTTGTTCTTGTAATGTCTTCTGAATTTGTTATAACGTTTTTGTCTGTGTTTTCCTTAATTTTGTCAGTGTTTTCCTTGATCCATCTCTCAGTCATTTGAAGATACCTAACTATAATTCTCTTGAATTCCTTATGAAGTAGTTCTGATGCTGCTTCTTCCCCACGAATGTGTTCTGAGTCTGTAAACTGCTCCCTGTTTCTACCACATTATGTTGCTTCTTTGTGAAGACTGTGATGGTCTGTTGTCTTCGAGACATTGTGACATTGTATTTAGATCTCTATTACCTGTTCATGAAGAGTAGTAAGGGTGAGTCAGGCTCTTCTTGGTGGTCCTTTATTATTGGGCAATAGGTGGAGAAGTAAGTGGTCTCTCTCACTCAGTAAGTGGAGCTCTAGGAGGAGTGGGTGTGGGTGTGGTTGCGTCCTATGGGCATGGTTACTGTCTCCCTCTCAGTTAGACAAAAACAACAGTTGAAAAACCATCAAAAAAGTAAAAGCAAGAGGACAAAAAGCACACCACATAAACACACAGGAACAATCACTAAAAAAGGAAAAAGAAAAAAAAAACTGCAATATCTGGTAAAAGGGCAATAAGAGAAAAAAGGTAGAGTAGGTGAATAATGAAGAAAAAATGTGAAAAATGTAAAAAGAAAAACAAGGAATGGGGTTAACCGTGAGAAGGAAAAATTGGAACCAGGAACAGGGAACAGAGAAAAAGATGAAAACTAGAACCTTGGAAGGGAAGAATAAATAATAATAATGATAATGACAATAATAATAATTTTTAAAAAGACAAAAACAAAGTAAAAAAAAGGAAAAGAAAAAAATCTGGGCAGGGCAAGGCACCCAGGCTCTGTCCAAGCACACAGACTGGGATGAAATTCCTGCTGGCCTAGAAGGTGGGTGGAAGTGAGGGATGGCCATACCACCATTCACCAAGAGGGTGTTGGGTATAAGAGTAAGAAGGGGAATATTGCACCTTTCCAGTTGTTGGCGTCTGGAATGTTCTTGTGGTTCCTGGCAAGTGGAGCCAATTCTTAAGTCCCTGGAATCTGGGAGAATGCTGTCGCTTTAAATATCCAAAATGGTTGAACTTCTTGTAAACATTCAAAATGGCTGCACCTTCCACAGGCAAAAGTCCATGCCTCAGCCTGCTTTCCTCTTTGCTCCTTCCCCTTTTATTCACCAGCTACCAGTGCAGTCCTCTGTGCAGTTCCTGGCTAGCAGGGCTGATTGTTAGGTTAATTGTTAGGTCCTACTATCACTTAATAATATCCAAGCTGTCTTTGCTGTCAGAATCGCTCCCAGACTGCAGCTCTGTATGTCTCCTTTTTTGTTGTTTCCATGCAAATTATTCTACTAGTTGGAGTTCAGTCCACTTCTATATTCTTCCCTTCAAAGCTCAAGGCTCCAGGATTATCTTCTGCATCTGTATTAATTAGTTCTCCTTTTCTTTGTTGAAGAAGGTCTGTGCAGTCTGTCTGTCTATTCCACCATCTTACTGGAACTCCCCTAGATTGTCTTTTATGTGACTCTATGGTAGTATGTTCTCTTGCAGGCTGCTACCAAGTTATACCTATTTCTCACTTACTGACTTTCTTGTTAGCTGACATTTCATGTTTATGACATTGGTTTAAAAAAAAAAAACAAAACCTGCTATTCCAACTATTCTGTGCATTAATGATGTACTTCTGGCAGTTATGAAAGCCAGCAAGTGAGTCAAGAGTAACATTGGCTGTGATGGTTAATGTTACATGTCAGCTTGACTGGGTAGGCCATGATTATCAGTAGTTTGGCAGTTATGTAATGCTGAAATTTGGCAGTTAGATAATCATGAAGTCATCTTCCATTTTGTGATCTGATGTGGTCGTCCTCCATTTTCACAATGCCAGTTTTTGCATATAATGGCCTGGCCTTTGGAACCTAACCATGTTAGTAAGTGAGTATACTTTCAGGTTGCTATACCCTTGTATAGAGTACCCTCTTCTTGAAGCTAAATTGGACCTAAGACTTACTTTAACCAATAGAATGGTAACACTGGGCCAGTTCTAGGTTTAAGCCTTAAGACCTGGAAATTTCTTCTCTTTCACTTTTGGAAGCCAGACACCACAGAAGCTACTTGGTGTCTCAGAGGCTATCATGCTCTGAAAACACCCAGGTAGCAATGGGGAGAAGCCCAACTGAGGGACAGTGGAAGCTGTCAGCCAATAGCCCTAACTGGTGAGTCATGTATACAAGGCCAGGATAGACCATGCAGCCTTCCTTGAACTGCTGTAGCTGACAGCTCCAGATGAAGAATTGTTCTGTCAACCCACAGAATTGTGAGAAATTCTAAATTATTGCTTATTTTTTTTGTTGTTAGCTGCTGTTGAGTCTACCCCCTGACTCATGGTGACCCCACACACAATGAGATCAGGCCATTGTGATCCAGAGGATTTTCATTGACTAATTTTAAGAAGTAGATTGCTAGGCCTTTTTTCCTCATCCATCTTAGTTTGGAAGCTTCTCTGAAATGTGTTCAGCATCAGAACAACTTACAAGCCTCCACTGACACGTGGGCAGTGGCTGTGCATGAGGTACCTTGGCCAAGAATCAAACCTGGGTCTCCTATATTGTTGTTCTGTGCCGTTGAGTCAGACTCGACTCATAGCAACCCCTCCTTGGGTTTCTGAGGCGGTATCACTACGGATGTAGATTGCCCAACCTTTCTTCTGATACGGCTCGACTACCTGGTGGGGAGCCATAGAGATATTGCCTTGGAAACCCAAGGAAGGTTCACTATGAGTTGAAATTGACTTGAGGGCAGTGAGGTTTTTTTTTTTAAACCCTCTAAGGTGGCCCCCAATGATCCTTACTTTCTGCTATTCACATACATGCATAGTCTCCTCCTACGTGCTACAGGGTTGAGATACATAAACAACAGGGTATTGCAGAAATAATGGTGTGTGACTTTTGAGGCTCAGTCATAAAATACATGTGGCTC
Organism: Orycteropus afer afer; assembly: GCF_000298275.1. NCBI lineage: Eukaryota > Metazoa > Chordata > Mammalia > Tubulidentata > Orycteropodidae > Orycteropus > Orycteropus afer. The sequence continues at coordinate 1,516,371 of NW_006921695.1, read as the reverse complement.
TCTGTCTTACATGGATCACTTGCTATGGGGTAACTAGCAGGCATGTTATGAGGACACTCAAGCAGCATTGTAGAGATAACCATGTGGGGAAGAACTGAGGCATCCTGCCAACAGCAGCACTAGCTTGCCAGGCATGTGAATGAGCCACTTGGAAGTAGATCTACTAACTAAGTCAGGCCCTTATGAGACTGCAGCCCCAACTGACATCTTTACTGCAACTTCTTAAGAGTTAAGACCCCTGGCTAAATCATCTCAGATTCCTGATCCTCCAAAACTGTGTGAGATCTGATATTTATTGTTTCAAGTGGTTATGTTTTAGGGTAATTTGTTATATAGCAATAGATAACTTTGTTGTTAGGTGCTGTGGAGTTAATTCTGACTCGAACGAATTGAAATAGAAATGCCCCATAGAGTTTTCTGCTGCCAGGTCTTTCTCACATGAAGCTACTGGTTGGATTTGAACCACCAACCTTTTGGTTAGCAGCAGAGTACTTAACCATTTGTACCACTAGGGCTTCTCGGCAATAGATAGCTAATGCAGTTGTTCAAGCTACCAAGTTTTGGATAGTTTGTATGCATAATACATACATAATAGAACAGTACATAACAACAACAACAACAACAGGACAGTAGACCCTCAATTGTTTCCTCCTCTGCCTCCTTAGTCCTTTGATAGAAAAAAGTCCATTTCCTTTGTTACATACTAAATACAAAAAGTTCTGCTATCATGGAAACAATTTGAGAATAACTATATAAATTATTCATCATTTAATAGTCTACAGTGGCCATTTGCTTTAATGAATGTATAGTACCCACACATTGCCTAAAGGACTCGGAGCCTTATCCAGAATAAAACCAGGATAATATGCCCCTTGAAACAAGCTAAAGTCTGAGAAAATTTGAATTTTATTTTTGGTTAGCCACTTTCTTCTGAATAAAAATAGATTTGTTCTATTCAGTTAAACTAAAGGCTTTGGCAAGAATGTATCAATAATCTTATTTCTTCTCAAATTCAGTACTGGCAAATTTAGCAAATATTGAACTTAGGATTTTGCATCATGTGTTACTGTGTGGCAAGATGACATTTTTGCCCTATAGCAGGTTATAGATATACAAAGAAATCTATTTGAGAAAAGAGTTTGAAAATTTTGAAATGTGAAATGAGGCTGTGAATTAGATGGTCTTGATTGTCTATCAGGAGATTGCACATCGGGACATAAGTGGGAGCTAGGGGAGGTTTTTAGCATGATTTTTTTTTTTTT
>NW_006921695.1:1512244-1514674 GCF_000298275.1 Orycteropus afer afer | reverse complement strand
GGCCGACTTGAAAGCACATAACAACAACAACAGGCCTACCTATTGTTTGGCTGAAAGTTGACCCATGGGGGTGGGTTTAGTTCTAAGCCTGAAGTGTATCTAAGGGCCATAGTCTCAAGGAGTTCCAGTAGTCTCTATCAGACCAGTAAGCCTGGTCTTGGTAAGATTTTGAGATTTTTTCTACATTTTTTCTCTTACTCTATCCAGGTTCTCTATGTGATCTCTTCAGAGTAGTCAGCAGTCATACCCAGGCACCATCTAGTTCTTCTGGTCTCAGGGTCATGGAGGCTGGTTTTCACATGGTCCATCAGTCCTTTGGACCAATTGTTTGCTTGCATATTTGATTTTCTTCACTCTTCTTTGCTCCAGATGGGGAGAGAAAACTAGTTACACCTTAAATGACAACTATATCCATGGAAAAATTTGCAGCGTATGTAAATACTGTCAAACCAATATGTATTCATGGGTGTGGTACCATTCCTCTTCCCATTCCTGTTCAGCTTGTGTGTCTGTCTATGTGTATACTAGTAGAATATTGTTATTACTGTTTGTTTTGGTTCTCTAGTGCTGCTATAACAGAAATAACACAAGTGGATAGCTTTAACAAGCAGGAGTTTATTCTCTTACAGTTTAGGAGGGTTGTTGTTGTTGTGCACTGCCGTTGAGTCAGACCTGACTCACAGCGACCCTCCTTGGGTTTCCGAGGTGGTATCACTATGGAAGTAGATGGCCTAACCTTTCCTCCGAGGAGTGGCTACTGGGTTTGAACCTCCAGCCTTCTGGTCAGCAGTCAAATGCCTTAGGCACTAAGCCACCAGAACTCCTCCCTTTAGGAGGGTGGTTGTTGTTGTTGTTGTTGTTGCTATGTGCTGTCTAGTCGGACCTGACTCATAGTGACCCCTCTTTGGGTTTCCGAGGCAGTATCACTACGGAAGTAGATTGCCTAACCTTTCCTCCGAGGAGTGGCTACTGGGTTTGAACCTCCAGCCTTCTGGTCAGCAGTCAAATGCCTTAGGCACTAAGCCACCAGAACTCCTCCCTTTAGGAGGGTGGTTGTTGTTGTTGTTGTTGTTGCTATGTGCTGTCTAGTCGGACCTGACTCATAGTGACCCCTCTTTGGGTTTCCGAGGCAGTATCACTACGGAAGTAGATTGCCCCATCTTCCTTCCGAGGAGTGGTTGGTGGGTTTGAACCGCCAGCCTTCTGGTTAGCAGTCAAGTGCCTTAGGCACTATGCTACCAGAGGTCCTTTTAGGAGGGTAGAAGTCCAAATTCAAAGTGCCAGCTCTAAGAGCCAGGTGAAGGCCCTTCAGCCTTGGGCTATATCTCTGCCTTTTATTCCAGGCCCACTGGAGCTGGAGGCATCTCCTAACTCATGCAGCTGCTTGGCTGCTGAGGCTGACAAATGCAAGGTCAGCAAGTAGCATGGCACATTCCCAAGCAAGGCACACAGCGGGCCACTGATTCAAGTCCAGGGAATAGAGATGAAGACTCAGCCAAATACAAGATCCCAACTGTGCCAAAGAACTAGAGACCTTTTTTCAAAGCTTCTCCTTATATACTGGAAGTGAGCAACACCCCAAAGACAGCCACTTAGCTGCTCACAGCAGATTCCACCATGGAAGTGAGTACAATCTCATCATGGGGGATAACTACATCCAGCTGCTTAGCCACGGCTCAGCCAAGTTGACACACTGCCTTTACTACCACAGTGCTATTGCATGATGATGCACTTTGGTGCCTTTAATTCTCGTGTACCTCCCAGTGTTTTCACCTTAATCATTTAGCATGAATATTTTCTGGTGAAGACATTTTGACAAAAATTAACCTGTATCAGAGAATAGGTTGCATTGGGGAAAGAAGGGAATTTGAATCACAAAATAATGTGAAGAAGGAAATGAAAGATAATTGTGCCCATCCTCCTCCTCCCACAGATGAGGATGTGATGCCCAGAGATGCTGTGATAAGGGTGGTACTGGGTGAAGTACAATGAAGGGAACATGAGCTTGGATATCAGACAGACCTTGGTTCAAATCCAGCCTTCTCTGTTCCTCAGATAAGCAATCTAGGAAGATCTGCTTGACCAGCTTGAGACCGTGTCCTCGTTTTATGTTAGGATGAAACCAACTTGTTTTTATATAACAGGTGGTATAAAAGTTCAGAATTAAAAATGAAGTGAGAATTTGTCTGAGTCTCAGCATTGCTCTTTCTCTTGTTCTGAGAATAGTACTTAAAACTTACAACACAGGCTTCCCTGCTCTGTATCCCTAATATGCCTTGTATATCAAACATACCTTGTGTGAGGTACGAACTTGGTGAAAATGTTTGTGGCACTAATAACATACCCAGAGAAATAGATCTGTGGTGGGAGATCAGGTGTTCAGTTTTGAACAGGTTAAGCTTCAAGTATGAGAGGAAATTTTTTTTTTTT
>NW_006921695.1:1503128-1511058 GCF_000298275.1 Orycteropus afer afer | reverse complement strand
TAACTTTTACAATAATGGACTAATACAATATTTGTCCTTTTGTGACTGACTTATTTCACTCAGCATAATGTCCTCCAAGTTCATCCACGTTATGCCGTGCCCTGCAGATTCTACATTATTCCTCAGCATTGCATAGTATTCCATTGTGTGTATGTACCATAGTTTGGTTATCCATTGAGAGGAAATTTTTATCACGTAAAGTAAACTAGTTGCTGTAGAGTTGATTATGACTCACAGCATCCCCGTGTGTTGCAGAGTAGAACTGCCCTCCATAGGGCTTTCAAGACTGTGACTTTTTGGAAGCAGATTACCAGAGCTTTCTTTCAAGGTGCCTCTGGGTGCATTTGAACCATCAAATTTTTGGTTTGTAGCTATACGCTTAACCATTTGAGCCACAAGGACTGCCCCAGTTCCTGTTACCTCCTGTTTATTTGTCTTGTTCCCAGGGTTTCCTCTGGGAAAGTTAGATAGGTAAATGTGGTTTTGTTTATAACTTCTCTTAACAGATTATGGGAATACTCTTTTTTTCTGTTTTCTTTTCCACAACTAACAATATGTGTTTTCTGTCACTTTAACCTTCTTGCTCTCAATGAATAGTTGTTTTGTCTCTAAGTTAACAGGATCAGTGAACAAAGCGCACCAGTGCCGGAGCAAAACAAAAACTACCTATTAGATGAGTTGCAATCTGTGTCAGTTAAGCAAAACATTTCCTTTTCTCAACTTTCTACTCTAAAATACATAACTAAACATAGGATTCCCAGACAAGAGTTGTTTCTTAACTATTTTCCCCCCTACTTTACAGTAACATGAAATTAAGATAACATTTTTACAAACCAGATGTGGTCTGTTTAATTTTCCCAACTTTGAGAGCAAACTGTATGCATGGTGCTGAGGTACTTATGGTACATTCTTGGCCACTATGATTTTGCTGTCATGCCCTAAAATTGACCTGAAAATTACAAAACGTATACCTTGTGATTTGGAGATTTGACAGACTCAGAAATTCATATTAAGTGAAACAATCTTGACTATATGGGGCTATCTACAGATTATTATATTACACAGTTATAGTATGCATATAACCAAAACAAAACCAAACTCACTGCCATTAGGTTGATTCCAACTCATAGTGACCCCCATTCAGTTTCTAAGACTGTTAATCTTCACGGAAGCAGACTGCCTCATCTTCCTTCCGTGGAGTGGTTTGTAGGTTCGAACCACCAAACTTTTTATTAGCCGCCAAATACCTTAACCACTACATCACCAGAGCTCATTATTACACATATGGACTGTATAACTATATGGCTTACTTGCTCAAACCATATGATTTGGAACCAAAAGAGATGAAGCTAGTTTGGATATTTAAAATAAGAATATTAACCGTACATTGAGAACAAGAGAATGAGAATTTAGGCTCTATGAGTACATATCTGTGTTTCTACACATGTGCCCTGCCTGTTTGAGTGACTCCTCAGCCTCCCCCATCACCTCCCACATTTGACTTTACATACAGGGCTTTGGAACAACAGTGACTTACACAACTGAACAAGATTAACAGTATTTCCCAACTCTGAGGGTGAATGTATGTATATAACAGTATATCTATATACAAGCGTCAGAAACAGACTTGGGCCAAATTATTGGGAAATATGCTCATGCCCTACAGCTTTTTCCTTTCTTTGTGTTTTCAAGGCTGTCATTGTGAAAACATAGCACTGTTCATACTCCCGTAATTGCAGCAGTATTTCATCAGCTACAAGCTGCCTCTCAGCACCTCATTAAGTTGCAACCAGAGAAAGATTTTTTTTTTTTTTGCTTCTATTTCTCTTCCTCAATTAAATTAGATATTCTGTTTTTTTATCCCTTCTTATTAAAAGAATTTATGTTGGAAACAGTTTAAGATGCAATTTTTCTTTGTATTCTAGAAAATTTTATAGGGAAAAGTGTTTCATTTAAGTCCAGAAACAGATATATATTGTCTAGAACATATTTTGTTTTGGATTATACACTTAAATTTTGGTAATTTAAAATTTATAAGTTAATTTACTCTTTGAGTGCTCAGACAAGACATTTACTTTAGTTGTTACATTCTAGCTCCATTAGTTTCATCTTCTGTAAAAACAGAGCAATTATGAGGTCATAGCTTCCATGAAATGCTACACATAACCATTTGCAGGGATGTCTGGCACATGGTAAACCCTCAATTATTTTACAGTTTTTCTTAATTTTGTTAGATATGTTCTTTGAAAAAGAAATTGGTAGTAAAAGCTTTCAGAAGATGAAATTATTCCATGATTAGGCTATCCCTGTAACATTTTGCTAGAGAACTTTTAATTCTTTGTTTCACGTTTATATTCATATATGCTGGCTAAATTCATCCATGCATAATTTGGATCTCCACCCCGACACACACACTTGTAATGTAAACTTAAAAATATGTTTCCCTTGGATAACACTTTTTAGCATGTAACTCTTTTGTAATGCAAAATTTCAAGCAGATATGAAAATAGAAAAGAATAGAATAATGAGCCATCCACGTACTTAGTACTCAATTTAAGTAATGCGTAAGCTCTAGTCACACTTGTTCCTAGATTAAGTTTGGAATGCAAATTCTCTTAATATCTTCAGGGTCTAGATTAATTTCAACAAGCCTCTTGTGCTGATTTGTTGCTCAAGCCTTTTGCAGAATTGTAAATTCATTCAGATGAACTAAAGCATCACGTTGTTGATTGACTACAAGGCTGTCATATTTATAGGAACTGATTGCTCTGTCTTTCTTCCATGGAGCAGCTGGTGGTTCGAACCACCGATCTTTCAGTTGGCAGAAGAGCACTAACCACTGCACAACCAGGGCTTCTTCCTTAGAGATTTAAAACACCATTTTATTAACTCTGCATAATTTTTAGCTTTTTTTTTTTTCCAAAAAGAAATATACTTGAGAGCTAGGTTAAACATTGATTTCAAAACTTAAAGAAAGCAAATTATTTTTAGAATTAGCAGCAATCAGCATTTTCCTGTCCATTAACTCTATTTTCCACTTTTTGTTAGCCACATTTGATTTTATGTTCTAGAAATAATCATGATCATTTGGAATTTAGTTATGTTGTAGATATGATGCTTGAGCATTGATCACTTAATCAAGTTGGTTTGTTTGCAAAAGGGACTTCTAGTGTCCCCTCATTTGTGGTTCATGTTGGAAATTGTCTCAATTTTCTGGTACTGCCATACAAATAGACCACAGATTGGTAGCTTTTAAGAACAGAAATTTATTTTCTCACAGTTCTGGAGGTCTAGGAGTCCAAATCAGGGCATTAACTTTAGAGGAAGGCCTTTCGTTGTTTTTTTTTCCAGCTTCTAGTGGGGTGGCATTCCTGGACATGTACATCATCTGTCTCCATCATCATGGTGTGAGTCTCCCTCTGTGTATGGGTCTCTACTTGTCTGTTTTCCCTTTTTATAAAACACCATTCAGAAGGGATTAGGTTTAGAACTCATTCTACCTTGGAAGAATGGTTAAAGGTTTGGCTGCTAACTAAAAGGTTGGCAGTTCAAACCCATCCCAGTCATCTTCCAAAGAAAATGAGGTGATGTGCTTCTGGAAAGATATATGGCCTCTGGAACAGTTCTACTGTGTCCTAAATTGGAATAGACTTGATGGCAGTAAGTTTGAGTTTTGATACCTTGGTATGGCCTCATTAACATAATAAAAGAAAAATTCTTCCTCTGAACAGGGTAATATTTCCAGGTATAGGGGTTAGGACGTCAACATACTTTTGGTGGGGGCACAGTTCAATAAATACATAATAGAAATAAAGGGAAGTTTCTATAGGACTCTGCCAACATGTCTTAAAAGACATTCTTTATAACTGCATGTTCTTGACTTCCTTCAATAACATCAGTGTCACTTTTTGTTTTACATTTTTAACAACTTAAATGTCATCTTGTCTAAGACTAGTTTACTTTCAATTTGAAGAGATACATTTTTAGGTATTTTAAAATTTAAAATGAAAATGCCCTACTGGTGATGAGGTTATAAGGCATTTCTGCAGTGGCCAAAGCCATTTAGGCTACCTTTAATATGGATATAAGATTCTTTTCACTTTACCACTTTTCCTGGCTGTTGATCTTTAGAAATATTTTCAGCTATTTAGAAGAAAAAAAAAAGTTTATTTATATACTGATACATTAGCTTTGAAAGATAAAAAGTGTTCCTGTGATCAGAAAGGAAGATTGTTTTTCAGATTCCTGGACCAGTCACACAGTCACATAGGCCCCTCTTAGCCTAAGTGAGAACCTGGTTTTTAATTCTTGCTCAGCATCGTCCTTGCTATGTGTTTATTAACACTAATCAATTATCTTTTTAATGAGATCCTATTATTTGTGTGTTGTCACATCATATTTGGAAGAACAGTATTGGAAGGCATTTAATTGCTTATGTTTCTCTGAACACTTATGTAGAATATCTTATAAGAGAGGAGCCCTGGTGGCACAATTTTTAAGTGCTTGGCTCCTAACCAGAAGGTTGGTGGTTCAAACCCACTAGCTGCTCTGCAGGAGAAAGAAGTGGCAGTCTGCTTTTGTAAAGAATACAGCCTTAGAAACTTGATGGGGAAGATCTATTCTGTCCTATAGGGTTGCTATGAGTTAGAATGAACTCAACATCACACACAACATGGGAGCTTAATGTATGAATTAAAACAAAACAAAACAAAAACAACTCTGCCATTGAGTCAATTCTGATTCATAGTGACTCCCTATGGGTTTCCAAGGTGGTAAATCTTTACAGAAGTAGGTTGCCCAGTCTTCCTTCTGTGGAGTGGCTGGTGGATTTGAACCGCCAACCTTCTGGTTAGCAGTGAAATGCCTTAGGCACTATGCCACCAGAACGCCTTAATGTATGAATATAATATATGAATTCACATATAGTGAGTGGATTCTGTGATACTAAATAAGAATCAGAATCTACTCAATGGCATTTAAAAAAAAAATATAAAGGATGCATGTATAATCCTATGAAGCTTGTTTTGTATGCTATCTAGTAGAGTCTAACTTAACAGCAATCCTGTAGGAGCCCTGATGGTTAAGTACTCAGCTGCCAACCAAAAGGTCATCGGTTCAAACCCACCGGTGGCTCCTGGTGAGAAAAGACCTGGTGATTTGCTCTATAAAGATTATAGCCTAGGAAACCCTATGGGGCAGTTGGAATCAACTCAATGGCACACATAGCATGGGAGCTTAATGTATGAATATAATACATGAATTCATCTATAATGAATGGATTCTGAGATACTAAATAGTTTTAAAATACTCATTAAATACTTATCAGGCATTTTTTGTGCTATCTTGCTTTGGTGGTGTAGTGGTTAAGACATTTGGCTAATAACTAAGAGATTAGAGGTTCAAATCCCCCAGCTACTCCGTGGAAGAAAGATGAGGCAGAGGAGGAAGAAAGATGCTTCCATAAAGATTTACAGCCTTGGAAGTCCAATGGTGCTTGCTGTATGTTGGCATTTACTTGATGGCAGTGTGGTTTTTTTTGTTTTGTTTTTAATCACAGTGTTGGCCTCTGTTGAGGGAATGCAAAAATGAATCAGCTATGGTCCCTGCCTTCAAGGAATATACTGTAAAATCTTTGAAAGCCAGGATCTGTGTATGGTGGGAACTGTCAGAAAAGAACAACCCAAATATTTTCCACTAAAACAAGTGATAGAACGGTTGTAAGATTGCACCTTGTCAAAGGCAGAAGACTTGTGAGACCTGGAAAAACAAAGAAATCTCACAGAGTGCTAGCTGTCCCAGGTTTCACCGTGTATTCTAATAGAGTAGGAAAGCACATAGGTATATGGGAAGGTAGAACTTAGTGATCAGATAAAGTGGTAGGAGAAGGCGCTCTGTGCTCAGAGATCCAAAAGATCACAGAAGAAACACAGGTGTCCCTGACTTACAGAGTCTTGTTTCAGTGACTCCGTCCAAAGTCAATTCTCATGTAAGTCGAATACTTCCTGTTTTTTTTTTTTTTTCATTATTATTGTCTTTTATTATCAGTCTTTATAAATCTGATCTTTGAATGTCTACAAATGAACATCTGAGAATGATAACATCAGCAAATTATGTACTTCAACGTTGTATGTTGGACATATTACTAATGATAAGATGTAAAAGAAAACAAAAATTCTTGATTTGTAAATTACAGTTGCAGGTTGTAAGTCTTACGCTATTGAAGGAATCCGTAGTGGCACAAAGGGTTAAATGCTCAACTATTAACTGAAAGATTGGTGGTTCAAACCCATTCAGACAAAAGATTGGTGGTTCAAACCCATTCAGACAAAAGATTGGTGGTTCAAACCCATTCAGACAAAAGATTGGTGGTTCAAACCCATTCAGACGTCCTCTGCAGAAAGGCCTGGCAGTCTTCTTTGGGAAGGTGACAGCCATGAAAACCTTATGGAGCAAATTCTACTCCAAAGCACAAGGGGTCACCAGGAGTTGAAATTGACTCGGTGGCAATTTTTTTTTTTTCAAGCTTATTGAGGGGACAGGAGAATCTCTTAGAATTAAAATGCTAGCCACCCCTCATAAGAGTCAGAGGTCACCAGGCAGTCCCTGTGCTTTCTTCCTTCTGTCTGTCTGTCCCTATTTCACCTGTGAGAGTCTCTCTTGGCTTCTCTTTCTACGTGCTACCCCATTCTCTCTCTCTAAATCAGGGGCTTCTGCCAGATTTCAAGTTCCTGTTCCCCTGTGACTTTCTGACATGCACCATTGCTGGCTGTGATTTCACATGACTTCCAGTCATTGTCCCCCTCATTTAGACTAGTGCCCGTGTATGGTTAGTTCAGCACTCCAATCTGCAGTTGCTTTCCTGTGGCTCTAATCAGCTACAGGGATCCAGCTGCAGTTAAAATATGGTTAATTAGAGAGCTGAAAGCTGAGGCACTGACTGCAAAGAACAGGGAGGGCGTTTGGAAAGCTCCAATAGTCTTAAAACCCAAGATAATTAATGTGGAACGCCATAGGGAGGCTACCTTATGCCAGGTTGTGTTTTATGCCCTTTAGGAAAGTACATTTTCACTGGGAAAGAGTTACACATATATACTTAACACAAAGGTGGAGCACACTGTGATAAATACCATAAAGCATTCCGTTAGTAGGAGGGAGGGATTAGCGTTATATTACACTGGGAATGGAGGCGGTTTGGCTATGTAGGGGGGCTGTAATGGGCTTGGACATTTGAAGTGTAATGAAGGCGATCTTAGGTAAGAGTGTGTTTGGAACACAGTGTATGTATTTATACAGTGACTGCTCTGTGTAGTTGTAAATTAGGAAGCTTTTTAAGAACTAAGGGCAGTTTATTTTTCAAGCAGCTAACAAAGGCCTGTGTTTTCTTCTGCTTTGAGTATATATTAATATAGCTGTAGTTACCTAAAGCCTATTTAAAAAAAATCAAGAAAATAGTTACCGATAATTGAGGTTCATATAAGAAACATTGTATAAAAGAAAGGGGGTCATGAGACTGGAGATTGGCTAATGCTCGTGGTAGGTAGAAAACACATGGCAGATTAAATAAGTACAGGAACTCAGATGTCTTCATTTTCTATGTTAAGATTTGAGATACTGCAAATACATGCATATATACATAAACACGCACACACACACACACACACATACATAAAAAAACAAACCAAACTCACTGCTGTCAAGTCAGTCCTGACACATAGTGACCACTCCTTGGGTTTCTAAGGTGGTATCACTCCTTCCAGGGAGTGGCTGGTGCATTTGAACCTCCAGCCTTCTGGTTAACCATCAGATGCCTTAGGCACTATGCTACCAGAGCTTCAACACACACACACACACACACACACAATAATGCAACAATGCAATGCAATGCACTGCTGTGGAGTTGGATCCGACTCATAGGACCCCTCCTTGGGTT
>NW_006921695.1:1479928-1502763 GCF_000298275.1 Orycteropus afer afer | reverse complement strand
CAACCTTCCTTCCGAGGAGTGGCTGGTGGGTTTGAACCGCCAGCCGTCTGGTTAGCAGGCAAGTGTCTTAGCCACTATGCTACCAGAGCTCTGGAGCTATTTAATATGTGGGCCAGTAAATGAGTTGCCATTGAGTCAACTCTTAGTGACCTCCCATATGTCAGGGTGGTACTGTGCTCCATATGATTTTCAGTGGCTGATTTTTTGGGAAGTAGATTATCAAGCATTTCTTTTGAGTGCCTCTGGATGGATTTAAACCGCCAACCTTTGGTTCGCAACTGAGTGAGTTAACCATTTGCACCACCTAGGGATTCTATTTAATAGGTTAACATATAGGTTTATATATAGGTAGTATTTAGAATTTTTGTCAGAAACTTTAATAATTTTTTTCTGTTGTGTTTTTGTTTTGCTTGTAGCTTTTTGAGTTGAAGTTTGCTCATACCTATTATAATCACCTAATCTAAGTAGATGCTTCCAAAGAAATTGTTACTTTGATTGTTGATCTTTCTCCTTTAAATAAGCTTCCTGATTTTAGAACATCAATCGTTCATTATCTGTGGCAAATTTAAATTAATAACTCTTTATCTTTGAATAAAAGTAGCTTAATCAGGTCATAGTTAGTGCTTTAATAGTTAGGGCCACAGACAAATTAAATTAGGGGGTGGATTTGTGTGGTTCAAATCATGTAATCTGCACATCGATCTGCATAATAACAGTTGTCGTTGTCAGCATTATAGAGAGAGAAGTTCAAGCACAGGAAGTGATACATGTGCCCTAGATTTCATGGAGGGAACTGGAAGTAAACTGTGTTTTTTGTTCATCATTGAGCTCTAGGCATCTTTGGAGAAAAGCCCTAATTTTAATTAGTCAATTCCACCAGCTTAATCCTAAGAATTTTGAGATGGTATGCAATGTAAAAATGTGATCCTTTCCTTCTAATCAATTTGTACCCGTTTGTACAATCTGTGCTAATGATTGTCTGGGCTTGGAATTGAAGGCGAAGGAAATACGATTGTCATTGCACCTGCAACTGGGTTTATAGAAAGCTGTGAAAGGTGAGAAAATTCTCAGCAGGGTAATGTTTCTGTGAAATGGCAGTTAGAACCCCTTTAGAGAAATCTAGTAGTAGTAACTCACACTTTACTGCACATAAAGTCGTGTCCCTCAGGACAGACTCTGGTGTCATAGAGTTTTATGACTCATGAGTGCTGTACTTTTGTGACATAATAAACAAGTACAGGTGGTGGGAGAATTACATTTCTGTACAGAGGACCACTTCACCTTTCATTATATGTATATATATATAAACCAGGGGGCTATTAAATTTTTTAGTGGAATTTGCAAGGACAGCATTTTCTCTGACTTGAAATCCAAGCACTGAGGTGTTAAAGATCCTTAAGAACAAAATAAAATGAAAGGAAGGTAACTATATCCGTTTGGAGCTAGGTGGTTGTTAGTTTCTACTGTGTCCCTTCTGACTCATGGCAGCCCCACTTGTTCAGAGTAGAACTGTGCTCAGGGGGGTTTCGAAGGCTGTGATCAATCTTCCAAGGCACTTCTGGATGGATTTGAAATACCAACTTTTCAGCTAGTAGTTCAGCATTTAACCTAACCATTTGAGTTAACCAGAGACATAGGCAGTATTTTGAAGAATGACTTTCTTAACACCCACACCATGATTCTGATTTACATACCCCATTTTGTGTTCTCATTGGAGTCCCTGGGTAAAAGTTGGAGATGCAAGTCTACCCCTTGGGAAAAAGGCTTGATGATCCATTTAATGAAGAAGCAGTCAGAATCTCCTCAACAGCAACTTCTGGTTTTGTGTTCTCATAGCATATACACCTCCACTGCACTTATCCCACTGCACTGTGATTGGTGTCTGATTTTAGGGCCAGGATTAGGGTGAGGAGAATGAAGGAGTCAGGAATCAAGATAAATACAGTATTAAAAATTCAAAGTTAATGTAAAAAATTCATAGTGAACAAAATATGAACATATTACATAAAGACAGCATCATGCTGGGCTGCTGTTAATATTTATAAGAAAAATCCCTGTATTTATAACCCACACTCTGGACTTACTTTCTTGCTCTAAAACATGACTCTTCCCAAGGGTACTGCTTCCTCTACAGTCTTCCCAAGCAGAGATTCTTTTTGCACAGTTCTCATAGCCTTGTGCCTAGAGGTGGGGATGTCCTCTGTGCTGTCTGGTCCTGAGCCATCACTGTGATTGGCTGTGGATCAGACTTCTGTGATCCCTATGTGATCCATAGGGTTTGCAATGGGTGATTTTCTGAAGTCGATTGCCAGGCCTTTCTTCCTAGTCCATCTTAGTCTGGAAGCTCTGCTGAAACCTGTTTAGCATGATAGTAATGTGCAGTCCTCCACTGAGAGATAGGTGCTGCAGGAGTCCCACATTGAAGGTGAAAATTATGCCATGGAACTACCATTGCTTCCAGGGGTGAAGTACATACCCTTAAACTAGATCACCAATCCTCTACCTATTGGAGACTCCTTTCCACCTCCTTGGCATTCCCACTCAATCCTTGAAGATTTTGAAGCACCTGGCTCTCTGTCACTCTTTCCACTGCAGGTGCTCCTGTCATAATTCTTAGTGATGTTTAATGTTAACCTCTATGATCCTTCCAATATCTCAGTCCCTCAGTCCCTTCACCAGTAATAGCCATTCACTCTAATGTTCATATTATCCTCCATACAATTACTGACTTCTCCAAAATCTTAATTTCAGCTCTCTGATTCTCCAAATACCACCTTTCTTGACACTTCACTTTCTCTAGTACCTGCACTCCAAAAATTCTTTGGCCTCCTACCCAACAGGACTTAGATATTTCATTGATCTTACAAACTTTTAACTGTCACTTCCTTCATAACTGTGCTTTTCTTCAGTTTAGCAATTTCATGGCCCATTACAGTAACTGTTCCCTTGCTTATATTATATCTTCAACTCGCTTTGCTTCTCTCTCTTCATTGCATTTATCTAGCAATACAGTTACCATGGTGAAATGCAAGATGTAGGTGAGGAAAAGCCCATTTTGGAAATACATTTTTTGTGGTTACATCTTTCTTTCTAATCTTCATTCATTGCTATTAATAAATAGAAATGGTTTGATGTTGCATAAATGTATTTTATTTTAAAAAATTTGTATTTATTTTGTTGTTGCTGTTGAGGATATACACAGCCAGATGTACACCATTCCTACATGTATGGTTTCATGACATTGATTTCCTTTCTTCAGTTGTGCAACCATTCTCACCTTCTTTATCTGAGTTGTTTCTCCCCATTTAACATAAACTCACTGTCCCCTTAGGTTCCTGTCTTATCTTTGGAGTTGCTGCTTCTATTTGATCCCGTACAGATAGCTCTTAAAAGAGCACAGTGTTCAAGGCAGATATTTTTTTTACTAGTTAAGCTAAATTGTTGTTTGGTTTTAAGAAGACTCCAGGGGATGCTTTTTGTTTAAGGTTAATTATCACATACTTTCATACCAAGTGCTTAGTCAGTTCCTCAATTTACTAGTTGTTGTTGTTGTTGTTGTTGTTGTGTGCCGTCGAGTCGGCCCCGACTCATAGCGACCCCTCCTTGGGTTTCCGAGGCAGTATCACTACGGAAGTAGGATTGCCCAACCTTCCTTCCGAGGAGTGGCTGATGGGTTTGAACCGCCAGCCTTCTGGTTAGCAGTCAAGTGCTTTAGCCACTATGCTACCAGAGCTCCTAATTTACTAATAGTAACTGCTAACCAGGAGGCTGGCGGTTCAAACCCACCAGCCACTCCTCGGAAGGAAGATGGGGCAATCTACTTCCGTAGTGATACTGCCTCGGAAACCCAAGGAGGGGTTGCTATGAGTCGAGTCCAACTCAATGGCACATAACAACAACAACAACAATCTAGGCGAAGGGCTGTAGTGAAGGAGTTATTAAGGGAAGAGGTTCATGGGAGTAGTGTTTATCTAAATGACACTGGGTTATCTTTTGCATAAATTATTTTTATGTAAATTAATTTGAATGAGGAGAAGAGTTTTTATAAAGAAAACTCACTATGTAAGTTTGTAAAATCTTGCCTTAATGGGTAAGATAGGGGCAAGTTGAATTTATGTAAAGATAATATCCGCATGTATATCTATTATAATATTTATTTATGACATTACAGAATATCAGCCCCACCCTAGTTTATTTTACATCAGAAATGACCTCATGTTTATTAAGGGTCCCCTCCCACCCTTATTTCTACTTTATCACTCCTGGAAAAAAAAAATGCTTTTAGCCTGAATGGGTGTAATAAAACACATTCAGTCACATTGCTTAATATTATTAATAGATTAATTATGTGCCTGTCACTTGCATCTTTTTTTTTTTTTCTTTTTTTACACTGAATTTCTTTAGCTTGATCAGAATTGGGGCAGGCTTGACTGTTAGAGGACATCAAAACTTTATAATATTGGCAGCTATTCATTGTATACACCAGGTTGAAACTCCTGTCGCAAGTAACAATTTGCTCTTTTTCTGTGCTCTCCCAGGTCTATCCTGAACTACAGATCACCAATGTAGTAGAAGCCAACCAACCAGTGACCATCCAGAACTGGTGCAAGAGGGGCCGCAAGCAGTGCAAGACCCATGCCCGCATTGTGATTCCCTACCGTTGCTTAGGTGAGCAGGCCAACCTCGAGGCTCGTGTTGGTTGGGCTGGTCTTTGGGCAGAAAAAGGAGGATGTTCTAATTAGGTCAAGTATACAGACTTTTACTCCAGTGTATTTCCACTCTGTATTGTACTATTAAAGAAGAAATCTGTGTTCCGACAGTATAAAAGCAATACTTCTGAGCCTTCACAGTGCTTATTAAAATTACAAATTCCTGGGCCAATCCCAGAACTTCTGCACCAAAATCCCTGGCATCGAGGCCTAAGCTAAAAAACCCAAACTCACTGCCATCAAGTTGATTCCGACTCATAGCCATCCATTTGGGTTTCCAAGGTGGTAAATCTTTGTGGAAGTAGATTGCCCAATTTTCCTTCCGTGGAGTAGCTGGTAGGTTTGAACTGCTAACCTTCTGGTTAGCACTCAAATACCTTAGGCACTATGCCACTGGAGCTCCTTGCATTGAGGCCTAGAAATCCTAATTTAACCAAATTTCCTATGTGAGCCTTATGTATACTAAATGTTTTAAATTGTGGAATTGGGGTCTTGTGTCTTTCTCCCTAGAGATTTCGTAGAAGAACAAACCTGATATGAAGCTCTAGCATTTTGCCAATCGAAAAAAGTCTCTTTTGCGCAGCAGCCAATTGTTCTTCATAGTTGGTGATAGGGAATTGGAGTTGGTGATTTTTTTTTTCTGCTTAGATAAAGTAATTGGATTATAAAGTTGAATGTGTGTTTTTGTTGCTGTCAAATTTTACTTTTTTAAAAAAATTGAGTAGTTTTATGTGGTATTTTATTTTTTCCCTCTGGAAATATAATCCATGTTTCATCATCTGACTTGGTTTTTCGTTCATATTTTTATGCAACTAGATACTGCAGAGATTCGAAGTCTTTGATCCAATAGTTAACATCTGCATGTTTTCCACAAGTCTCTTATCAAAAAGGTCATAAGAATCTATATATGAAGGCTGTGGACAAATATAAATACACATTTTGACGACTTTTATGTAAAGTCTAAAATGTATCATTAAAAATAAGTCTCAACAGCAAACTTTGCAAACAAGGATAACTATTGAGGATTCTGGCTATCATTATAATTGTTATTATTATTGTCAGGTGCTGTTGAGTCAATTTTGACTCATGGTGACACCGTGTGAAATACTCCATCTTCCCCTTGGGGTTTTCTAGGCTGTAATCTGTATGGGAGCAGATCACCAGGTCTTTCTCTGAGTAGTTGCTGGATAGGTTTGAAGTGCCAACCTTTCGGTTAGCAATGAAGCGTTAAATATTCCACCAGCAACGCTCCATCATGTAACATTGTTACTAGGTGCCATTGAGTTGGTTCCAACTCACAGAGACTCTATGTACAGCAGAACAGAATAGTGCCTGGTCCTGCAGCACCCTCACCATTGTTGCTATGTTTGAACCCATCACTGCAGCCACTATATCAATCTAGAGTCATCCTCTTTTTCGATGACTCTGTGCTTTACCAAGCATGATATCCTTCTCCAGGCACTGGTCCCTCTTGATTCTGGCAGTAGTTCTTTGAAGATATCTTTCGTTTGTTCTTCTGGCAGTCCATGATGTATTCAGTATTCTTCACCAACACCATAATCCAAAAGAATTGATTCTTCTTCAGTCTTCCTTATTCACTATCCAACTTTAGTATGCATATAAGGCAATTGGAAATGCCATGGCTTGGGTCAGCTGCACCTTAGTCCCGAGAGTGGCATCTTTGCTCTTTAACACTTTAAAGAGGTCTTTTATAGCAGATTTGCCCAGTGCAATATACATCATTTGATTTCCTGACTACTGCAACCATGGGCTTTGATTATGGATCCAAGTAAAATGAAATCTGACAAATCTCATCCTTTATCCATTTATCATGATGTTCCTTATTGGTCCAGTCATGAGGATTTTTGTTTTCTTTATGTTAAGGTGCAATCCATACTGAAGGATGTAATCTTTGATCTTCATCAGTATGTGCTTCAAATCTTCACTTTCAGCAAGCAAGATTGTGTCATTTGCATATCACAGGTTGTTAATTAGTCTTCTTCCAAACTCTGTGCCATGTTGTTCTTCATATTGTCCAGATTCTCAGATTATTTGCTCAGCATACAGATTGAATAAGTATGTTGAAAGGGTACAACACTGATGCACACCTTTCTTGGGTGCTTGGTTACCTAGTGCCACGCTGACAGGAATATACCACAAATGGGATGCTTGAACAAACAGGAGTTTATTGTCTTACAGTTTGGAGGCTATAAGTCCGAGTTCAAAGTGCCAGGCTCTAGGGGCTGGGTGAAACCTCCTCAACCTTGGTCTTCAGCTCTGCCTCCTGCTCCTGGCCCACTGAAGCTAGAGGCTTTTCTTAGACAGCTGCTGGCTGCTGAGACTGACAAGCCCAAGGTTGACAAGTAAATGGACACAGTCCCAATGTTACCAAACCATACAGCAGGCCTTAATTCAAGTCCATTGAAAGTCCCAAGGTCAGCAGAGCATGGCAGACTGCTGAACAATGACATGGCTACATGCAGAGTTCAAGCATGCCATAAACTAGAGGCCATTCCCCAAGGCTTCTCTTTATATACAGGAAGCAGACTACTTCCGTAAGGCAGCTACTCAGCTGCTCACAATAGATTCCACCATGGAGTTGATTACTAGTCTCATCATGGGGAATACTAGCTGCTCAGCCACTCAACCAGGCCTAGCCAAGTTGACACACAAACTTAACTACCAAACTGGGCAAAAATCAATATAATACTGATTTATACTGGGTATAAATTTTAAAACATAGAGAGCATTGGGAATTAGAATGAAGATTTTGTTTGGTGAGTTTAAGTACTCATGATATTGTGATTTATGAGTAAAGTGTGGAAAATCAGATACCTAAACTTTTGATAAATTCAATTTTGATAATTCAAGAGTTTTCTTGTTCTTCCTTGTTCTAAATGCTTTACAAGGCCTCTAACCCTTTTCTTTCTTACTGGTCAAGAAGGGCAGAGTTGATAAGATGAAAATAAGTAGCATTTAAATACTAGGTACATAGCACCAACTTCAAGAAAATATGGAGGCTGCATGTCTTATGGAACTATATGGTTCAAACTAACTTAGCTATTACACCAAGATATAATGCACAGAACACACAAAACAAAATAAAAGCAAAAAAAACAAAAAACAAAAACAACCCAGCAATCCATTGCTGTCGAGTCAATTCCAAGTCATAGTAACTCTGTAGGACAGAGTCCCACTGACGTTGAGTCAGATCCAACTCATAGTGACCCCTCCTTGGGTTTCCAAGGCAGTATCACTATTGAAATAGATTGCCCCATCTTACTTGCAAGGAGTGGCTGGTGGGTTTGAACCACCAGCCTTCTGGTTAGCAGTCAAATGCCTTAAGTACTGTACTACCAGAGCTCCCCTAAGACAGAATAGAACTGCCTTATAGGGTTTACAAGGCTATAATCTTATACAAGCAGACTCCCACATGTTTCTCCTGCAGAGTGACTGGTAGGTTCAAACCGCCAACTTTTTGGTTAGCAGCTGAAGGTTTAACCACTGCACCACTATATGATTCAATACAAATTAGGAAGTACAACAAAATGAGTTAGGCCAGATAGGCCTTTTTAATCATTTTGTTCTTTTGATTCTCACCCATTTTGTGGATTTTTTCACATTTTTTTAACGTAATTTCAATGAAAACAAGTAATAAGTCTTCTAATTCATTGTGGCTTATAACATTTCAGTTGTTGTTCCCAAAATGACATTCAGAACTTTAGTCATGATTCATAAAGTGAATCGATGGCTAAATATATTTTTATTTATTTCTTCCTACATCCCTGGATAATGTAGTCATACTCCTATTAACAATGGTTTATATTAGAATTGACTGAAGTTGATACCCACAAGAACGTTGTACTTCTCTCCCTAGTGCCACTAGTTTTGGCAAATATTGTTAAACTTGAAGCCGATTTCATCCTCTTTGCCACCTACTATCCTTGCTTGTACTCCCTGCACTCCCCACCTCTAAAGATCCCTACTCTTTATGACAAGAATGAATTGAAAGTTACTTTAAGTTAAAAAACATTTCAGAAGGAATAAAAGATACATAAAATGTCCTAAGATCTAAAAATGAAGTCAGAAGGTTTTATGTTCACAAAGAACCTGTCAAAGCCTTTGTTTTTATTGTGATACACTGTGTTTTGCACCCTTTATAGAAATTACACCTAAATAATTTGTTCTTTGATAGTTAACACCTGGGGAGCACCTGTTTGGTTGTAATGTTACTTTAATGACCTGTCCTCGTTTTTATTTTTAACTACGTTGGAAAGAGAACCACTTCAAAATGTATCATTTCACTGACAAACATTTGCAGAGCCCTGATTCACAAGATGTGGAGTGATGGGAGGAAATAGAGAAGCCCATAAAATAACTCTTTCTCTGATATATGATATGAAAGGATTTCTAGTTACCATCAAGTAGATGCTGACTCACGATGACTTTATGTGTGTCAGAGTAGAACTGTGCTTCAGAAGGTTTTCAGTGGTTGATTTTTTGGGGAAGTAGATCACCAGACACTTTTGGTGATCTTTGTCCAAGGCACTTCTGAGTAGCCTAGAACTGCCAACGTTTTGTTTAGCAGCTGAGTGCATTAACTGCACTATCCAGAGATTCCATCTGAAAGGATGGGAAGTGTTTTCCCGCCAAGGCTTTGTCATCAGCAAGTAGCAAATTTCTCTTTCATCTTTTGAATAGATTTTGGGCTCTTTTTACATATAATGTATAATATATATACACTGACATATAATGTCATTTATAATTCAAGAAGACGTCACTCGTGGCATGTTTGGCATATTTCTCAGTTTTAGTCTAGTATCTACTATTAAATAAGCATTTCGAATCTAGCTGTTCTTGAACTAATGAGCTAGAAAATCACTAGGTATTTTTGAAAGGTACTTGGTCTGTCTGAATCTTTTACCATGTCTTCTTATTTTTTTAATTCATTCATCATTTTACAGCATCCTTAAAATTAGATCCTAACATGACAAGTAGAATGTGTATTATCTTCTACTTTGTTATTGAATTTAGGTCAAAATTAAGAAATGTGGGCTCTGTTTGAGCAAATTTTCCAAAAGTCTCAAATCAAAATATTGTCCAAGGTATATAAAATAACCCCGGTGAAAATATATAAGGAGCTCTGGTGGCACAGTGCCTTGTATTTTAGGAAAAGGAAATAAAAAACATAGGTGTAAAACTCATTTATATTTTAATTTCATTAATACCATGGCCCCATTAATTTTGACATTGTTTCTTTTTCTATTTCCCTTTTCTCCTTCCCCTTCTCTTTTCCCTTCCCCTTTCTTCCTTCTTTCCTTCCTACCTGCCTGTTTGCCTCCCTTCCCCTCCCTTTCATTCCCTAGACTCTCCTCCTCTTCCTAGATATTTTAATCTCTTATGCATAGTGATACCAAACCCTTTATATTTGTATAGGGCATCTGCCAAAATACCTCCTCTGCCAAGCAGTCAGTGTTGATTCTCTTATTCCCACTTTGCAGAGTGATTGGATCTCTTGCTGTAACTCACAAAGCTTATAAATGATAGAATCAGAACTAGAGCCCAGCACAGTAATCTGATAGGATTCTTAATCTAGTGTTTCTTGCAGTAGAACAAGAAATTCATCTTAGAGCAAATGTCCATTTGATTTACAAAATTAATTTTTAGAAGCAATAAATAATACTTAAAAAAATTACAATAGGAGTTATGTTGATAAATGAGACACATGGTGCAAGATAAATCTCTGTGTGATATGTGTTCTGTTTTAGGGTAGCAATAATGAAACTGCTTTAAAACTCGGATAACGATGACAAGATTTCCTAATGTATATCCAAGTCATTCCCTCTTTTCTCACGCTTTCCTCAATTTTTTAGGTTCAGGTAAAGTCTTAAATAACATTCTTAACATATTACCTTGCTGCTTGAACAAAGAATTAACTGTCTCTTAAATATCTCTGTGTACAAATATATCCTTCAGGCAGAAGAGATTATTTTACAATAGATAGTTCTCAGAAAAGCACTACATAGAAAACAAAATAAGATTATCTTAAACATTAAGCATATTAAAATTCAAAACAAATCTTGAAGAGAGAAAAATGCCAGTTACGTCTGGCATGCAACCTTCCTGACCTCTTCATCTGATGCAGAATTCACTGCTACTCTGGGTTAATTTTCTCTAAACTGTGTGTTTGCCTTGGGCATACTTGCTCTACAGGATCACATGTTCCCTGTCTAGATGGGGAAACTGTATTAGATTGCTGTTGCCACTTTCTTCCCATGGCGTAGATGATTTCCCTTGAGGGTAAGTCAGCTTTCTCATTTCACTCATTGCTTTTGGTAATGCCTCTGGAACCAAAGTGTATATGATGTGTCTTAATCACATGATCATTTTATTATCTCATTCAGGATTCAAACACATCATCATTCAAGGGAGATATTTTCTTTGCAAAATTTTCAATTTCTTTCCATTTGATGAGTACCCTTTAGAGTATATCAGATCCACTATTGGAATTGACACTCTTCTGCTCCTGTCTCTCTGACCAGTGAAGGCAAAGACATAACATAAATGACTTGATTGATGGGGCCAAATTCAGGTTAATAACCTAATCCAAAAGTGTAATTAGAAGCGAAAGAGTCACTACTTTAAATGTCAATTTATTTCTTTTTTCATTTAAGACTTTCCAAACATGTAAGTACTGATGACCAAGAAATTATTCAGATGTGGCCAAATGAGAAATTGAAGTCATTAGCATCTTACCTTAATTTTGAATTTTATTCTTTAAAATTTTAGGACAAGTGTGCCTTGTTTTCCAGGTTGCTGCTTTTCTGTGAATTATCTACAGTAATGTTGATTTTCTTTAGTGTGAAAAAGATGTATTTGGATACTGATGGATACTGTACCAAGGTAATTATTTGAATTTATGTTAAACCATTCTCTTGAGACGAATCACAGAGAAGAACAGTATTTAAGAATGTTACATAAGACTTTACCTAACTGCAGGAATGGGAGTAGGTGGGGAGAACATTATAGTAGACTTTGTTGTTACTGTTAGTTACCATGGAGTCAGCCACAACTCTTGGAATTTTGTGTATAACAGAAGGAAACATTGCCCAGTCCTGGGCCATCTACATGACTGTTGGTTTGTTTGAACCTATCTTGGCGATTGTGCCAATCCATCGCTTTGAAGGGTCCCCTCTTTTTCTTTGACCCTCTGCTTTACCTAATATGACTTCCATCTTCTAGCACTATATCAGACAATGTTTTGTTTTGATTCACAGGGTTTTCATTGGCTAATTTTCAGAAGTAGATCTCTAGCCTTTCTACCTAATCTGTCTTAATCCAAAAGCTCCACTAGTACTGGATAACCCATGGGTGATCCTGCTGGTATTTGAAATGCTGGTGTCATAGCTTCCAGCATCATGTCATTTTTGTTGTTAGGTGCCATTGAATCGGCTCCAACTCATAGCAACCCTACATACAACAGAATGGTACAATGCCCAGTCCTGCACCATCCTCACAATCTTTGCTATGCTTGAACCTATCATCGTATTCACTGTGTTAATCTATTTTATTGAGGGTCTTCTCCTTTTTCGCTGAACCTCCACTTTACCAAGCATGATCCCTTCTGACAACGTGACCAAAGTATGTGAGATAAATTCTGGCCAGTCCTGTTTCTAAAGAGCATCCTGACTGTACTTCCTCCAAGACAAATCTGTTCATTCTTCTAACAGTCCATGGTACATTCAATATTCTTCACCAATACCACAATTCAAATGCATCAATTCTTCTGTGGTCTTCTTTATTCATTGTCCAGCTCTCACATGCATATGAAGCTGTTGAAAATACCATGGCTTGGGTCAGGCACACCTTAGTCTTCAAAGTGATAATAATAACATGCAATCTACCACAGTATGACAAACTGGCAGATGGGTGATAGCTTGTAGACTTCAAGGGATGTGTAAATGCCCAGTCATCCCAGCACAATAATTTAATGTGATAACAAGTCAGCACTGGTGGCTCCTCCAGTCCCCACTGATCTCTGCCCTACATAGACTCTGTTGTTTTTGTGGCATGTTTTCACATCAATTCTGACTCATAGCTACTCTATATGACAGAGTAGAAGTACCCCTAGGGTATCCAAGGCCATAATCCTCATGAGAGCAAATTGCCATGCCTTATTTCCTGAGGAGGACTTGATCTTTTAATTGGCAGCTGAGCACTTAATCATTGTGCCACCAGGCTCCTTATGTAGATCTTCCCACTTACGAAGTCCTGGGAGATGTATATGCTGTGGCTGCTCAGACACTGTGATGGGAATTAGGCTTGATGAACCTAGCCTCTGCACATTAGTTCTTGTTGTTAGGTGCTGTTGAATCGATTCTGATTCATAGCAACCCTTTGTACAACAGAATGAAACACTACCTGGTCCTGTGCCATCCTCACAATCCTTAATGTGCTTGAGCCCATCGTTGTAGCCACTGTGTCAGTCCATTTCATTGAGGTTCTTCCCTATGTCCTCTGACCCTCTATTCATCAAGCATGATACCTTTCTCCAGGGACTGGTCTCTCTGACAACTTGACCAGCGTAGGTAAGACAAAATTTGGCCATTTTTACTTCTAAAGAGCATTTCAGCTGCGCTTTTTCCAGTACAGATTTGTTCGTTCATTTGGCAGTCCATGGTGTTTTCAGTATTCTTCCCCAACTTCACAATTCAAAGGCAATAACTCTTCTTCCATCTTCCTTATTCATTCATTGTCCAGCTTTCATATGCGTATGAGGCAATTGAAAATACCATGGCTTGGGTTAGGTACACCTTAGTCTTCAAAGTGACATCTTTGCTTCTTAACACTTTGAAGAGGTCTTTCACAGTAGATTTACCCAGTGCAATATGACTTCTGGTTTCTTGACTGCTGCTTCCATGGGTGTATCCAATCAACATGAAATCTTTGACAACTTCAGAATTTTCTTCATCTACTGTGATGATGTTTATTGGTCCTGTTGTGAGGATTTTTGTTTTCTTTATGTTGAAGTGTAATCCATAGGGAAGACTGTAGTCTCTGATCTTCATTAATAAGTGCTTCAAGTCACCTTCACTTTCAGCAAGCAAGGTCTTGTCATGTCACAGATTGTCAGTGAGTCTTCTTCCACTCCCAATGCCATATTCTTCTTCATGTAGTCTAACTTCTCAAATGATTTGCTCAGCATAAGGATTGAAATGATACAACCCTTACACACACCCTTCCTGATTTTAAACCATTCAGTATTCCTTTGTTCTGGTTGAACGACAGCCTCTTGGTCTAAGTACAGGTTCTTCATGAGCATGATTAAGTGTTCTGGAATTCCCATTCTCTTCAATGTTATCCAAAATTTGTTATGATCTGCACAGTCAAATGACTTTGCATAGTCAATAAAACACAGGTAAACATCTTTTTGGCATTCTTTGCTTTCAGCCGCCAAGATCCATCTGATGTCAGTAATGAATTTGCTACACACTGTTGTTGTTGTTATGTGCCGTCAAGTCAGACCCTACTCATAGAAACCCCTCCTTGGGTTTCCGAGGCAGTATCACTATGGAAGTAGATTGCCCCATCCTCTTTCACATTAGAGGGATGCAAATTCTTGAATGTTCTGTGTTTTTAAGGATTTTCTGCATAATGATCTCTTGAAGAATGACCAGAATCACCGGATATTTCTTAATGAGGAAATGCTAAGTAATTGGAAGACATGAAATTCCTATTTATGTGATCTCCCATTTGGGACCTTTGACTGTTTCAAGTTAATCGTGCTTCAAATCTAGTATACAGGGTCTGGTCTGAACTATGTAAAAGAAAATATGCATGGGGGAAAAAAAAAGTTGCTGGTATCTATAACCAACCACTGGGATTATAGCTGTTTTTTATTTAAGCTTTTTTCTTATTGAGTTCTATTATACATTAGTTGCTTTTATCATCAGATAAATAAAGATAGACAATAAAATCAGTACACAAAATTTTGTGTCTTCTATTAGTGGTGATGATTTTTAAAATTCAAAGTCTTAAAAGGACTCACCAAAACCCACTGACAAGACAGTTCCAACTTATGGCAACCCTACAGAACAGAGTAGAACTACCCCATAGGTTTCTAAGGTTGTAAATCTTTACAGAAGCAGGCTGCCTCAGTTTTCTCCTGCTCAGTGGCTAATGGGTTTGAACCATTGACCTTTTGGTTAGCAACCAAATCCCTTAACCATGGTACCAGCAGAGCTCCTTGAAAGGATTTATAAGTTGTTATGTTGTTGTTAGGTGCCGTCAAGAGTGATCATGAATTTATCTAGTGGTAGTTGTGCTTTATGAGCTTTTTATAGAAATGATAACTTCCTTTAGGAAAAAATATATATTTTTTAAAACAGCATGTTGCCAAATTAAATGAGAGTATCTCCATTCTTCCTATCTTCAGTTTAACCAAGTTTAAACACCATTAATCACCACTATTTAGAAAGGTCCTTGATCATGCTGACATTTTCTTATTTAAAAATTTGCATATGGAACTACATTTGTTTCAGGCTAGATTGTTGCGTGGGCAGAGATTTCATTTATTCTGTAGACTCCTGGGTGGGAGAGGAATTGGAACATTAAGGTTCCTTGTTTGGTTAAGCAGAAAAACCTGTGAAAATGTTTATTTCTGTCAGATCACTGGCTGAGACCAGTGAATATACCCCCTGCCCCAAACTCCACATTGGCCCTCATAATACTGACTCCAGCTTAATTTGCTTCCTAAAGTTTATGAAGGGAGATGGGTTGGGAAGATTGATTGTCTTAATCAGATTTGAAAAGAAAAAAGTATAATGGCTTTTGTTGACTCTGTCTCCAATCTGGTTTCATCTTCTCATTTTAATTATTATACTTACTGTTAAGGCTTCTTTCTAGGACTTTTTAACAATTTATGTTTTACCTGGAATAAGGGTTATGATAACATAGGATGATTTTCTCAATAAATCATTAATTTTGCCTTTTTTTTCCACTGGAGGTGTACTCAGGTATCATTAAGTAACCAAACCAAAACCAAACTGACTGCCATCAAGTCGATTCTGACTCATAGCAACCCCCTTTGGGTTTCCAAGGAGGTAAATCTTTATGGAAGTAGATTGCCCGGTCTTCCTTCCGCAGAGTAGTTGGTGGATTTGAACTGCTAACCTTCTGATTAGCAATCAAATGCCTTAGGCACTACACCACAAGAGCTTCTCTAATCGTTAAAAACAGCTTTTGAAAATTTGTTGTCATGCCCTATAGGTGTGCTCTGTTGCCAGTATTTTATTAAAACACAGGCTTTGTCTCTGTAGGTCTTTGGTGATAGGTGGGGAAAAAACCCACAGACACAGCTCAGCTTATTTGGCACAAGGTTATTCTAGTGCTTCTATGTAATTACATTGAAAAGTGAATTATGAAATTAATGAATGTCTGATTTGTAATATATGCTAAGAATTACCAATGTGTACTGAAAATAAATTCCTCCGACTAAAAGAGTAATGTATCTTCATTTTATGAAGTTTAGAAAATGTGACTACTATCCAAAAATAATAATGAAAACAATGGGTTTCCTTTTAGTCTTATCTTTTTAAAAATATAGATAGTGTTGTTTTTGTTATTTTTAACAGTTATATAATTCTGTTTTCTGAACTTTTTTTTAACCTAACATTTTTATAATAATTTATCCATTAACTTAAATATTCTTGGAAAGCATAATTTTTAATCCAGCATTACACTGGACAGTATAATGTATTTATTACTTATTTTGGGTTGTCTAGGTTGTTTTCTTTCTTTTGTTATAAATAATGCTGTGAGAAATGTTCTGGTACATATATTTAAGAATTATCTGGATGGTGCAAACGTTTAAGCGCTTGAGTACTAGCCAGAAAGTTGGCAGTTCAGCTTCACCCAGAGGCACCCAGAAGACAGGCTTGGCAGTTACCTGAAAAGTCATAGCCTTGAAAACCCTATGGAGAAGTTCTGCTCTGCACACTGTTTTGCTTAATAAAAAAACAAACCAAACCAAACTCACTGCTGTCGAGTCGAGTCCAACTTACAGCGAACCCTCCTGGGATTTCCGAGGCAGTATCTCTACGGAAGTAAATTGCCCAGTCTTCCTTTCACGGAGTGGCTGGTGGGTTTGAACCACCAGCCTCCTGGTTAGCAGTCAATTACCTTAGGCATTACACCACCAGCGCTCCTTTTGTTTAATAAAAAGTCTGATTTATATATTATTTTTGTAAGTATGTGTTGATCATTGGCGATATGTAAGGCCTTGGAGGTAACGATGTGAAAGTGTGGTTTTTCTTACAGAGTATATAGTTTTGGAATGAGTATGAATCAGAATTCTAACTGATGAATTTAAGGAAGAGTTGCCAGGAAGTAGTATTTGAGGCAAGATTACAAGGTCTGGGGCAAGAATGGACATGCACTATGGATATTTAGATAAAATGTGAGCAAAATCTTGAAGGTGGGAACTTAAAGGGTATGTATAGAACATGGTTCACTGTTTTCAGGAAGAAGAGGTAATTGGTCATGACAAGGGTAATAATATTTAAAAAGCATTGCTGTTCTTATTCATTTATAATAGATACTTATTATTGTTTTCAGGTTAAATTTTCATCTGAATAATTATTTTTACTTTGGTATTGAATGCATAAGGAGCCCTGATGGTGCAGTGGTTAAGTGCTCAGCTGAGTCTATGGAGATAGATGTTGACCGAATGATTTCATAAAGATTACAGCCTTAGAAACTGTCTGGGGGCAGTTCTGTCTGCTCTATAGGATCAATACCATGTTTCATAATAAGCTCTAGGGCAATGGATTTTTTGAGGTTTATTGAATGCATACCTTTTCTTCCACACATATACATCAGGTAAAGGAGCTCTGGTGGTATAGTGGTTAAGGCATTTAACTGCTAACCAGAAGGCTGGCAGTTCAAACCCACTGGCTACTCCATGGAAGGAAGATGAGGCAGTCTACTTCTATAAAGATTTTTACAGCCTTAGAAACCCAATGGGGGCCACTATGAGTCAGAATCTACTTAATGGTAGTGGGTTTGTTTGTTTTGCTTTGTTTTATACATGGGGTAAGGAGCTCTGGTGGTGTGGTGGTTAAGCCATTTGGCTGCTAACCCACTAGCTATTCCATGGAAGAAAGATGAGGCAGTCTGCTTTTGTAAAGATTTATAGCCTTGGAAACCCAGTGGGGATTGCTATGAGTTAAAATCGACTGAATGGCAGTGAGTTTGGTTTGGTTTTGTATAAATAGGGTACTCAACTCCTGCCTTTTGGGCAACTGAGGTTAGAATTTTTAATAGTAGAAATCTTTCTTTATTTTTAAAGCTAGTAATTCAATTTATGAAAAATTGTAAGCAGAAACTAGGAATCATCTGCTGTTCTGGTCATTCATATTTTGCCATTTTTTAAATGTGAAATCCAATGCTTTCGGCAAGCTTTCAGCAAGATATCCTGGAATATGAAAAAAAAAAAAAAAAAACAACTAGCTGCTGAGGCTGCTTATGTACAATCAAAAACCTCATGGGATACAGTTTCTTGGGTTGGAGATTTAGTCACGAGGAAAGAAAAAAATAGGGGGAAAAGGGAAAAAAAAAAAAAGAGAAAAAAAAAAAAAAAAAAAAAAAAACCTGTAATTTAACATTATCTTTATAAGTGAATTATTACTTCCATAATTTGTGATTTACTTTTATAAGGATCAGCTAAGCACATGAGACATGTATTCAGTGTTTAACTTTTTACATACAATTTTTAGGTTACATCCATGGATGAATGGGTAGATGGATATAGACATAGAGGGAGAGAGGGCATCTACAGTGTGTGTGTGTGTGTATATATACACACACATATATATATATATATATATGTAAGAAAGTCAAATGCAACCTAAATTTCTTAAGGACCCATTTCCCATTTTCATCTGTTTCCATCTATTTTATAAAGAAAAGACAAAAAAAACATGCCTTCAAATTTAATAACTTTTGAGGTTTTAACTTCTCTCTATATTTGGCATCAGTCATACCAAATCTGATAACCTGAGATTATTTTTAAATGCTAACCAATAAACAGCTATTGCCTTGTTACAGCTGCAGAATTCAGTCTTGGTCATCATTACATTACTTCCATTAAACATTCCATCTTGCTCTTATCACACACATGTAATACAAAGAAACGATGTTTCAAGCTAACCTCAGGCTGGTGTTTTTGGTCATGGAATTTTTTTTTTTCTCAATGTGATCACAAATGATTATGATGGGGGAATCAAGAGAGAAATTGACTTTTACCAAATTTTTCTTTTTGCTGTAGCAAGTTCTGTGCACTTTCCTCAAGTGGTATGTCACTAGCCCTCACCCCACCTCCAGCAGAAAAGGAAACAGATTTTCCCTTTTGTTATTAGAACTCACTTCTCATTATGCCATTTCTAAAACATACATATAACCGATGGAGGATTGGGGATTTAGGGCTCTATGTTTTGTGCCATATGAGTATAAGTCAAAGTATAGAGGCCTGGGGACAACTGTTAACTATGGTTCTTGAGTAGGTGAATGGCTTAAATCTAACATTAAAAATTGCAATTAATAGAATTAACTTAGGCCCTTGTCATGAAACCCCAGTTGTCATTCTGTTTTAATTAGTAGATTAATTAGTTATGTAAGTAATATATAAAATATATTAGACTTGCTCTTATTACTTATCTTAGTTATCTAGTGATGCTATAACAGAAATACCATGAGTATTAACAAACAGAAATTTATTTTCTCACGGTTAGGAGGGTAACAGTCCAAATTCAGGGCACCAGCTCTAGAAGAACACTTTCTGTTTCTGTCTGCTTTGGGGGAACATACTTGTCTCTTCAGCTTGTTTCTTGATTCCTTGGAGATCTCCTTTTGGTTTGACATCTATCTTCTCCTGTCTCTACTCCTTTTATATTTTATAATAGATTGACTCAAGCACACCCAATACTAAATCATACCTCAATAACATGTCAGAGAGGCCATTTCCAAATGAGATTAGATCTGTAGGCATGGGATTTACACCTTATGTATTTAGGGGAAACCATTCAATCCATACAGCTCTGGTGGCACAGTGGGTAAGGCATTTGCCTGCTAACCAGAAGGTCAGTGGTTCAAACTCACCAGGTGTTCTGCAGGAGGAAGATGGGACAATCTACATCTGCAAAGATATATACTCTTAGAAAACCTATGGGGGTCACTATGAGATAGAATCGACTCAATGATAGTTTTTTTTTGTTGTTGTTGTTGTTGTTGTTTGTTTTTTAAAATTCATAACCTTACCATAGCAAAAAATAGGACATTCATGATGTATTTTTCTCTAGGAAAAGGAGTATGAAAAATATTTTCATGGGCTTAAGATTTTCAGTTTTAATATTATAAATTATCTACAGCATATCTTTATAGTATCTCCAAATGGTGGCCAATAAAGCCTAACTGCTTATTTATTTATTGTGAAGGGAAGAGTTCATTATATCAAGAATACTGAAATTAAATTAAGAAAAATATTTTTCTCAAGTATTTCATTACATTTCAAAAGGTTATTTGATGTTTGCTTCATGAAAGAATAGACTAAAAGGCATTGAGGGGAAAATTAATTATGCTTTTTTATAGTAACACACACAAAATTATTAGCATCATGAATGCAAGAAATGACATGAAGATGATAGTTACTCTAAAGCCTGAGTTAAGAAGCTTCTCCATTTCAGTATCAAAAATTTAAATACTTGGCAGAGAAAACTCTCAATATTTGCTTAGCTGTACAGTCTAGGGGCATATTCTATTATCTTCTGTTTTTGTTATGGTGCTTGCTTAGTGACTTCATTAAACTTTCCCTCTCTTCCTCATCCCTTGATGAATTTCAGCTCTTTCTGGCGCTATATCCCAGGAGTCTTTTTTTTCCCCTGTCACTGAATCTCAGGCTTTGCTTTGAAACTTGATGATGAAGGGAAGTCCCAGAACAACCACTATGCAGCAGTCTGGACAGCAGCCAGTTCAGATTGGAGCAGAGTGGAGAGTGTCCCACGAGGGAGGTCTCCTACAAAAAATAGAACTAATACATTACCTGGTATACTTGCCTCTACTCAAAGTGGATTTAATGTTTTGTTGGAGAGTTTGGGAATGATAGAGTGGTAATAAGTGCATAGAAAATGAAGCAAATTACATAATGGAACAAATACTAACTTTATAAGGAGGCTGGGTAGTACAAGTGGTTTCTGATCTGCTGGTAACCCAAAGTTTGGCAGTTCAAACTCATCAAAAGGCTCCGCAGAAGAAAAGAACTGTCCATCTGCTTCCATTTTAAGATTATAACCAAGAAAATCCTAAGGAAAAGTTCTACTATGTAATACATAAGGGTCACTGTGAGTTGGTGACTAACTTGATGGCTGCTAACAACATTAACAATGAAAAATCAGAAGTTAAAAAAGATAACAAAATGTGAAATAAAAGACAGGGTCCATCATTACCCAGATATGAGCAATAATGGCATAGTCATGACACAAATGCCATGTTGTTATTTTGTGCTGTGGAGTAAATTTTGACTCATAGTGACCTTATAGGACCAAATAGAGCTGCTGCATAGTGTGTTTTAGGCAATAATCTTTACTGAAGCATATTGTCAAGTCTTTCTCCTATGGAGCTGCCAACCTTTTGATTAGCAGCTGAGTGCTTAACCATTGCATCACCATACCTCCTTGCAAATGCCATATATATGACAAAACTACATTGAAAGGATTGTGGCAAGGAAAGAGGGCAGGCTCCAATGTGAAATTTCATCTTTCATAATAGTGGAAAAATCAGGAAACCAGCTGTGTGAGCAAAGAGTTGAGAAATACTTGGTATTTCTAAAAATAGCAGAATATACAGCTCAGTGAAATATCAGTGAATGACTTATTATTTCTTCTTGCTATGGGGAAATTTATCAAGAAGGGATATACAGGAAAGAAGAAGAGGTTGATTTCAAGGCTTCCAGGCATTTTATTATTATTTTTTTTAAATCTAGAACATTTCTTTTAAGGTTAAAGATTGGAAGTCAAATTGTTGTTAATGGGTGGTGCCCTTATTTAGCTGTCTAAACCTAGAGTTGGATAAAGCTAACCCATGACTTAATAGAGCAGAGATTGTTGTGCACTATATATTGACTTTATATTTGCTTTTACTAGGCTACAATTAATGGTTATATAGACCTAAAAGTATGTTTATGTCCATTTATGCATTGAAAACAGAGTTTTGCTATTTAAGGTATTGCAGAGATTGAAACTCCCTACATTTTTCTCTTCAGTGTTAAATACTTTGCAAGAATAAGGTGCAATCTTCTGTTTTCATTTAATTATTTCTCAAAAGGTTTGGATGTCACTGAAGACCTCCTTATTTATTGCCTGGTATCTTTATCAGCTGGGAAGATAATTAGTTTCTCAGGGTTGCTGAATTTTTATGAGTAGATCATGTAACCCTTGCTTTATTGAAAAACCAAAAAAAACCAAACTCACTGCCGTTGTGTCGGATCCGACTCACAGCGACCCCTCCTTGGGTTTCCGAGGTGATGTCACTATGGAAGTACATTGTCCAATCTTCCTTCTGAGGAGTGGCAGGTGGGTTTAAACCATCATCCTTCTGGTTAGCAGTCAAATGCCTTAGGCACTATGCTACCAGAGCTCCTGCTTTATTGAAAGCTTAGAAGTAAATCATACCTAAATCGGCAGTTTATGATATTCTCTAAGCATATTTAATATTAATAGGTTCATGTTCAGTATGCCAGGGGTTATCCTGCATTTTACTTAAATAATTTGAGCTCATTTTCCTTTTTCCACCTTAAGTTTTTCATCTTAAGTTTTTAATTAGACTTTTCAGTGAGTCTAACTTATGGATATGAATGCTCATACTTTTTTAGTAGGTTCTTTATCCTCAAAGGATTTAATCCTTAACTTCAGAAAGACCTTTGGCCTACTGACACTTTGTTTAATTTAACATATCAGTCATTTTAGCCATCTCATATTTGCCTGTTCATCACAGACCCACCCTCTTCCCCTCTTTTCTCCCACATCTGTTATTCGGCCAGTATCTTCCTCTAACCTCCGCCATTGCTCTGCTCAT
>NW_006921695.1:1478812-1479323 GCF_000298275.1 Orycteropus afer afer | reverse complement strand
TGTGTGTGTGTGTGTGTGTGTGTTAAACAGAGCTCGGGTTAAACTTCAACTTGTGATTTGCTTATTATTTCATTAATAGGTAGACTGTTGGCTTAACTGTAGACTATCTTTTGGGATAAAAATCTGTTTTAGGAAAAGGATGTGATTGTTTTAGCTTTTAATAAAGTTACCTGGACTGTTGATTTCATGCACAAGAATTAATTAAGATTTGAACGAATTTTATGTGGAAACCCAGTTATTGTTACAGAAATAGACCTCATTAGACTATCACCAGACTCAAGGGTTTTGTGGTTGTTGTGTTTCCCTTGCTTATTTCATTTATTTATTTGCCAGTTAATAACTAGTATGCAAAAATAAAATGAATAAGGCTTAAATCTCAGGGATTTATTCATCACACTTTTTGGAAGAGTAATGTTCTATAATAAGGAGCTCTGGTAGCATAGTGCCTAAGGCACTGGACTGCTAACCAGAAGACTGGCAGTTCAAACCCACGAGCCACTCCTTGGAAGGA
>NW_006921695.1:1477637-1478579 GCF_000298275.1 Orycteropus afer afer | reverse complement strand
TAAAATTTATAACAGGGAAGAGAATTAAATCATTTGAAAGCAAATCCTTGAAAACTGTCCTAATAGAGAAATGCTAAAATAAACAGTTGGCCTTCATGGGTAAAGAATGTTAAGATGATCTTATGAAGTCTTCAAAATTCCAAAAAGCACACATATTGTTATTTATTGTAATATTTGATGGATGTTCATTTGTTCATGAAAACTGTTATCAAATATGTCCTTTGTACTAATTTTGTACTGTAGTTGGCATTTCCGTGCATCAGTCCTGTGTTTCCCCTAAGAGATGGACTACTAAATATGGTCTTGTGTGTGTGTGTGTGTTGTGTGTGTGTTTGTGATTTGGGTGAAAATTTACAGAGCAAATTCACTTTCCATCCCGCAGTTCACTTATGCTTTGTCTCATGACATTGACCACAATTCTCCACAATGCATCAGCTCCCCTCCCACTTCCTCCCAACAGTCACCTCTTCCCTGTGTCCATCTCTCCATGTACCCCTGCCTCCTGAGCTGTCTCCCTGTGCATAAACAGCCCTTCTTTCTCCCATGATCGTTCTCTCCAAGGAGTGTATTTACCTCAGGTAAATGTTCAACTCCTATGCCTGTCTTTTTCTTGTCTGGAAGCCACAGGTGTGGGTTCTGTTCTAGACCTGAAGGGCAGTTAGGGGCCATAGTCTCAGTGGTTCCACCAGGCTCTATCAGACCAGCAAACCTGGTCCACCCCCTTTTTTTTTCAAATTCTTTTGAGTCTTGTTCCATGTTGTTCTCCCTCTCTGTCCAGGGTCTCCTACATAGATCCCCCCTCTGACTGGTTGACATTGGTAGGTAGGCACCATCTAGTTTTTTTGGTCTCATAGTCATATAGGTTGCGGATTGCATTGTGTACCAGTCGCTAGGACTAATTCTTTCCATGAATCTTTGGTTTTCTTCATTCTTCTTTGCTCT
>NW_006921695.1:1475801-1476421 GCF_000298275.1 Orycteropus afer afer | reverse complement strand
CAGATAATGGAGATCTCATGACCTCTCAGCCTGATTGTATTGTTAGAAAGTCTGCCTTTGGCTGTTGTTGTTGTTACGTACCATCGAGTCGACTGAAGTCGGACCCAACTCATAGTGACTCCTCTTTGAGTTTCCGAGGCAGTATCACTACGGAAGTAAATTGCCCCACCTTCCTTCTGAGGAGTGGCTGGTGGGTTTGAACCACCAGCCTTCTGGGTAGCAGTGAAGTGCCATTAGCTAGACAATGACAAATCACTTATACTTTTCTTAGATGATTCTGATCTTCATTTTGTCTTACTAAAAATTCACCTCTTTTGATGCAAATCAAAACAACAATGAGATACCATTTTGTTCCAGCACTAGTAGCAAAGTTCAACAAGACACAAAATAACAAATGCTGGTGAGGATGTGAAAAGATTGGGACTCTCATACACTGCTGGTGGGACTGTAAAATGGTAAAACCATTGTGGAAAGTAG
This sequence comes from Orycteropus afer afer, assembly GCF_000298275.1. NCBI lineage: Eukaryota > Metazoa > Chordata > Mammalia > Tubulidentata > Orycteropodidae > Orycteropus > Orycteropus afer. Next base: position 1,475,944 of record NW_006921695.1, on the reverse strand, counting down.
TATGGCAATTCCTTCAAAAGTTAGAACTAGAAATAACATTTGACCCAGGTATTCCATTACTAGGTATATATCCTAAAGAAGTGAGAGCCATGACAAGAACAGACATATGCACACCCATGTTCATCACAGCACTATTTACAATA
>NW_006921695.1:1472176-1473396 GCF_000298275.1 Orycteropus afer afer | reverse complement strand
TATGGAAGTTGTTGTTAATATTTATGTTATTGAGGAAGGTTCTGATCAAAAGTCACGAATTATGTATAACCTTTCATTGACCCTTTCTAGGGTCTTTTGAGTTATCCATAAACAGATCCTAGTATTCCCTCCTCCCCCCCGCCTTTTTTTTTAACATCAATTACGTATTAGTTATAAATAATTCTCGACTTTATACTCCATTACCACGGAGATTCACAGTACTTCTTGGCTCTTGTGAATAAGAGAAGGTGTAGACCTACCTAGACCTAGATCTAGAAGCCATCATAAGCCCGTGGATTAAAAAATGCTAAAGAATAGTTGGTGTTTTACCTTTTAGAAGCTTTAATGTAGTTATTTCCTGTTCTAAACACTTTTTCCTTGGAAGTCCAGAAATTCAATTATTTCAGCCCTCTCAGGAGTGATAAACCATGGCAAACTGATTTACAGTAATGGAGCTGAGACTTGTTCACAAATCTAAGTGCTGATTTCTAAATTCACAGTGCAGTGATAAACAGAGGAAAAGATTCTGATTTAGCTGGGGATCCAGCTTCATTGAAGATTACATAATTTTTGAAACATGGCTCTAAAGCAAACTGGGTAATTTCTAAACAGTACTTTTATTGAAAAGCTTGATGAGTCATCTAACTAAATTGCTTATTCTACTAGGTGTTGTCCTTCTTCTGTACATAATGTTGCCCGTGCAATGACAGAACTCAAATCCTATCACTCTGCTAACAGTGTCTCTGGAACTTAGAGCAGTGTTCTAATCTTGGTGAAAGCTTGTGCTGATTTCAAGTCCTTTAGCCTAATAACTTCATGGCTAGCTCTTTGGCTTTTCTTCAAGTGCAGTGACATCTTTTATCCTTTTTCATTCTTGATTTCTTTACTTTTGCCCTAAATCCTAAAAGATTTCTGTGTCTTTTGGTATATAAAGCCTAGCTTTTTGATTTTTAAATTTTCATTGTGTTTTGGGTGCAAATTTACATAACAAACTTGTTTTACATTCAACAGTTCAAGCACATCTGATTTCACTTCCTGAGTTCCCAACCATAAAACACTCTCCTCCCCTCTCCCACCTGTGACCATCCCCTCCCTGTGCCCTTCTTATCCAATCCCTGCATTCCTGTCTGTCCAGCTTTCCCCCTCTATTTGAGTGCTACCCCTTTGGTGTCTCATGGCTGATTGATCCAAGGGGTGCATCTCCCTAGAGCAGCTGAGTG
>NW_006921695.1:1464822-1471726 GCF_000298275.1 Orycteropus afer afer | reverse complement strand
GAAGGTTGGGCAATCCTACTTCCGTAGTGATACTGCCTCGGAAACCCAAGGAGGGGTCGCTATGAGTCGGGTTTGACTCGATGGCACATAACAACAACAACAACAAGTCACTATTCACCAAATTAGGTTCTAGAACAAAATTTTTATGAACTAAGTATGCCAATTGAGCATGATGTCCCATGAGACCATTGTCTGGAACCCCCAGGCCTGGTGATTCTCTCTCACAAGATGTTTGGTTGTTCTTGAGAAGTTACACCAACCCTGTCTTCTGTTGCTTCTGTAATATATGTGTCTAATTTTGTAGCACAAGTGCATATGTAAAATTATCTTTAGCCATATCTATTCTTGGTCTAGGGTGTATTCCTGTTCGCCTACCTCCACCTGCTCTTCTCACCTGTCTATGCATTAATCCATAGCCTGGTATTTGGTGATAGTGATACTGCAGTGTTGTGCCTGTAATAGTATTTGCCTTTATTGTCTGTATATTTTGAGTACATTTCAGTGTCTTTCCTTTCCCCAGTGTTGCCATGCTGGTCACAGACTCTTTCTAATACCATTCCTCCCCTCACCCAAATCAACATGTAACCCCCAAATATTCTGAAGTTTTTTCTCCCCTTCCCTCCCAACAAAGTGTGAATATCTTTCCCAGAATAAACTTTCCTTGACTTTTTACAATAATAGGCTCATACAGTATTTGTCCTTCTGTGAGTGACTTATTTTACTCAGCATAATGTCCTCTAAATTCATCCATGTTTTGAGATGATTCTTGTATTCTTCATTATTGTTTAAAGTTGCATAATATTCCATTGTGTATATGTACATAGTTTGGTTATCCAATCATCTGTTGATGGACATTGAGGTTGTTTCCATCTCTTTGCAATAGTAAATTGTGCTATAATGAACATGGGTATGCATATGTCTGTTCATATTCTGCCTCTCACCACTTTAGGATATATTCCTAGTAATGGAATTGCTGGATCAAATATTTCTATTTTCAGTTTTTTAAGAAAACACCATACCATTTTCCACAGTGGTTGTACCATTTTGCAGTTCCACCAGCAGTATATGAGAGTTCCAGTCTCTCCACAGCCTCATCAGCATTTGTTATTTTCTGTCTTGTTGAACTTTGCTATTATTGCTGGGTGAGATGATAACTCATTGTTGTTTTGATTTGCATCTCTCTACTGGCTAATGATCATGAGCATTTCCTCATGTGTTTGTTGGCCACCTGTATATCCTCTTTAGTGAAATGTCTGTTCATTTCCTTTGCCCATTTTTGAATTGGGTTGTTTGTCTTTTTGGTGTTGTGGTGTTGAAGTTTTCTATAAATTTTGGAAATAATTCTTTTTTCAGATATGTCATAGCCAAATATTTTTTTCCCAATCTGTAGGTTCTCTTTTTTACCCTTTTGGAGATGTCTTTAAATGCACATTAGAATTTAATTTTTAAAAGATTCAAGTCATCTAGTTTCTCTTCTGTATAAAGTTTAGTTTTCTAGGAGGTTTTTGTTGGAAAATCCTAAAGTAGATAGCAACATCTGCTCCTCTGATCCTTAAGTTACATTGTCTCCTAAAGCTACACATTTTAAGTCTAAATTAGAACCAAGGGAGCCAATATGCTCTCAAGGATCACAGTGTGGCAATTTTGTATTGCAGTCTAGCACTTAGGAGTAAAGCTGGCTGGAACAAACGAATCTAGGTGTCATGAGCATATGGGTGGTAGCTGATTATAGGCGTTGAATGTAGGTGTGGAGGGTCCTACGCTCAGCTGACTAGGACATGAGGTAGTTAAACCTTCTTTGATAACCATAGAGAATGATAAAGAGTCCAGGGACTGAACAACACAGGAGCAGTTGTAGTAAAGTAGAAAGTCAGGGGGAAAACTGGAAGGATAACTGGAAGGGGGAAAACTGATCAGGGAGTGGTTCATTGGAATTCAGTATTTCAGAAAAGTTTGGAGTGTCTGATATGATCCCAGGTTCAGCTTCAGGAATATGGATAGTTTGAGTGCAATTGAGATGCAGCACATGGGGATATAGGGACATGAATCAGTAATAAATATTTATTGAAAGAGTAGAAGCATAATACAGTGGAAAGTAGACCAGGGTTCTACCGGTAAATAGAATTTGTTCATTAGGGTTCCCTGAACCCTAATTAGGGTTCATCTGGGTTCCCTGAAAATGTTGGGCGTTAGTTCTATTTCCTTCTCTTGTTTCTAGATGATAAAGATTTTGACCCAATGGGATTTTCTCATTGTTTTTGTGTACAGTTCCTGGATTTGATAATCAGTTGGTGCTTGGTTCTAGTATAATTTCTAAAAGCAATACCCAGGGTCCAGAGCCACTGGGAATATATAACTCAATTTCAAATGAAAGGTCAAATTTGAAAGAGTAGAGGTGGTTGTTGAATCATTAGGAATGAATGATATATTTGAGTGAAAAGTAAAAAGAGCAAAGAGTAGCATGCTGCAGAATCTTTTACTTTATATTCAGAATTATTAGGTGGGAGGAAAAGATGAATGAGGGGAGAACAAATGCAATCTCATTTGGGGGAAGCTAGAGAAGACTGAATTTAAGGAAGAAACTGTGAGAACATTCAAATATGGTAGAGCAGTCACAGAAATTGAGGACTGAGAAGAGGCTAATAATGCATTCATTGCTCTTGACCTTAGAAGTAGAGTTACAGGAGACTGTTGGAGCAAAGTCAGATAGATGATAATGGGTTGAAAAGAACAAGTCAGGGTCTTGAGAGCAGTGATACCCACAACTCTATTAAGAAGTGTGTCTCCTTTTTGGTTATAACCTACCTCACACATGGGTTTCTGAGTATGATGTGTGGGGAAACAAAGGGCTGTGTGTTTTTACCTCCCTGTTTAATTTAAGGTTTTGGTAGTAAGTGGTGGTTCTGTTGTCTACAGTACATCAGGCGGATTGGTATTTTGTTAGCGATTATGTGGGTTTTTAAAAGCCTTGTATGCAACCCTAATTAATTACATCTTTAAAATGTATTAGGCTATGAATTTTTAATAAGGCAGAAAGAAAGGAAAGCACTAGAAAGAGAAAGCATCTAATGAGGATGCCTTCATTTTCAAAAGACAAAATAGAGAAGTCAGAAGGAATCTCTACCATATGTACTTTTCAGCTTATCTCTCAGAGTGTAGAGGACCACATTAGGCTAACAATGGGAAGTAGGTTCAGGCCTACAGGAAACCGTATTTCAATTTCAAGTCTGAATTAATTACATTTTCATAAGTACCAGTGATGATATGAGAGGTACAAAATGGGACATGGGAGAGGATTTTTTCTGGTAAATATGGTTAATTGTTGGAACAGATTGTATCTGATCATTTACATCTCAATGATCAAAATGTATGGTGTTACCAAATAAAACTGTGTACACAATCTTTTCAGTGCATTAAAACCATTTATGGTTCTCTTACTGGGCTTTTGTATCTTTACCTTCAGATTTTCTCCCATTACCTCAACCTCTTCACACAAGAATCCATCACTCCTTGGAAAAATTTCCTGATCTCTAAAATTTGACTCTAAATCTGTGTTCCCAGTAGTTGCCACTAGCCACATATATCCATGGAGCACTTAAAATGTGCCAGTCCAATCTGACATGTGCTGTCTAAGTGTACAACACACACCATGTATCTAAGAGTTAGTGTGAAAAACAAAAAGTCAAGTGTCCTATTAATAACTTTTTACATTGACTACATGTTGAAATGATAAAATTAAAGATGTTGTTGTTGTTGTTATGTGCCGTCGAGTCGGCCCCGACTCATAGCGACCCCTCCTTGGGTTTCCAAGGCAGTATCACTACGGAAGTAGGATTGCCCAACCTTCCTTCCGAGAAAATTAAAGATAGGTTCGATTAAATCAAATATACTACTAAAATTGAGTTTACTCATTTCCTTTTCTTCTTATCTCTTTTACCCACTTCATTGGGACATTGGTAGTTCAGTGGTAGGATTCTCATCTTTCTTGAAGGAGGCCCTGTTCCCGACCAAGCAGGAGAAGAACATCTCATAGGGATGTGTAAGAAAGCACTCAGCTCTTTAGAAGGTGCCTAGGTGACAAATCATAGGACAGGACAGGACATAGGCTTATGGCATGAATGATTTGATTTTTTAATTGTGATGGTTAAACAGGAAAAAGCTCTTCCAGAAATTGTTCTATAATGCAGTAAACTTTTTTTAAAGCTTTGTTTTAAAAAAATAATAATAATGGTATTATTTGTAATAGATTATTTTAAGCAGACCCTTGCTATCTGAAGGAACAGCTGAATCACTTGGAAGCTGGTTAGGAAGGCAGAATTGTGCCCACCTGGACTTGTCCATTCGGAACTCAGATTTTAACAAGATCCCTGTTAAAGCCTGAGAAGCCTTGCTCTAAACATGGTTTCTCAAAGTGTGGTCTGTAAATCAGAATCACTCTATGGAGGTCTGCTTCCAGCAACCCCCCCCGCCCCCAATAAATAAATAAATAAAACCAAACTGACTGCCATCAGGTCAGATCCAACTCATAGGACCCCTCCTTGGGATTCTGAGGCGGTAATTTCTATGGAAGTAGATAGCCCAGTCTTCCTTACGATCGATCAGGATCAGGTCCCCCAGAGCATGTTAATCAGGTCCAGGTGATGGGCAGAAGGAGAAAGTGCTCAGGATCTACACTCTTATCAAGCATTTCAGGTTATTGTGAAGGATGTTAGAGATAGAGAACCACTGGAAAGCTTAAACAGCTGTCACTAAAACTCCTCTATGAAAGTGTTATTAGCATAATTCCATCTTTTAATTGGTGTTGGGATTATTTACAAATATGAGTAAGAATTTTCTTTAATGTTGACAGATATCTGATTATTTAATGTTCTTATTTTTTATTTATTTATTTTTAGAAATTTAAATGCTGTGCATCACTTACACAAATTACTGAATAACAGAGGATTTGCCAAGTCAGTTTCTAACCAAACTCTGGTTATTGTAGCTACTGTAGAAAGAAGCTCAAGTTAGTAGGAACTGTTTAAACTCATACCCACTGCCATAGTGTCGATTCCAATTCATAGCGATCCCCATGAGATTTCCAAGGTTGTAAATCCTCAGGAAGTAGATTACCTCATCTTCCTCCTGCAGAGCAGCTGGTGGGTTTGAACTATCGTCTTTCTGGTTAACAGCCAAATGCCTTACCTACTACACCATCAGAGTTCCTTCTACTTCTTATAGCTATAATAATTTCATGGATATTCTTTTGAAGGTTGGAATATTGATGTGGAAGCAGATAGGTATGTACTTACTACATGAAATTTTATGTGAGGCTTTTATTTTTTATTTTTTTTAAATTTTAAATAGTTTTTATTTTTTAGGACACTTTTAGATTTATAGAAAAATTGAGAAGATATTATAGAGTTCCCATATAGTCAACATCCAAATTCTGTTATTATTAACATTTTACATTAATATGGAATATTTAGTACACTTAATGAATCATATTAAAACATTATTATTAACTGGAGCACATACTTTATTCGAATTTCCTTAGTTTTTACCTAAGGTTCTTTTCTGCTCTAGGATTCCTAGGACAGTTATCATTTCTGTTAGACTCCTCTTGGCTGAGACAATTTCTTAGACTTTCTTTGTTTTTGATGACATTGACAGTTTTGAGACTTGGTCAGGTATGTTGTGGGATACTCCTCTATTGTAATTTGTCTAACGTTTTTTCACATAAATAGGCTGGGGTTATTGGTTTTTGGATGATCACATGTCAAGTGCCATCTTTATCATACTATATCAAGGCTACATGTTACCAACATGATTAAGCATTGCTGTTGTTGATCTTGAACACCTGTCAAGTTACTCTTTTTCTACCCTTTCCATACTAAATTGATAACGAGGTCAGTGCACAGCCCATTCTTAGGGAATGGGGAGTTAAAGTCTACTTCTGAGAAGGGAATAGCTACATAAATTATTTGGAATTTCCCTGTATGGGAGATTTGACTCTTATTTATTCAGTCATTTATTTACATCAGCATAGACTCATGTATATTTTATACTTTGGTTTAAAATTCACTATTGCTTTATTTAGGAGCTCTGGTGGCATAGTGCCTAAGGCATTTGGCTGCTAACCAGAAGGCTGGTGGTTCAAACTCACCAACTACTCCTTGGAAGGAAGGTTGGACAATCTACTTCTGTAGTGATACTGCCTCTGCAACCCAAGGAGGGGTCGCTATGAGTCAGTTCCAACTCCACAGCAGTGCATTGCATTATTGCTTTATTTTGTTGCTCAAAGTTATTTAGCTTTGGCCATTGGGAGTTCATCAAGTTGGCTCCAGTGCTGCTTTGACTTATTCTTATCAATGTGTGTGTGTTTGAGCATTTCCTTATATTGTGGTACTGTGTGGTACTCTAAGGTGTTGCAGTCTCATACTGTATATTTCCCCTTTTCCTCTTTCCTAGAATCAGGCATTTCTCCAAGGAGCCCTTTATTGGAGAATGGTATTAGAAATAAGATCTGGGTATCAGGTGTGCTCATTACTACTGGGTTGTCTTTTAGCCAACAAAGAGAGCTAATATATATTATGTGTGAACCTGCTTATATTCACATAAGTATAAATATTGAATGATTCAGGAAGCATCAAAAGAAGATGGGATGAACATGCAGAGTCACTGTACCAAAAAGAATTGGGCAACATTCAGCCATTTCAGGAGGTAGCATATGATCAAGAACCGAGAGTACTGAAGGAAGGAAACCCAGCTACACCTGAAAGAACTGTTGAAAAACAAGGTTCCAGAAATTGATGGTATACCCATTGAGATGTTTCAACAAATGGTTGAAGTGCTGGAGGCACTCACTCATTCATGCCAAGAAATATTAAAGATAGCTACCTGGTCAACTAACTGGAAGAGATCC
>NW_006921695.1:1452434-1464382 GCF_000298275.1 Orycteropus afer afer | reverse complement strand
TTATAAAGAATGTGACATCATGACTACAGGAAGACTCATTAACAACCTGTGATATGCAGATTCTGTTGCTTGGTGAAAGTACAGAAGACTTGAAGCACTTACTGATGAAGATCAGAGACTACAGCCTTCAGTGTGGATTGTACCTCAACATAGAGAAAAAAAAATCCTCACAGCTGGACCAGTAAACAACATCATGATAAATGGAGAAAAGATTGAGGTTGTGAAGGATTTTATTTTACTTGGATCTACAATCAACACCCATGGAAGGAGCAGTCAAGGAATAAATGATGAAGACAGAAAATAACAACTGCTGGTGAGGATGCAGAGAGATTGGGACTCTCATGCACTGCTGGTGTGACTGTCAAATGGTACAACCACTGTGGAAATGTTATTTTATTGTTATATGCCATCAAGTCAGACTCAACTCATAGTGACCCTTCCTTGGGTTTCTGAGGCAGTATCACTATGGAAGTAGATTGCCCCATCTTTCTTCTGAGGAGTGGCTGGTGGGCTTGAACTGCCAGCCTTCTGGTTAGCAGTCAAGTGCCTTCAGAAGTATGGCAATTCCTTAAAAAGTTGGAATTAGAAATACCATGTGACCCAGCCATTCCATTACTGGGTATATATCCTAAAGAAGTGAGAGCCAGGAAAAGAACAGACAAATGCACACCAACGTTCATTGCAGCACTATTTACAATAGCCAAAAGATGGAAACAACCTAGGTGTCCATCAACCGAGGAATGGATAACCAAACTGTGGTACATGCACACAATGGAATATTATGCAACCCTAAAGAATAACATAGAATCTGCAAAACACTGCATAACGTGGATGAACTTGGAGGACATTATGCTGAGTGAAATAAGTCAGTCACAGAAGGACAAATATATTAGTCCAGTATTGTAAAAAGTCAACGAAACGTTTATATATGGAAGGAAATTTTCTTTATTGGTTACTGGCAGTGAGAGAGGGGACAACACTGTTAGATTGGTAAAGACAATTATTGATTTGGGTGAAGAGAAGGTCAATGTACCAAATGTGAGTGATCAACACAATGGCATTGAGGAAAAGGAAGACATAGAGAGGTACATGGGAGGTACAGAAAACAAAGATGAACCCTTTTGCACACACAGTACTGCATTATCAGTGAAGGCAAACATGGGTATATGGGTGGATAGATGGGTGGACAGGCTGAACTATTAGGTATGTCTATGCAGGGGGAAGTGTGCCCAAGACCATGTATAGGGTTGGCAGACAATGTTTCTACAAATGTATTGGTATGTTCTGTATGTTCTGTAAGAATTCCCAGGTGTATAGTAGAGCTGACAAGGGACAAGATTACACAGCCAGCTACCCAGAGGGAGTGAGTAGTTGGACCTGTGGGCTCAGGATCACAGTAACAGGGAACAGAATCAAGCTCAACTAGCATAACATACTACACAAAACATTTTTCCACCTCCTACTTTGGCAAGTAGAAACTGGGATCTTAAAAGCTTGCAAGCATCCATCTAGATGCAATGATGGGTCTCTCCTCGTCCAGAGCAAAGAAGAATGAAGAAAACCAAGATTCATGGAAACAGTTAATCCAAGCGACTGGTACAACATGGATCCTCAGCCTGTATGACTGTGAGACCAGAACTAGATGATGCCTGGCTACCACTGTCAACCCCTCGGAGGGGGATCTATGTAGGAGATTCTGGATAGGATGGGAGAACAATATAGAACAGAACTCAAAATCATTTGGGAAAAAAAAAGGGGGACCAGGTTTGCTGGTCTGATAGAGTCTGGTGGAACCACTGAGACTATGGCCCCCAGCTGCCCTTCAGGTCTGGAATTGAACCCCCACCTGTGGCTTCCAGCCAAACAAAAGACAGGCATATGAGGTAAACATTTACACTAAGTAGATAAACTCCTTGGAGAGAAAAATTGTGGGAGAATAGAAGGGCTGTGTATGCATAGGTACTTAGGTCAGGGGGCAGGAGTGCATGGAGGGAAGGACACAGGGAAGAGGTAATTATGGGGAGGAAGTGAGAGGGGTGCTGTTGCATTGTGGTAAGTTGTAGTCAATGTCATGAGACAAAAGTGTATGTGAGCTGCTGTATGGAAAGTGAATTTGCTATGTAAACTTTCACCCAAATCACAATAAAAAAAAGAAAAAAAGAAATAAAATGATGAATCACATCAGGCTAATCTGCTGCAAAAGACCTCTTTAAAGTGTTTAAGAGCAAGGATGTCACTTTGAAGACTCAGGTGCTCATTATGCATGCTATGTTATTTTCAATAGCCTCATATGCGTGTGAGAGGTAGACAATGAATAAAGAATTGACACATGTGAGTTGTGGTGTTGGCAAAGAATGTTGAATGTACCATGGAATGGTAGAGGAATGAACAAATCTGTTTTGAAGGAAGTACAGTCAGAAAGTTTCTTAGAAACAAAAATGGCTGGACTTCATCTCTTGTACTTTGGTCATGTTTTCTGAAGAGACCAGTCCCTGTTGAAGGATTTCATGTTTGGTAAAGAGTCAGTGAAAAAGGGGAAGACCCTAAAGGAGATGGATTGACACAGTGGATATGATGATGGGGTCAAGCCCGGCAACAATTTTGAGGATGGTGCAGGAGTGAGCAGTGTTTCATTCTGCTCTGCATAAGGTCACTATGAGTCAGAACTGACTTGATGGCACCAAACCACGACATAAATGTTTATGTATTCATCTTCATATATAGCTAAGCATGAGTTCATACTTATGTCCCCAACTCTTATCCATTTACATATGGATAATTCTAACTTGTACCCCTTCCCACTCTAATAGTGTGAAACCTGCCTCCCTCAATCCACTGTTTATTTACTTAATTGTTCAATTTCACTGTGCATGTGTGGCAGAATTAGAATTGTTAACCCATACTAATGTGAAGCACTGGTGGTGCACCCATTAAATACTTAGGTGCTAACCGCAGAATTGGCAATTCAACCTCACCCTGCAACTCCATGGTAGAAAGACCTGGGAATCTTTCGTAATGATTACAGTCTAGAAACCTCTATGAGGCAGTTCTCCTCTGTCACATGGGGTTGCCATGAATCAAAATTGACTTGATGGCTCCTAACAATAACAACGGCTTGTGTGGAACTTTTTTAAAACTGCAAAATTTTTAGCAAATTTTTATCTTATACCTCTCTTTATATATATATATATATATCTTTTGCCTTATGTTCATTACTTTAAGACTGCTATTATCCAGAGCCTTTGTTCAGATGCTATTTCTGTCTCATACTCCACCTGCCCTTGATGTAGATAGGCATTGTGTGGGAGACTGGGGTTCACTTATGTGTGGAAATTGGAGAGAAGATTTAGATCCTAAAGTCCCAGTTTCCTCCTCCTCTTTTGCCTTTAATTAATCTTATCCATTTAATTTCTACCATCTGGCTAATAGTTCTGATGATAAGAATCCCATCTGGCAGTTCTTCACCATTATCCACTAATGCTGTGAAATTATTGGTGATGGCAACAGTTACTTTTTAAAAAGAAGTATAATTCACCCTCCTATCCTTGTCTTTAATGAAAAGCCCTAATGGTTTTGCCACACTGAAAGTTTGTAGAAAAGTAGTTTCACTACCACTGTACATATTCTTCCCGTCTCTGAGAATCAGTGCCTCCCAGAAAAAATTTCCCAGCCCATTTGTTAACATGTGAAAGTATAAAATATCAGTAAGTAATGAGGAAAGTAAAAGAAAAATGTTAGTGGTGTAAGACTCTCAAATAGTAAAATAAGGAATTGCCAGAAGAAACATTTGTCTATAGTTACCATTTTGAAACAAATTTATAAAGTAGTACAGAGTAGATAAAAAGATAGCTGCCATCAAGTTGCCTCACGGAGATGTTATTATTTACAACAGAACAAAAAAACATTGTCCCATCCCAAATCATTCTCATGATTACTGGCATATTTGAGTCCATCGGTTCAGTGCAGCTGCTAAGCCAGTGCGTCTCCCTGAGGGTCTCCCTTGCCTGGCTCTCTATTTCAGAAAGCATCATGGCCTCCATTAGCAGTTGACCCCTCCTGATGACATGTCCAAAGCAAGCAAGTTGGGCAGTGTTCTGTTAGGATCTATATGTTTTCATTGGCTAATTTTTGGAAATAAAAAAACAGGCCTTTCTTCCTAGTTAGTTTTAGTCTGGAAGTTCCACTGAAACCTGTCCAGCATGGGTGACTCTGCTGGTATTAAAAATACTGTTGGCATACATTCCAGCATCATTGCAATACCCAAGTTAGGGCATTATGACAAACTGACAGATGGGAGGTGGATTGTAGGTTAATAAGTATATAAATCTGCAGTCTTCTACTTATCTGCACACACATAAGGGAAAGTTCAGAACGTTTTGTCTATTCTTTTTCTATCTTCTTCAGTATAAAGCATCTTCTATCTGCTGGGGACTGGAATCATCCCTAACTCTTCTTTCTCTTACGTTCCTCACTCAATATTTATGATTCTACCTTCAAACTATACCTATGATCTGACTACTAATCATCATCTCTACTGCTGTCATTCTGATGCAAGTCTTCATCATCTCCTACTTGAGTTACTGCAACAGCCTTACTTGGTTTTGCTTTTTCCAAATTTACACCTTAGAATAAGAGTAATTCACTAAGAGAACAAATTCACAGTATTTCCGTTAATCAGTGCTTTTATGGCCCCTCAAAGTCTACTCCTACCCACCTCCTCCCACTCACTTGTTGATTTCTTCTTCCCTCTTACTCATCGGTCTCTGACCATGCTGGTCTCCTTGCAATTCTGTGAACTCACCTGCCATTTTCCTGCCTCTGGTCTTTGGTTCTTGTCACTTCCTCTGCCTAGAATGTTCTTCTCTCTCATATGTGGATGATTTATTCCCCTCACTTCCTTCAGGTTTTCACTCAAATGTCATCTTTTCAGTGAGGCTTTCCCCTAATTACCCTATTGAAAATTCCACCCCCTGGAAAGAAAAGCATTTCTGTCCTTCTCTGCTTTACTTATCTCCATAATTTTTATTACCCTGTAACTGACACTCTATTTTATTTACCTTTCCCACTAGAATATTTTTCTATTTCCATCTCTTTTGTTCATAGCTCTATTGTTCTTGTTGTTAGGTGCTCTTGAGTCAATTCTGACTCATAGTGACCCTATGTACAATGGAATGAAACACTGCCAGGTCCTGTGCCAGCCTCACAATCCTTGTCTATACTGGAGCCCATTGTTGCAGCTACTGTGTCAGTCCATCTCGTTGAGAGCCTTCACCTTTTTTTTAACACTCCACTTTCCCAAGCATGATATCCTTCTCCAAGAAATAGTTCCTTCTGATAACAACCAAAGTAGGTGAGATGAAGTTTGACCATTCTCGATTCCAAGAAGCAATTCGGCTGCACTTCCTCCAGGACAGATTTGTTTCTTCTTCTGGCAGTCCGTGGTACTTCCAGTATTCTTTGTCAACACCACAATTCAAAGACATTAATTCTTCTTTGGTCTTCTTTGTTCATTGTCAGGCTTTCATATGCATATGAGGTGATTGAAAATACCATGGCTTGGGTTAGAGGCATCTTAGTCTTCAAAGTGACATCTCTGCTCTTTAACACTTTAAAGAGGTCCCTTGTAGCAATTTTGCTCAGTACAATATGACATCTGATTTCTTCACTGCTGCCTCATGGGTGTTAATTGTGGATCAAAGTAAAATGAAATCCCTGACAACATCAGTCTTTTCTCCACTTATTGTGATATTGTTTATTGGTACAGTTGTGAGAATTTTTATTTTATTTATGTTGAAGTGTAATCCATATTGAAGACTGTAGTTTTTGATCTTCATCAGTAAGTGCTTCAAGTCATCTTCACTTTCAGCAAGTTGTTGTTGTTGTTGTTATGTGCAGTTGAGTCAGACCTGACTCATAAACCCTTCCTTGGGTTTCTGAGGCAGTATCACTACGGAAGTAGATTGCCCATCTTCCTTGCAAGGAGTGGCTGATGGGTTTGAACCTCCAACTTTCTGGTTAACAGTCAAGTGCCTTAGGCACTATGCTATCAGAGCTCCTTTCAGCAGGCTAAGTTGTATCATATGCATATCTCAGGTTGTTAATGATTCTTCCTGCAATTCTGATCCCACATTCTTCACATAGTTTAGCTTCTTAAGTATGGTGAAAGAATACACCCTTCCTGGTTTTAAACCATGCATCATTCCCTTGTTCTGTTTGAACGACAGCCTCTTGGTCTATGTATAGGTTGCTCATGAGCACAATTAAGTGTTCTGGAATTCCCATTCTTTGCAGTGTTATCCATAATTTGTTATGATCCATACAGTCTAATGCCTTTTCATAGTCAGTAAATTACAGGTACATATCTTTCTGGTAGGAGCTCTGGTAGCGTAGTGCCTAAGGCACTTGACTGCTAACCAGAAGGCTGGTGGTTCAAACCCACCAGCCACTCCTCAGAAGGAAGATGGGGCAATCTACTTCCATAGTGATAATACTGCCTCGAAATCCAAGTAGAGGTCACTATGAGTCGGGTCCGACTTGACGGCACATAACAACAACAACAACATCTTTCTGGTATTCTTTGCTTTCAGCTAAGAGCCATCTGACATCAGCAATGATATCCCTCATTCCACGTCTTTCTCTGCATCCAGCTTGAATTTCTGGAAGTCCCTGTGAATGTACTGCTGTAACCGTTTGTGAATTATCTTAACCAAAATTTCACTTTTGTGTGATATTAATGATATTTATTGTTTGATGATTTCACCATTCTGTTGGATCACCTTTCTTTGGAATGGGCACAAATATTGATCTCTTCCAGTCTGTTGGCCAGACTGGTCTAAATTTCTAAATTTATTGGCATATGTGAGTAAGCACCTCCAGAGCTACATCCATTTGTTGAAATACCTTAATGGGTATTGTGTCAGTTTCTGGAGCCTTATTTTTTGCCACTTCCTTCAATGTAGCATGGACTGTGATTGGCAGAGAGCAGATGAAAGCCCAACTCGCAGACTTGGACAGCATCCAGTGCAAAAGTTGGAAGGGTTATCATTGTGATTCCCCACTTCTGCAGTCGTTGGGACTCTAAGGTCCTACAGTGTTGACTACCATTTTTTATTCATCACAGCATAAATAATATTCAAATGTAAAACAGTATCATTGCATCTGTAACTGGATGGTGATAATGTAATGAAAATAAAACACCATTACATTCAGTAGGTGCTGAGTAGCTGCCTTAGTTATCTAGTGCTTCTATAACAGATATACCACAAGTAGGTGGCTTTTATAAACAAATATTTTTGTCACAGTTTAGGAGGCTAGAAGTCCAAAATAAGGGTGCTGGCCCTAGGAGAAGACTTTCTTTGAGGGCTCTGGAGGAAGGAACTTGTCTCTTCTCAGCTTGGTTTCTTGGTTTCTTGGTAATCTCCTTGTAGTGTGGTCTTTATTTCCCCTTATCTCTGCTTAGTTGCTTGCTTTATCTGTTCTTTTAAATCCCAAAAGAGATGGATTTAAGACACAACCTATACTAATATTGCCTCATTAGCACAACAAAGAACCCTATTCCCAGATGGGCTTACAACTAGAGGTATATAAACCAAATCCATTGTCATCTAGTTGATTCTTCATGAGGAACAATTCAGAAAAGGAAGGTACGAATGCTTGTGCAGTTTGAAGAATGTAATCAATGTCACTGAATAAACCAAAAAGGCAAACCTACTGCCATCAAGTTGGATCAGACTCATAGTGACCCCTCCTTAGGTTTCCGAGGCAGTATCACTATGAAAGTAGATTGCCCCATCTTCCTTCCGAGGAGTGGCTGGTAAGCTGCCAGCCTTCTGGTTAGCAGTCAAATGCCTTAGGCACTATGTCACCAGAGCTCCCTGTCACTGAATAGTACATGTAGAAATTGCTGAATTTTTCTTCTGTGAATATACACCATAAATAAATTTTATTAAAAATGTACCTAAATTCCATGCAGGAAGTGGGAGGAACAGACCAAGGAAAGAAGGATCCCCTACCCCCTGCCCAAGCTTTGCAATATTATATGGCGGGGATACCCTCCCCAGCATCTCTCTACATGTTACATGACATCTACATCTTAATATGCCATTGCTATGTTATCGGGACCCTCTTAGCTTAAAGAGAATCTGTGAAAACTATTTTCAGTTTAGCACATTGTCACCCTGAATCAAGAATCTGGGATTCTCCTAGAAAAGAAGAGGGAATGAATAGGAAAGTAGCAATGTCTCCTACCCATTACCTAGAATCAATTCTGTCTTTCTGTGACCCTATAGGACCTCTGGGAGCTCTGGTGGCATAGTGCCTAAGGCATTTGACTGCTAACCAGAAGGCTGGCAGTTCAAACCCACCAGCCACTCCTCTGAAAGAAGGTTGGGCAATTACTTCCGTAGTGATACTGCCTCGGAAACCCAAGGAGGGGTTGCTATGAGTTGAATCTGATTCTACAGCAGTTACTTTGGTTTGGTTTAGAGGAACTCTGGTGGTGTAGTGGTTAAAGGGTCTGGCTGCTAACCAGAAGGTTGGCAGTTTGAATCCAGCAGCTGCTGTGCAGGACAAAGATGAGGCAGTCTGCTTCTGTAAAGATTTATAGTCTTGGAAAAAAAAAAAAAAACCAGTTTACAGCCTTACAGACTAACTCTCTGGGCGATTCTACTCTGTCTTGTAGGTTTGCTCGCTGTGAGTCAGAACCTACTCTATGGCATTAGGTTTAGTTTTGGTAGGATAGGACAGAGTGGAACTGCCCCATAGTCCTAGACTATAATCTTTAAGGAAGCCGAATGCCACATCTTTCTCTTGGGGGGGGGGGGGGCTGGTGCATTTGAAACACTTTTCAGTTAGCTGCCAAGCATTTAACCACACCACCAGGTCTCCTTCATTGTCTCCTACACTGTGGAATTCAAAGAAAGGAATATATTTTTCAAATTTTTCACATTGCTTAAGATATTTGACTGCTATCCAGAAGGCTGGTGGTTCAAATCCACCAGCCACTCCTTGGAAGGAAAGTTGAGCAATCTACTTCCATAGTGATCCTGCCTCGGAAGCCCAAGGAGGGGTCGCTATGAGTCAGGACCAACTCGATGGCAGTGAGTTTGGTTTGTTTTTTTTTTTCTTCGCCTTTCTAGAAAGACAATATCCCAGGAAGAAGTTGGAATTCTCAGAGTGTAAAGTACTGCAACAAAAAAACAAAGGCATCCTGAAGGGTGCTGGAGGAAAAAGGAAGAAGTGATATTTCTCAAAACTGAGACTGCTAAATTTTTGAAAATCAAAGAAGAGAGAACAGGTTGATTGAAAGATTCCTGACCACATAAAAGTTCTTCAAGGCACAGAAATCTCAGATTAATAAAATAAAAACTGCTCCCTAAGTTTCCTATCAAATCTTTCAAGTTGCTATTACTATTTTGATTCCATATAGATAAAATATTAAAAGAGGACTGTGCTCGTCAGGAATTCTTTACGAGTTAAGCTAAACTATTGTGTGTGCGTTTTTAAGGAAAATGTCTTTTGTTGTTTAGAGTATACACAGCAGGATATACGCCAATTCAACCATTTCTACATGTAAAATTTAGACATTGATTAAATTCTGAGTCATGCAACCATTCTCGTCCTTCTTTTTTGAGTTCCTCTCCCACTAATTTGACCTCATTGGTCACTTAGTTTCTGATCTAATCTTTTGAGTTGCTCTTGTCAATTTGATCCCATCTAGATAGATCTTAAAAGAGCACAATGCTGAAGGCAAACATTCTTTATTAATCAAAAAACAAACCCACTGCTGTCAAGTCTATTCTAATTCATAGCAATCCTACAAGACAGAGTAGAATTGCCCCAAAGGGTTTCCAAGGCTGTAAATCTTTATGAAGCAGACTGCCTCATCTTTCTCTTGTGGAGTGACTGGTGGGTTTTAGCAGTCATCCTTTTAGTTAAAAGCCCAATGCTTTAACTACAGTGTTACCAGAGTTCCTGCTAAATTGTTGTTTTGTTTAAAGAAAACATCAGGGGATATTTTTGGTTTAAGGTTTAAAGATTATTTGAAGACAATAGTTTCAGGAGTTCATCACCCTCCATGGCTGCAGAAAGTCTAGAATCCATGAGAATATTAAATTCTGTTTTCCATTTCTCCTCTTTTGATCAGGAGTCTTCTGTCGAATCTTTGATCCATATATTTAGTAAAGGTAGCCAGGCACCAACCAGTACTTCTGGTCTCATGATATTGGAGGCAGTTGTTTATGGAAGCAGTTGACCACACATCCTAATTCTTAGACCTAATACTGATACTCTCTCTCTCTCTTTTTTTTTTCTGTTTTGCTCCAGGTGAGTAGGCCAGTTGTAACTTGGATAAAGCTTTAAGATCCCAGGCACTATGCATCAAACTAAGAGGTAGAATAGAAGCACTAAACACATTAGGCCAACTAACTAAGACGTCCCATGAACGCTTGACCCTAAATTTTGAAATCGAGGAACCAAATCCTATAAGAAGCCTCAGCAGCTTCTCTCTATATATTTATTTATTTTTGTAAATATATATATATCACACAAGTGTTACCAATTTAACTTCTTACAGTTGTACAACTTACTGATACCAATTACGATAATCAGCTGTGAATCCCTGCCCTTAATAAATGTAATTTTTCCCATCAGTGTAAACCAAAACTCATTACTTCATAAGCATTAAACTCCCCTATGGCCCTAGTAATCTCTAAGAAACTTTGGTCTCTATACTTTTGCCTGTTGTATTTTTATTTGTCCCTTTGTGTTTGGCTTATGTCACACACATAATATCTTCACAGTCAATTCATATTGTACTTTGTATCAAGATTTCTTTTCTCTTATTGGCTGAGCAGTATGACATTGTACATATGTTCCACATTTTGTTTATTCATTCATCTGTTAATGGATGTTTAGGTTTTTTCCACCTTTTGAAATTAAAATTTTTTTGTGTGACCAAAAATTATGAGGACAAGAGCCAACATACTAAGGGTGGCAGTACAGAAGCCTGGTTCCGTGATGGCATCTTTGAACATTTATAGCAGCCATATCCCCAGTACCAACCAACCAACCAATTGCCATAGAGTTGATTTGGACTCATGATGACCCACATGTGTCAGAGTAGAACTGTGCTTGATAGAGTTTTCGATGGCTGATTTTTTGCAAGTAGATTGCCGGCCTTTCTTTCAAGGTACATCTGGGTGGACTCAAGCCACCAATCTTTTTCTTTTTTTTTTTTTAAATGTGATTTGAGTGAAAGTTTACAGAGCAAATTCATTTTCCGTACAGTAGTTCATACACATTTTATATCATAACATTGACTGTACTTCCCCGCAGCGTAACAGCGGTCTTCCCACTTCCTTCCTCCCTGTGGTTACCTCTTCCCTGTGTCCTTCTTTCCTGTGTATTCCTATCCTCAACTATTTCCCTGTGCATATCCTGTCCTTCTCTTCTCCCGTGATTGATTGTTCTAAGGAGCGTATCTACCTGATGTAAATGTTTAAACTACCGGTCTTTTGGTTAGCAGCTGAGCATGTTAACCATTTATACCACCCAAGGACTCCCTACTCTCAATATCAGACTTCTTATGTGAGATAAATAATCCTCTGTGTGTTTAAGCAACTATTGATCATGTATTCTAGTCTACCAACTGAATCCATTTCCAGCTAATGGCTTGCTAGCTAATTTGTTTCATTTTATTGTCAAATAGACCACATTGTAGATTATAACACTAAAATGTGTTATACAGTCTAAAAGTTAATATACTTTTATAAAAGCCAAAGAGAAGAGGCCAAATAAACCATTGGAACTAGAGTTAAGTGACAATGTGGTGAATTACCACTACTGAGAGAGAGCCAAAAGACTTGATTTTCAGCCTAGTTCCACTGCCAATTGGCTCTGTGGGCAAGTCACTTGACCTGGACTTTTTCCCTCAACATCTGCAAAATGAG
>NW_006921695.1:1450263-1451899 GCF_000298275.1 Orycteropus afer afer | reverse complement strand
TAGCAGTCAAGTGCCTTAGGCACCATGCTGCCAGAGCTCCTAACATTTTGACTAGGAAGTCAAAATATTCCACAGATTTAAGAATTTCCGATTCTTGTAACCCATGGTATTGATGCTGCCTTGAAAATGGGGCTAGACTAGCACTTATATGATAACAATTTATCCTAAAACACAGTTTCATACTTGACCTTAGAGTTTCTGTTTCTTGAAACTGACAGCACACAGATAATTCTTCAAAATAGCCCAAATGCCTAAGGCAAGATAGTCTTAACCAAACTACTTAATACACTATTGTTTGGATAGTCTATTGTTTGACTCAAAGGGCACTTTAGGAACCTGTTTTCTCAAGGCTCTAGGTTCAAAAGAAAATCTGCAGGCAATGGCCTAGGTGGGTAACCATAACTCCACAGACCCCAGAAATAAAGATTCCATGAGAATTAATACTGTTTCTTCATAATAAAGAGGAACATGATTTCTTATTTTTGTGCTGTTAGGTGCTGTCGAGTCGACTCGGACTCATAGCAACCCTGTGTATGATGACAGAAAGAAACACTACCTGGTCATGCACCATGCTCACAATCTTTGCTATGCTTGAGCTCATTGTTGTAGCCACTGTGTCAATCCATATCATTGAGGGTCTTCCCCTTTCCACTGACCTTCTACTTTACCAAGTATCCTATCCGTCTTTTGGGAATAGCCCCTTCTGAAAACATGACCAAAGTAGGTAAGATGAAAGTCTGGCTAGTCACCGCTCTGAGGAGCATTCCCATTATACTTCTTCCAGAACAGATTTGTTGGCTCTTCTGGCAGTCTGGGTCATTTTCAATATTGTTTGTTTGCCAGCACCACAATTCAAAGCACCACTCATCTGTCAATTTGTCATGCTGTGGTGCCTTGAGTGTTGCTGTGAGGCTAGAGGCTATGCTACTGGTATTTTGAATACCAGCAGGGTTACCTGTGCTGGACAGGTTTCAGCGGAGCTTCCAGATTAAGACAGACTGGGAGGAAGGACAGGGCGGGGCCATCCACTTGTGAAAAAATTGGCCACTGATTTCTCCTCATGTTATAATTTATTTTGGTATTTGGTCTGATTTCCCTTAATTTCTGTTAAGGAATTTTTACCTGAAGAAACAAACTGAATAAATAGGTTTGTTTAAAAAAATAAAAAATGTATATGGCTCTAAATGAAATCTACAGGTATATACTATCATAGAATTGTAAAAGGATTCCTTCAGAATTGAGAAGAGAAAACATAAACCATTTTAAGCTAAGCCAGTTTGTGAAAAGGGATTCATTATAGTTTTACCATTTATCTTTAATTCTTATTAAAAGTTTTTAAAAGCTTTTTGTGGTTTAAAGACTTATATTTCTAATGAGTAACATTCTATTATGTTTCATCAGTTTTGAAAGTAATCTAAGCACAGCTGTAAAACCACAGAATTCATTGCTAAATTTTATTTCACTGTTGGAGTGCAATGAGTTTTCTATTTTGCCATTAATCCTGAGGGTTTATTAAATAATCCCTATTAATCCTTTAAAAAATCAATCTCATTTTGGGTATGCGGTATATTTTTCTTGGCTATATTGGGAGCACTGGTGGTGTAGTGCCTAAGGCATTTGATTGCTAACCAGAAGG
>NW_006921695.1:1441388-1442532 GCF_000298275.1 Orycteropus afer afer | reverse complement strand
CACTTTTGTATCCTTCCCTTCAAGGCTCAGGGGTCCAAGATTATCTTCTGTGTCTGTGTTAATTGGTTTCCCTTTTCTTTGTTGAAGAGCCTCTGTGCAGTCCTTGTGCCTAGTCCGCCATCTTGCCGGAACTCCCAAAAGTCTTTTTTTTTAAGAACAATGGGCTATTGTGTACAATATGATTAATGCAGTATCTATACTTTCGCTGAGTACTAGATTTTTATCATGGTAAATATCTTTCAGTGACTTTAATCTGATTACTGACGGATTGGCTTAGGGCAAGTGATACTGGATATATTTGATTTTATTGTTGGACAGGTATTTGCTTTTTGACCCAAGAACTTTTTCAGGCCAAGGTCAAGAATATCTGCTCAGAAATGCTTAGAGTGATCTTCTCAGGAACTGAATTAATCACCTTGGACCAGGCATTTATTCTTTCCAATAATTACCCGTAAAATAGAAAGATAGCACTTAGTGTTTCCAGCATTTGTAAATATGGCAGTATGATTTGAAGCCCAATCGAAAAGAATGAATGGGATCTTCAGGCTATAGGTCTTCTGACTTCCTGTGGCCTTGGAAATTGGGATGTCTCAGGTATCAGCTATTCTCTGTAGCACCTAGGAATGGTTGACTAACCTCATAAACTCTGACGAGTCAGCCTGGGAAAGGTGTGCTGTTTCTGATTTTGATTCCTGTAATGCCTATGTGAAGTCATTTGCATTATTTTGTTTATTTCTTTATTATTTATATCGTTATTTATTTGTCTTTAAAGTTAATTATTTATTGATTGCTTATATGGAACTAGTTGTAATCTAGGAGCTTTGGTGGCATAGTTCCTAAGGCATTTGACTACTAACCAGAAGGTTGGCCATTCAAATCCACCAGCTAACCCAAGGAAGGAAGATAGGGCAATCTATTTCTGTCAAGATTTACTGCCTTGGAAGCGGGGTTGCTATCAGTCAATATTGACTTGATGGCAGTGAGTTTTTTAGTTGTAATCTCCTGAGGTAGGTGGCCTTAGGTTTTTTTAGGAGAAATTTCTCACCTGCAAAATGAGGTTTACAAGAGTTAGGTCATACAGGTATTGTGGAGAGATTAAATGAAACATGTTCAGCACCAGTCATCGCCAGTCAATAGGCTCCTA
>NW_006921695.1:1437411-1440443 GCF_000298275.1 Orycteropus afer afer | reverse complement strand
TACTGTGGAACTTCCATACATTCCCTCCTGGACATACTCTTGCCCTTTCATTTAGAAAGAAATGAAATCTCTCATCTTCCTTCTATTTTGAGGTCTTTCCCAACTCAACCAAGAAGATTTGGTGACTTGTTATAGTGGCCTACATTTTCTTCATACCATTAATATAGAATTAAACTTGTTCGTTCATAACATTATTTATTGCCTATTGTGTGCATAATCTGTACTGAACACTGGCAATACTAAAATGAACAAAACAAACAAAAATTAAGCTCACAGCTTATATATTATGTTGTAATTATCCATCTTTTACCCTCATTAGAATATCTTTATATCTGCAATACAAGCAATGCCCAGAAATAATTTGCATAATATACATTTTCCTTGAAAATATAGCAAAAGGCTAAGGCACTGTTTTCATACTTTAATTGCCTTAAACTCTTTCTGTGCATACGCAAATATACATAAATGTATATATGCACATATGTATGTGTATTTATACATATGTAAGTATATATACACTTAGAAAGTAGAAGAATGCTAAAATTTCTGTTTGTTTGCAAGTGGATTAAAATGTCCAGAAGGAGACGTAAATAATTATTTATATTGATTTTGCTCAATTAATTACCTAGGGGATATCAGTCTCTGTATTTCTCTTGTTTCAGTTGAATGGTAACTGATTCTCTAATTAAGCAGCTTTTTGTATGATTAACTTTGATGCAAGAAATTCAGATGTATTCAAGAAAGATTGTACTTTTAATGTGTAGGAAATATACCTACTCCTCACTTATCAACATGGTTGTGTCCCAAAACTACATTATGCATAATTGGTGGGTGTACCTCATCTTCAGCAGCAATGTACTTCCCCTGTCACTCATCACCTATTTGGAACCCCTGGCGCATCTCAGGATGCATGGCGTGGCAGGCCCCCCTTCCCCACCACTGCGGACCCCTCAGGGGTTGGGGGTAGTGATGGTAGTAGTGGTGGTTAGATGTTGCCTGTAGCCTGGAATAGCCTTCTTCCTTCTCCCCCCATTCTGCCTCCCCCTATTGACCTCCCTGACATGACTGACCCTTGTCTGGCCTCTACCTGCCCACCCACAACCTTGTATTTTCCTGCCATTGCCCCATGCATTCTGTGGTTAGATTGAGGTGTCCTGGATAAATGGGTGAAGGCATCACATGGCCGGTTAGCTGCCAGCCCTTGTGTGGCAATTATCTCCAGGGCCTCCAGAATATCATTTGGGGTAACCCTCAGAGGGCACTCTGGGCCTGGCCACAACCCTGCATGGGTCCTGGACCATCGAAGGCACTGTCTGAGAATTTTTTCAAAGTTGTCGCAAATGAGATATGTCACATAATGAGATAGTCATTAAGTGAGGAGTTAGGTGTTTTTTAACTGTCAAAGATGATATGGCAATGAGTCCATTAATAAGGCCACTTAAGGAGGCAGGACCCAACATTTGAAGAGTATTGAAGTCTTCCTTGGATCACTTAAGTCATTCAGAAAGTTCTATAACTCCTATGAAGTCCGTCTAGACTACTTTTCTTGATTTCATATCAGCGATAAGAGTTCTTTGAGGTGAATGCCATGATATTAAGTAATTCTTTCTTTCTTTCAGTTGGTGAGTTTGTTAGTGATGCCCTTCTGGTTCCTGACAAGTGCAAATTCTTACATCAGGAGAGGATGGACGTTTGTGAAACCCACCTTCACTGGCACACTGTCGCCAAAGAGGTACCTGCCATAAATCCTTTATTTTTTTCAAAGTGAATATTTCTGGGAACATATTTAATGAAGCAAAGTCTTGTGTAAAAGAGAAGTCCTTAAACAACAAAACAAAACTACCCATGATATTTATTTTTAAGGAGTCAAAAACAGAAAACCTGGTCAGTTAGCTGTATTACGGCTATTCGTGTTTGAGAAAATAAGACAATATCCATAATCTTTCATTTCTTTAAACTGTAAGTTTACCTTTTTCCAAATACTTTTTTATTTGCCCTATTTTTTTTTTTTTTTTGTCATCTACAAAGTTTCCATAACTTAACCTTTTCCCTTTTTAACAATTGGGGAATACAGTGGTATAACAGCTTGGTCAATACCACCATGAAATCTACATTAAGAATTCAGTTTCTAAGTTGTGCCATCTAATTTTGTATTCACCAAGGCCTTCATTTTTCCACAATTGGTGAATGTAGCACCAATCCTACACCTTTGTTTTGGCTTAGCCAATAAAAGACAAAACAATTAAGAATGAAGATCTAATGTCACTCGGCGCTTCTGTTTGTTGCTGTTTTTGTGCACTCCTTTGAGTCGTCCCCTGACTCATAGCCACCCCATATGCTACAGAGTAGAGCTAACTATTCCATAGGATTTTCTTGCATGTACTCTTTATGGAAGCACTTTACTAGGTCTTCCTTCTGCAGAGTGGTTTGGTGGGTTTGAATGGCCAACCATTTGGGTTAGCCGCCAGTCGCTTGTGCTCTCAACGCACTGTCCCTCTATTACCACCTTCAAAACGGATCTCTATCCCTTTGATGCCCTATGAAGTTTTCTAATTTATATAGTTTATGTGTGGTGAGACCAAACTGAGAATTCAGCTCTTTTATGTATTCTAGTCATTCTCAACTGGGCTTGAGTTTGCTTCCCAACTCTTTCTCAGTGACATGGGGGAAGGGGAAGTGCTATTGGCTTCTGGTGTCTAGAGGTCAGGGATGGTTCTAAGCATTCTACCCTACTCAAGGTAAATGCATACCCCTCCCCCATATCCCCAGTTCTCAGGAACAAAGATTTATTCAGACCAAAATGTCAGTATTACCAATGTCCAGAAACCATAATCTAGCTTAACTTTAGCATAATATCACAGCCCTAAAGCTATTAGGCAGAAAACATCGATGTAAGAATTAGAATTATTTTTGCCTTTTGTAAAACCCTATGCACTGATTCGCTGTTAATCAAAGTTTTCTTCATATAAAAATGTATTATGGGCATTTAATAACATATTGAACTTCAGAAAACAAACCTAAAAATTTAAACC
>NW_006921695.1:1434710-1436881 GCF_000298275.1 Orycteropus afer afer | reverse complement strand
GCCACCAGAGCTCCTTTGGGGTGTATATAGAGCCTTCCAAACTTCCTGATATTGTGAATAAAGTCAGAAAGATGTGATTCTGGGCTCCACAGGCTTCTTCTACATCTTATTTCTCAATTAGTTTCCATCTGACTTTTCTTTTTAATAAAATTCTATTCTATAACAGGAATCTGTGGGTGGTGCAAATGATTAATGTGCCTTACTGCAAATATAAAGGTTAGCCATTCAGGTCTACCTGGAGGCACCTCAAAATAAAGGCTTTGCAAGCTAGTTCTGAAAAATCAGCCATTGAAAACTTTGTGAAGCATAGTTCTACTTTGTCACACTTGGGGTCCCCATGAGTTATAATCAACTAGTAGCAACTGGACTGAAATATATGACAGAAAAGTTCATATTAAAAACATAATTAACTTTTTTTTAGACCAAGAGGCTGTCCTTTTATTTTTTTTATTTTTTTTGATTTGGGTGAAGACTTACAGAGCAAATTCACTTTCCATACAGCAGAATGAACTTTTTTTTTTTTAAAAAAAATAAGGGTACCAGAGGAGACTATGGTAAAGAAGCCCTATTGTGAATCCATTCATTTAAAAAAAAAAAAAAACTTTTTCTTTGTAAAATAGGGTCCTAATATACTGGTTCTATGTGTCGATTATTATATTTGGGATTTTCTTAAAAATGAAACACAGCCACTCACTCTCCATGTTCTCCTTACCCTTTATAGACATGTAGTGAGAAGAGTACCAACTTGCACGACTATGGCATGCTGCTGCCTTGTGGAATCGACAAGTTCCGAGGAGTAGAGTTTGTGTGTTGTCCACTGGCTGATGAGAGTGACAATATTGATTCTGCTGATGCCGAGGAGGATGACTCAGATGTCTGGTGGGGCGGAGCCGATACTGACTATGCTGATGGAAGGTAAGGTGCCTTTGTGTTTGACTCTCAGAGGTGTGGAAACATCTAGCGTACAGTTTTTGTATCTTTCCACAAATGTGGCTTCCTATTTCTCGCTGTAAGAATCTCTGCCTAACCCTTCACAATTTTCTTTTGTCGGGGGGAAAAATAAGCATGAAACCCTGTTAGGACTATGGCATAGTGTTTAATTTTAATTTAATTAGCAATCACAGAGGTAATTTTAGCCATTTTATTTTAATCTCAAGATTTGGAATCAAACTTTCACTAATATTAGAATAGGTCACTGAGTAAATGATACAGCTACAGCCTTCTGTGTCAGTCTCAAATTTAGAAATATTTTAGACACTGTTTTGAGATCCCCCCCCAATTATTAGCTCAGTGTGAATTTTTGTTAACAAAGGTGTTGCTTTAGTTTTTTTGTTTGTTTTGTTTTTTATCTTAATTGTCTTCTAATGTCTTTCTCTTTTTAATGGTGACTAAAGTCAGAGACATTTATAAATGTTTGCTGAAGTTCTTCAACCATCTTTGGCATTTTTTTATGTATGTTAAGAAATACATTTTCGCTGCCTTTTCTTTGGAATATTAATCTTGTCACCTTCATATGTCCAGTAATTTATCATCTTATTCCTACTTTCAATTGAAGGCAAACACCTATATTTAAATCATAAACTGATGAAATTGGGGGTTAAGAAGGACCACTGGGTTCAGTCATGAACTTGATGCTGCATCATCTCCAAAGAGGAGATAGTGTCACTTCTGTAGCTTTTTGCTTCAGTGCTGTAGCCTGAAGATGTTCACTTGTGTGCCACATTTCCAAGCAGAACATTAAATAATGATGCGTAAGACTTACAGTTACCAATATAAAGTTTGATGACTTTCATATAGTCAGGCACAGATTTTGTGCCTGAGTTTATAATATATTTTGTGGATTAAAAAAAATAATTTTCACTGTAAATACATAAGAATCTATATATCCTCAGGGACCCGAGCTGCCTATTCTTATCAGTTAATAAAACTAGACTTCTTTTTACTGGCTGATACCAATTTTATCAGGACTCTCTTGTTAGCTAAGCTCTTTTGTGTTCTCTCTTTACTGAGTTTTAATTATATTCAGTATAGCAGGATATCAAACTAAACAAAGAAATAATAATGTAAAAGAAAGAGAAGAAGAAATTAACAGAAAGGAAAACTCGATGCTGGTGAATATTTCTCTATGCTTGTAAAAGTTCAAAGTTAAATGGTATAAACCCTCCTTCTCC
>NW_006921695.1:1426125-1427095 GCF_000298275.1 Orycteropus afer afer | reverse complement strand
TCCAACCTTGTCCCCTATTAGTTTTATAATGTATATAGATACTTCTGTAGCACAGATATACATGCAGGAATATCATGAACCAAATCTCTCTAGGTCATGGGTATGTTCCCATTTGCCTACCCACACCTGATCTTCTCACCTGTGTATGCATTCAGCCGTACTAGTATACCATCCTTATGTCTTTTAATCTACTCTATTACCTACTACAGGACAGTCATGCAATTTATTATCCCAACCAGATCAGGAACACAGTCATTAAACTGGTAAACTGGGTCAGATAGTCACCTACATATTGTGTTCACTGGTATCACCATCTAAGTTGATATCCAACTGAAACGTTAGCCAGCTGCTTCCTAGTCACCTTCATTTATATTTCAGCTCAGCTACGTGCAGCATAGGCATCCTTGGATTCTGTCATCACTTAGAAATATTGAGCCCACAGAATTTGCAGCTTTGACATTCCTCTCTGTCTATGATCTAATCTTACACCTAAAACACTCATCAGATTCTATTGAATTTCTCTCTTCCTTCATAATCATCTCTCCAATTTAGGCTTTTAGTCTGTTAACTGCTTTTTATTTTTCTGGTCTTTTTTTAACCAGGATGGACTCAATGGCATTTATGTGGTCTCTTTAACATCCTAGACTTATTGATACCCTTTACATTTTCTAAATATATTTTGGCCAACCCTCATTATTTGGAAAAATTAATTTCTCCCTTTATTTGCTTTTGAAGTGTCTAAGGTTGATATATCAAGTCATGTAATTTTATCAGTTAATTTCATTTCTTATTCATGTTGTAACATAAGCTGGGATCTTAATGTTACTAGATACAGCTAATTAATTATCCCTGTTTGGAAACCTGACTACTTCCCATAGCAGTTGGTCCCATCCAGTTCCATTCTTCTTCATTTCCAGCATCACTCTCCTTCATGCTCTGCAGATTACCCCTTAGAAGTCATCCATTGTGA
>NW_006921695.1:1423235-1424865 GCF_000298275.1 Orycteropus afer afer | reverse complement strand
CTAATGGAAGCGGAGTTACCAGTGCCTTTACAATTAAACAAATTGGAGAACCAAAACAGAATTGGTGAGAACCAATTTAGGAAGCCCATCCTTATGATTTTGTCTCTCTAGACCTCAGTTAGGAGCTCTGGTGGTGTAGTGCCTAAGGCATTTGACTGCTAACAGGAGGCCTGGCAGTTCAACCCCACCAGCCACTCCTAGGAAGGAAGGTTAGGCTATCTACTTCCATAGTGATACTGTCTTGGAAACCCAAGGAGGGGTCCCTATGAGTTGGATTCGACTCGACAGCAGTGAGTTTGGTTTGATTAGTTTAGACCCCAGTCCCAGTACAAAATATGTTAAGCTGGGTTCTCTAGAGAAGCAAAACTAGTAAAGCTTATATATACATGTAGAGAAAGAGAAATTTATCTTAGGAAAATGGCACACACATTTATAGAAGCTGGCAAGTCCCAAGTTCTTAGATCAAACATCAAGCTGGAGGCTTTTCCCAACTCACACAGCTGCAGGGGCTGATGAGCTCAAGGTAGGCAGGCAGTATGCTGTCTGTTGACTCCAACAAATGACAAATCCAAGATCTCCAGTCCGAATGGTGGATTGTTCACTCACAGACAGTTGTAGGCAGCACAACACTATCCTGATCCACAGAAGAGTGTCTCTTTTTCCCAGGATGTCCATAAATATATTGGGAGCATGCCACACCCCTAGAGAAACTCCCTTTCAACCAATTGGCTGGTCAAAACATACACATCCGATCTCATCATGGGAATAACCCACATCACAACTGCTTAAACCACTCCAAATTGTGGTCCAGCCAAGTTGACACACAACTCCAACTATCATTGGGTATCCATTCTTCTGTTGATGGGCACATAGGTTGTTTCCATCTTTTGGCAATTGTAAACAGTGCTGCTGTGGACATTGGTGTGCATATGTCTGTTCTTGTCCCAACTCTCACTTCTTTAGCATATATACCTAGTAATAGTATTGCTGGGTCAAATGGTATTTCTAATTCCAGCTTTTTAAGGAATCACCATACTGATTTCCATAGTAGTTGTGTGAATTGACAGTCCCACCAGCAGTGTATGAGAGTCCCAATCTTTCCACACCCTTGCCAGCATTTGTTATTTTCTATCCTGTTGAAATTTGCCATTAGTGCTGGGCTGAGATGGTATCTCATTGTTATTTTGATTTGCATCTTTCTAATGGCTAATGATCATTCGCATTTTTTCACGTATTTGCTGGCTGCCTGAATATCCTCTTTGGTGAAGTGTCTATTCATGTCTTATGCACATTTTTTAATTGGATTGTTAATCTTTTTGTTGTTGAGGTGTTGGAGTTTTCTATAAATTTCAGAGATAACTCCCTGTTGGATATGTCATTGCCAAATATTTTTTTCCCAATCTGTAGATTCTCTTTTGACTCTTCTGGAGAAGTTTTGGAATCACATAAAAATTTTATTTTTAGAAGGTCCCATTCATCTAGTTTATCTTCATCTGTTTGTGCATTTTGGGTTATGTTTGACAGCCTATTTATGCTATGTATTGAGGCCCTTAAATTTGCCCCTATTTTTCCCTTGAGGAACTTTATTGTTTTAGGTTTCACATTTAAGTCTTTGATCCATCTGGAGTTA
>NW_006921695.1:1419921-1422860 GCF_000298275.1 Orycteropus afer afer | reverse complement strand
CTTCCTTCCGAGGAGTGGCTGGTGGGTTTGAACCGCCAGCCTTCTGGTTAGCAGTCACATGCCTTAGGCACTAGGCCACCAGAGCTCCCTTCTACAATAGTACTTTGTTTATTTGAGGTCTCTTTTCTTTCCATATAAAATTATTGATGGTTTTTCCATATCCTTAAAGAATGCTGATAGGATCTGGATTGGGATTGCATTGAATATATAGATTGCTTTGGGTAGTATTGACATTTTCACAATGTTCAATCTTCCTATCCACCAGCATGGTATATTCTTCCATTTATGTAGATCTCTTATGATTTCTTGGAGTAATGATTTGTAGTTTTCTTTGTATAAGACTTTTGTGTGCCTAGTGAGATTTATTCCCTAGTATTTTATTTTTTGATAGTTATTGTAAATGGTATTGATTTCCTTATTTCCTTTTCAGCAATCTCTTTGCTGGTGTAGAGGAATCCAACTGAATTTTGTATGTTGATCTTGTATCCCACCACTATGCTAAATCTCTCAATTAGTTCCAGTAGTTTTTTTGCTGAGTCTTTTTGTTTTCTAGGTATAGGATAGTATCATCAGCAAATAGGGATAGTTTGACTTCTTTTCTTCCTTACCAATGTGGATGCCTTTGAGTTCTCTTTCTTGCCTTAATGCCCTAATTAGGACTTCCAAAACAATGCTGAATACAAGTGGTGATGGAGGGCATCCTTGTCTGGTTCTTGTTCACAAGGGGAATGGTTTCAGTCTCTCGCCACGGAGAATAATCTTGGCTGTTGGTTTTGCATATATGTCCTTTATTATGCTGAGGAATTTCCCTTCTATTCTTATTCCAACTATAATTTCTATTCCAATTAATTTTATTGTTTTTGTGTGCTGTCAAGTTGATTCTGACTCATGGTGACCCCTTGTGTTAATGGAGTAGAACTGCCCCATATGGTTTTCTAGGCTGTAATCTTTACAGGGGCAAATTACCAGATCTTTTGTTTTGTGGAGCCTCTAGAGTGTTCAAACCACCAATTTTTCAGTTACAGTCAAGCTCTTAACCATTGTACCATCAGGGCTCCTTCCAAGTACTCTTAGTAATACCTTTCAGTTTTTAGAATACTAACTACTCTTTATGCACCTGGTTTGTCTTGTGCATAGGCCCACAGTAAATATTGGCTATATTGAAATACATACTTACTTACTTTTCATTGCTTTGGGAAGGACCTCATGCTTAATCAGTGGTTGTTATGGAACCTACGATGTGTCTAGATCGGCACTGTCTGATAAAAATATATGAACCACGTCCTATTTTACATTTTATAGTAGCCAGTTTATGAACATTGTTAACATATTTAATCCAGTATATCCAACATATTTTAGCATATAACCAATATAAAAAAATTATTAATGAGATGTTTCACGTATATTTTTTTCCTTGGGAGATTTTTTAAATCCAGCTTGTATTTTATTCTTACTGTTCATCGCTATTTGGACTAGCCACATTTCTAGTGTCAATAGTCACATGTGGCTTGTGGCTACCATATTGGACAGCATTGCTCTGATTGACTTGAAATTTCTAATCACTCTTTATTTTTCATGAATACAAACAATTTAAATAGCTCAATGATATATTATTGTAAAACAAACATTTTAGTTGAGATTTAGAAAAAGAAACATAGTTTGGACTTAATATAATTAGGATATTAGATCACTTGCTTCACATCATTTTTGAACCTATATTTGTTTTAGCACTGAATCCACTTTGCCTTCATCTTCATATGGCAAATACAATGTGCAAATCAAGAGGGATATTGCATTACAGACTTACACATCAGCTGGACCTCTTCAAATTTTTGACAATTATAAATTAAACTGCTGCAAATACTTGTGCAGATTTTTATATGGACATATATTGCCATCTCATTTGAATAAATATCTAGGAGCACAATTGCTGGATTGTATGGTCAACTTCCACAGCTCTGTCAGTTTGTTGTACAGTGATGACTTCCATGTTGCTGTGAGGCTGGAGGCTATGCCAACGGTATTTCAAATGCCAGCATGGTCAACCATGGTGGTCAGATTTCAGAGGCACTTCCACACAAACACAGACTTGGAAGAAGGAAGGGGCCATCCACTTCTCAAAAAATTGGCCAGTAAAAACCTTATGAATAGCAATGAAACATTTCCTGATATATTATTGGAAAACTTTATGAGTAGCCCTGAAACACTGTCTGATATAGTGCTGGAAGATGAGCTCCTAAGTTCAGAAATCACTCAAAATATGACTGAAGAAGAGCTGCCTCCTCAAAGTAGACTCAAACTGAATGATGTGGGTGGAATAAAGCTTTCAGGAACTTCCATTTGCTGATAAAAAATGACTCAAAATGGGAAGAAACAGCTGCAAACATCCATTAATAATCGGAACATGGAATGTATGAATCTAGAAAAATTGAAAGTTGTCAAAAAATGAAAAGGAATGCATAAAGATCGATATCCTAGGCATTAGTGAGCTGAAATGGATTCATTTTGGCCATTTCAAATCAGACAATCATATGATCTGCTATGCCTAGAATGACATATTGAAGAGGAATGACATTGGATTCATCATCACAAATAATGTTTCAAGATTTGTCTTAAAGTATAATGTTGTCAGTGATAGGATGATATCCATACACCTACAAGGAAGATCAAAATACAATTATTGAAATTTATGTATCAACCACTAAAACCAAGGATGAGGAAATTGAAGATTTTTACCGACTTCTGCAGTCTGAAATTGACCACACATGTAATCAAGATGTATTGATTATTACTGGTAATTGGAATGGGAAAGTTGGAAACAAAGAAGAATCACCAGTAGTTGAAAATATGGCCTTGGTAATAGAAATGATGGCAGAGATCAGTTGATAGAATTTTGCAAGACCAATAACTTATTGCACATACATTTTTTTTTTTTTTTT
>NW_006921695.1:1417019-1419512 GCF_000298275.1 Orycteropus afer afer | reverse complement strand
GCTAAAGCAAATGGAAGAAATGACAGAAGATCTGAATAGAAGATGTCAAAGGGTAGCTTGAGAAGACAAAGTATTATAATGGAATGTGCAAAGACCTGCAGTTAGAAAACCAAAAGGGAAGAACATGCTCAGGATTTCTCAAGCTGAAAGAATTGAAGAAACAATTCAAGCTTTGAGTTGCAATTTTGATAGATTCTATGGGCAAAATATTGAATGATACAGCAAGCATCAAAAGAAAATGGAAGGCATACATAGAATCACTGTACAACAAAGAACTGGTCAATATTTAACTATTTCAGGAAGTGGCACATGATCGAGAACCAATGGTATAGAAAGAAGTTGAAGCTGCACTGTAGGAATTGATGAAAAACAAGCCTCTAGGAATTGACAGAATACCCATTGAGATGTTTCAACAGATGCCATGTTGGAGGCACTTACTTGTTTGTGCCAAGAAATTTGGAAGACAGCTACCTGGCCAACTGACTGGATGAGATCCATATTTATACCTATTCCAGAGAATGGTGATCCCACAGAATGTGGGAGTTATTGAACAATATCAGTAATATCACCTTCAAGTAAAATTTTGCTGAAGTTAATTCAAAAACAGTTGCAATAATATATTGACAGGGAGCTTCCAGAAATGCAAGCTGGATTCAGGAGAGGACTTGGAATGAGGGATATCATTACTTATGTCAGATGGACCTTGGCTGAACACAAAGAATACCAGAGAGATGTTTACTTGTGTTTTATTGACTATGCAAAAGCATTTGATTGTGTGAATCATAATAAATTATGGAAATAATTTGGAAGAATTGGAATTCCAGAGCACTTAATTGTGCTCATGAGGGATCTGTACATAAACCAGGAGGCTGTTCGAACAGATAAAGAGGATCCTGCATGGTTTAAAGTCAGGAAGAGAGTGTATCAGTGTTGTATCCTTTCCCCATACTTATTCAATCTGTGTGCTGAGCAAATAATCCCAGAAGCTGGACTACATGAAGAAGAAAGTGGCATCAGTATTATAGGAGGCCTCATTAACAACCTGTGATATGCAAATGACACAACCTTACTTGCTGAAAGTGAGGATGACTTGAAGCACTTACTGATGAAGAATAAATACTACAATCTTCAGTATGGATTACACCTCACAACTGGACCAATAAGCAGCATCATGATAAATGGAGAAAAGATAGAAGCTGTCAAAATTTTCATATTTCTTGGATCTACAATCAACACCAATAGATGCAGCAGTCAAGAAATCAGACATTGTATTGTACTGGAGAAATCTACTGCAAAAGACCTCTTTAAAGAATTGAAGAGTAAAGATATCACTTTGAAGACTAAGGTGCACCTAGCCCAAGCCATGGTATTTTCACTCACCTCATATGCATATAAAAGGTAGACAATGAATAAGGAAAACTGAAGAAAAGTTGATGCTTTTGAGTTGTGGTGTTGGCAAAGAAAAAGGACCATGTACTGCCAGGACATCTAACAAATCTGTCCTGGAAGAAGTGCAACCAGAATGCTTCTTGGAAGCAGGAATGTCCAGACTTCATCTCACCTGCTTTGGTCATGTTAGAAGGGACCATTCCCTGGAGAAGGATATCATACTCGGTAAAGTGTACTCTCAGTGAAGATGGAGAAGAGCCTCAAGGATATGGATTGACACAGTGGCTGTAAAAATGGCTCAAGTATACCAAGGATTGTAAGGATGGTGCAGGACTGTGCATTGTTTCATTCTTTTGTACCTAGGGTTGCTATGGGTTGGAGCTGACTTGATGCCACCTAACAACAGCAACAGCATCCCTGGTTAAGGCATTGCATTTCTACTAAAATGCTTGGAGTTTCAGGTCTACAAAAAGTATCTCAGAAGCAAGCCTTGGTGATGATCTTCTGAAAAAAATTAGTATTGAAAGCCTTATGGAGCACAGTTCTACCCTGACCCACATGGGTTTGCCATCAGTCAGAGTGGCCTCGATGTCAACTTATATACCAGGAAAACCAGCCCAGGATCATTGATCATTGGGTGTAGTTGGTGCTTTGATTTTATTTTTTAATATTTTATAATTATTTTGCAAATAATTTACAGAAATAATACTCAAGGGATGAAAAATAAAAAAAGTCACTGCCATCAAGTCAATTTTGACTCATGGTGACCTCTCCTTGGGTTTCTGAGGCTATATCCCTACGGAAGTAGATTGCCCAGTGGGTGGGTTTGAACTGCCAGCCTTCTGGTTAGTAGTCAAATGCCTTAGACATGATACCACCAGAGCTCGGTGAGAAATAATTTTATTAGAAATTTTAAATAGTTAACATTTTAATTTTAACTAGAATTTATTGTTGTTGCTGTTATGTGCCATTGAGTCAGCCCCAACTCATAGTGACCCCTCCTTGGGTTTCCGAGACAGTATCACTACGGAAGTAGATTGCCCAACCTTCCTTCCGAGGAGTGGCTGGTGGGTTTCAACCGTCAGCCTTCTGGTTAGCAGTCAA
>NW_006921695.1:1408171-1416919 GCF_000298275.1 Orycteropus afer afer | reverse complement strand
GGAAGTAGATTGCCCAACCTTCCTTCCGAGGAGTGGCTGGGGGGTTTCAACCGTCAGCCTTCTGGTTAGCAGTCAAGTGCCTTAGGCACTATGCTACCAGAGCTCCTAATTAGAATTTAGTAAACCCAAAATTTTATTCTGTACTGCCCTTGTTTTACACTAAAGTTTCATAAAATGGGTATCATCTCTGGAATGCAACTAGTTGCTAAACATCTATCATTCATGACCTAATTTCAGATTTTAAATCCAACTCTATTAGATTGTGGCTTAACACTGTTTGGTGGCTTTTTTTTTTGCACTTATGATTTCACTTCGTAAACTCACAGTTTTGATAGCAAAAGGATAGCCACCTTTTCTACAGGATTGCAAAGTATTTTCAAGTTTAGATTAATAAACATTGATTAGAATGATCTTTTTTCATTTTTCTATCATCTTTCCTGCTAGTAACCTTAATATACCCCTGTCTTTAGTATCTGTGCACTTCAAATTGTACCAAATAATTTTTTTTTTTTGCTCAATTATCATAAAACATGAAAGAATACTGCCACACACCCTTTTAGGTAAATGAGTAGTCCAGGTTTTTGTTGCAAAACATTGAGTGACACAGTCCTTATTAAATGACCAAGTGGATGAAAATATGTTATTTCCTTTTTGTTCTTAGAGGCTCATGGCTCACTTGTCAATTCTTGAGATTGATAAAATTCTAAGGATATTGTCCTGTGAAGGCTCATGGTCTAAGATTTCACTTGTGTGATCAGTCTCATTCATGTCCATTTTGTCTAGTAATTGTGAAATGTTTGTCAACTTTTTTCTATTTGCCAATATGTGTAGAAATGGAAAACATTCAATAGTTTTCAGTGAACATCTCCAGACTTCCTTTATACTTTAAAAATGATGCAATACTTTGGGAACACAATAATAAAACTGGATGATGTAATAATTTCCCTGTTGCATCATTTTTCTAGGCAGTTTCATCACTTTTTTATTTTTTTATTATTTAGTCTTATTTAACACAGTTGGACATAATCAATGAGTAATGATGAAATAATTCCTGGGATAATAAAATAACAAAATGTTGCAAAATATAGGGCAAATAAAATCAGTTTAGTTCCATAATCTATCTTAGATATATAAAAGTTCCAATGAACTCATGTTAATTGCAGTGAAGAATGAGTCTTATTCTTAAATAAAACTTATGTAGGAAGAGTAAGGACAGAGTAGAATTGTCCCATTAGGGTTTCCAAGGCTGTCATCTTTACCAAAGCAGATTATCACATCTTTTTCCCTGGGAGTGGCTTGTGCCTCTTAACTGCCAAACTTTCAGTTAGTAGTCCAGCACTTTACCACTGCATCACCAGGTCACTATAAGAAAGGGTAAAAAGTCAGAAATATCAATCCTTATACATAGTTAAGTAGCTCTGGTGGCATGTGAGTAAGGCATTTGGCTGCTAATCAGAGGAAGATGAGGCAATCTGCTTCAGTAAAGATTTACAGCCTTGGAAACCCAATGGGGTTGCTATGAGTCAGAATTGACTTGATGACGGTGTGTTTGGTTTTTTTTGTTTGTTTGTTTTACACATAGTTAAAACTGGTCAAAAGGAAACTGAAAATGTAATATTGGTGTTCTGAGGATTAATAGCTATCCTACGTAATAAAAGTTTAAATTTATTAAGAAACCTGTATCACTTTTTATCTTAAAATACTTGGCACAGTTTTCTACAAGGTGCTCCACAAATACTGTGGAGTAGAGTTGAGTTGAATTGACATTCACATTAAATACATACACAGACCTAGTCATGGTAATTTCAGACATGCAATAATTAAATGAAATTGCATCAGGAAATCTCTTTCAAAACTAGAAATATTGGGGGGAAAAAAACAAAAGCTGTGGCTTCAGAAATATTTATGATAATTTCTTAGCACTTTTCTAGTAATTCTTATTTTAACATCTTTGCATTACTTCAAAATGTAAATTAAAATAAAATTGCAGTTACAAATGAAGTAGGATTCATGTCTATACAGGCTTTTGATAAAAGTTAGTTTTTATAATGGCTTTCTTATGTGAACCAGCAAGTTGTTTTTATTCCCTAATGTCAAGAGAGATCTTTTTACAAAAGTAATTAAGTATCAAAATGCTAAAATTTCAGGAGGAGAGTTATAGTCATGGGACTAACTCCGTCAGGTGTTACCATTCTGTGATTTTAAAAATTAATGGATAAACATCAGTTTAGAGCAGTGGTTCTCAACTAATGATAATTTTGCCACCAATGAGACCTTTGGAAACTTCTGTGGATAATTCTGGTTGTCACAACTGGAGCTGGGAGTATGCTGCTGACATTTGGCAATGGAGGCCAAGAGTGTTGCTACACATCCTACAGTGAACAAGACAGCCCTCACAATCAGGAAATGTCAGTAGGGCTGAGGTTGTGAAACCCTGGTTTAGATGTTTCCTAAGCACTGGAAAGCTAAGGATATTATCCCTTAAAACAAACCTACTGTCCAAAATGTTGCCTCACACCAATCTTCTATGGATAGCACCATAGACACCCCTGAAGTATGTCTCTTGAATACAGCTTTTGCTGAAATGGAGGTGTTTGAGATGAAGCAAACCTTGCAAATGTGCCTTCATCCACACTTAAAAATGCCATCACCAAAACAAGCTTAAAAACAATGCATGATGAAGGCTTCATATTTTCATCTAATTACTTCACTAATTCTAATCATAATGACAAGACTATCCATACTGATAATATTTTTTCTACTACATAATTTTTAAAGTGTTTAAAGTATGATAATTTTTCAGAAGGTTTGGGTCTAAGGATATCATCTATAATTTGATCTTACTTTAAGTTATGCATATGGGGGGTCCATATGTATATAAACTGAAAAAAAAAACCATACTGCCATTGAGTTGTTTCCAACTCACAGCAAGCCCTTCTTGGGTTTCTGAGGTGATATCTCTATAGAAGTAGATTGCCCAGTCTTCCTTCCAAGGAGTGGCTTGTGGGTTTGAACTGTCAGCTTTCTGGTTAGCAATCAAATGCCTGGTTTTATTTAACTGTAGTTAAAATATAAAATTTGCATTTTGTTGTTGCTACTACTATCATAGGAGCTCTGGTAGCATAGTGGCTAAAAGCACTTGACTGCTAACCAGAAGGCTGGCGGTTCAAACCCACCAGCCACTCCTCGGAAGGAAGGTTGGGCAATCCTATTTCCGTAGTGATACTATCATATGTATTTTTTGGTCATGGTGTCAGAAGGGACCTGTCCCTGGAGAAGGATATCCTACTTGGTGAGCAGACAATCAGTGAAAAAGAGGAAGACCCTCAACGAGATGGATTGACACCGTGGCTGCAACAGTGGGCTCCAGGATAGGAAAGATTGTAAGGATGGCTCAGGACCAGACATTGCTTTCGTTTGATGTACATAAGGTTTCTATGAGTTGGAGCTGACTTGATCGCACCTAAAAATAACAACATCATATGCATTTCCACATTAGAGTCTTCATATTTATCCCTGTAATTATGTGTATTATGGAGTTCATGGGTGGTGCACAAGTTAACTGTGCAATTGCTAACCAAAAGTTTAGAGGTTCAAGTGATCCAGAAGTTCATCAGAAGAAAAGCCAGGCAGTCTGCTTTCAAAAAATCAGCTATTGAAAACCCCATGTAGCATACACTGACACACATGGGGTCTCTGTGAGTCAGAATTGACTTTATGGCACGTGTTTTTTCCTCCTTTCCTCTTCCTTCCTTCCTTCCTTCCTTTTTCCCCTCCCTCCCTTCCATGTATATTATACTATCAAAGCGTTTTTATCCATGCCATCATTATCACACATTTGTCTTGCTTTCTTTTTTTAATGTTACAGTTGCCACACTTTCAAATTCCCTAGTGAGTGTAGATTTTCCTCCCATGTAATATAATAATTGCTTGAAGTTAGATTTCCAAAAGTAGGATCATAGGTTTGAAAAATACGGATGTTTTGATTTCACTTAAAATTTAAGATTTATGTCTGTTTATAGTAAGATGAAGGAGCCCTGGTGGACCGTGGTTAAGTGCTGAACTGCTAACTGAAAGGTTGATGATTTGAGCCCACCCAGAGGCTCATGGAAGAAAGACCTGAAAGTCTACTTCTGTAAAGATTACAGCCAAGAAAGTCTTATGGAGCATGTCTACTCTGTCACATAGGGTCACTATGAGTCAGAATTGGCTCCCAATAACAGTGAGATCAACAGTGGATGATTTCTTTTTGGCACTGCATACTTACCAGTACTAGGTTGTTATTAATTAAGTAGTTTATCCTTTTATTCCAGCCTTTCAGAGTATTTTAGACTGTTATTTTGTGAAGGTAGGAACTGAGTCCTATGTGCCCTTTTATACCCCATGGCTGTTCATTAAAAGTAATAATTATACTACCCACTGTTCTCGAGTTGATTTCTGACTCATAGCAACCCTATAGGACAGAGTAGAATTGCCTCATAGGGTTTCCAAGGCTGTAAATCTTTACGGAAGCAGAATGCCACATCCTTCTCCCATGGAGCAGCTGGTAAGCCTTTTAGTTAGCAGCCAAGTGGTTTAACTGCTATCCCACCAGAGATCCTTAATAATCATACTAGATAATATAAAGTCTTATATTCAAAGCACTGCTCTAAGCACATTACACATCTTAACTTGCTTCATTTTTATAGCTTTTTAATGTCTGTTAGTTATTTATAGAATGATTTAATAAGCTTTCTTTGGGCTTTTCCAAAATTAGGGATAGAAGTATGCTGATGTATCTATACTTGAGGATTTCGAATTTTATTTTTGTACCAGGCAAATTTTACAAGGATTTCAGATGTGGAATTCAACAGGAAACTTCAGATGCTCATTACATTAATTAATTCTATATTAATCGAATGCAATTAGTAAAAATCTGTACTTTTCTCATTTAATTACTTTCCTTCTATTATACCAGAGGCCCACATATAAATCATGACTCTAAAAAAATGATTACTTCATTCATCTTTAATTGTGATTTGAATGAAAGTTTACAGAGCAAATTGATTTTCCATTCAGCAACTCATACACGTTGTTTCATGATACTAACTGTAATCCCCACAATGTAACAGCACTCTTCTCACTTCTTTCCTGTGTTTCCCATTTTCACTCATTCTTTCCTACCCCTTCTTGTCTTTTGAGCTTTCTCCCTGCGCAAAAGATTCTTTTGATCTCATGTTGTTGATTGTTCTAAGAAATGTGTCCCTCTAGATATACTCGTTGGGAGTTCCCTCTGTTTCAGGGAAGAAAGATGCGCTAAGTACACTTAGACTGTCATTTCCCAGAAACTTGAGCCAAGACTTACTTTAGGCTGTTGTAAGAATGTATGTGTGTGTATGAGTCAGTATTTGTCTCTGTCTTTAAAACTGGATGAGAGAAGAGAAATAGACTTTATTTGATTATATGTCTTCTTATTTAAATATTAGGAGTTCAAATTCTCTGAATATATAATCTTGCAGCTGCTTTTCTGCCTTGCATTTTAAGAAAGTGGTGTTAAATTTTCAAGGGAGGAAAGCAAACTTGCAACTGTAGAGTATCCCAAAGTGAATCATATGAAAGATGCCACAGGGGTAAGTTTAGTTCCAGGCTTAAAAGGTGACTAAGGGCCACAGTCTTGGGGGTTCATTCATTTTTGATCATAGAATTTTAAAATCAGTAAATTTGAATGAATGATTCATATAT
This sequence comes from Orycteropus afer afer, assembly GCF_000298275.1. Lineage (NCBI taxonomy): Eukaryota > Metazoa > Chordata > Mammalia > Tubulidentata > Orycteropodidae > Orycteropus > Orycteropus afer. Next base: position 1,411,198 of record NW_006921695.1, on the reverse strand, counting down.
ATGTAAGAGAAGGTACAAATGCTTGATTTTTACTGATTAAAAAAAAAACCTCACAGCCATCAAGTTGATTCCGACTCATAGTGACCCCCATTGGGTTTCTGAGGCAGTGAAACTGAAGTAGATTGCCCAGTATTCCTCCTGTGGGGTGGCTGGTGGTTTTGCACCACCTGCCTTCTGGTTTGCTGTCAAATGCTTTAAGCACTATGCTGCCAGTGGTCCCTTTAGTGATACAGTATATATTTATTCCATATTGTTTAATCTGCCCAATTTATGAACAATCTTGAGGACAGGAGAGTGGATGGAGAACTAAAGCTTTATAATACAAATTGGAGATATGGGGAATAAAGGGTATAGTATGAACACATATGTAGAAAGTCCAGAGTCTGCAGAGTTATCTAATTACGCTTGACCTGGAATTCCTGGATCTAGCATGCTGTTTCCTTCAAGTTCTTACTTTTTGCCTATTTATTTGGAGGTGAAGAGCTGGATGTAGTAAAGGGGCAGAGAGTATGAAATCTACTTCAATATCATAAAAGTATGTTCAATATAATTCTATTAAAGAGAAAAGACAGGTATCTTATTCATATTCCTATGCCTTTATTACAGAGAATGGGATTGTTTATGAACTTAGAGAAATATTCATAAAAATTACATGTCCTTTTGCTCAGTAAACTAAAAAACCAAACTCACTGCCATTGAGTCGATTTGACTCATATTGACTGCTCCTTGGGTTTCCAAGAAGGTATCTCTATGGAAGTAGATTGCCTAATCTTTCTTCCAAGGAGTGGCTGATGGGTTTGAACCACCAGCTTCTGGTTAGCAGTCAAATGCCTTAGGCACTACCCCACCAGAGCTCCCATAGCTAGGCTATTTTAATGTTAGTATTGTTTTAAGGTAAAGTGGACACTATTTGAATAAGATCAGATAGAGGTGAAGCTCGTGGGGCCATGAGGTTAATACTGTTTATGGAGAGGACATGATAATCCAGTAGCCCTAGTGCAAGCTAGGTCGCTGTCGAACCAGCTTCATGACTCATGGTGACCCTATGTGCAAAAAATGAAATGCTGCCTGGTCCTGTGCCATCCCCATGATTGGTTGAGGATGGAACTTTTGTGATCCAATGGGCTTTTATTGGCTGATTGATGGATGTAAACTTCCAAGTCTGTCTTCCTCATTTGTATTAGTCTAGAAGCTGTGCTGAAATGTGTTTAGCATCAGAAAAACCAAAAAAAAAAAAAAAATCAAACTCACTGCCTTTGAGTCGGATCCAACTCATAATGACACGTCCTTGGGTTTCTGAGGCAGTATCACTGTGGAAGTAGATTGCCTAACTTTCCTTCCAAGGAGTGGCTAGTGGGTTTGAACTGCCAGCCTTCTGGTTAGCAGTCAAATTTTGCCTCATAACAACGTGCACATCTCCACTCGTAGATTGGTGGTGGCTGCACATGAGGTGCATTGGCCAGGAAATGAATAAGGGTTGGCCTCAAGGAAGAAAAGACTTCTACCACTGAACCACCAATGCCTCCATCCAGTCCGAGATGCCACGCCAAAATATGAAACATGATTACGACTAAACTTACTCTGAATTGAGGACATTCATTCTGAGGCTGTTGATTGAGTTTAATGTGAATGACAGGAATGCCATTCACAATGTCTTGCTCTCTCTGTTTTATATGAACTTGTGACATTTTTATTACTGCAATAACCAAAACTACTGGGAACGTTTTTCACACCCTACACATGAAAATGGTTATGAGATTTTTTTTTTAATCCAGTTATCAAGCCCTCTAGATATACTTGTCAGGAATTCCCTCTGTTTTAGGGAAGAAAAATGTGCTAAGTACACTTAGACTGTCATTTCCCAGAAACTTGAGCCAAGACTTAACTTTAGGCTGCTATGAGAATGTATGTGTGTGTATGAGTCAGTATTTGTCTCTGTCTTTAAAACTGGATGAGAGAAGAGAAATAGACTTTATTTGATTATATGTCTTCTTATTTAAATCTTGGGAGTTCAAAATCTTTGAACATATAATCTTATAACTGCTTTTCTGCCTTGCATTTTAAGAAAGTGGTGCTAAATGCTCAAGGGAGGAAAGCAAACTTGCAACTATAGAGTGTCACAAAGTGAGTCATACAAAAGATAAACTTAGGCCTTAAATCTGTGCCAATAGATGATTCAAGGAAGAATGGAATTGATGAAACAGTTTATGGTTTTGAGAAGGAATTGTTATAATGCTGGGTTGGCAACTTTGAGCACTGTTTGAGGCTGTAATTGTATCACTGACTCTTGTACTAAAAGAAGGCATCTAATTTGAAAATGATGGATAGCAGAGTATCAGAAGCTTGCATTTGCTCCTGAGGGATCTGGCTGCCAGCTCTGAGATCTTATTAAAATGCTGAATTTCTGTATTGAATAAACTTGGACCACATGCACATCAAGAAGAAAAATGAAACACTTTAATAGCCTTAACCAGATTACAGATGTGTGGCCAAACCAATGGAGTTTGGTTTCAAGCAGGTGATAGCTGAACAACAGGATACCTTTGAAGTACAGGGTTGAGGGGCTGCCATCTGAGCTACATCTGGCAGCAATCACTGCTTACTGAGACCTAATGGGACAAACTGCCCCAGTAAAGGAAACACCTGAATCCAAAGTACTGAAGAACAATTCATTTGTAAGAGTTGGGACATAGTTGCATTATTCAGTGCTAAAGATTTTAAGCCATTAAAGAAAGCACAGAAAGTCTCTGTTTTCCCCTGATGTCTTTTAATTAAACTGTCCAAATTTCCTAGTTTTCAAGATAGCAGAAAAGAGCAAGAAAATACAAATCCTTATGATTTTAACTGGCTTCTGGCGGTAGTGCCCTAAGAATGTTCAGACTAACATCTGGATGTTCTTATATGTTAAGTTAAGTATATGTTGTTATTGTTGTTGTTGTTGTTGTTATGTGCCATCAAGTCAGACCTGACTCATAGTGACCCCTCCTTGGGTTTCTGAGGCAGTATCACTACGGAAGTAGATTGCCC
>NW_006921695.1:1405915-1408071 GCF_000298275.1 Orycteropus afer afer | reverse complement strand
AAGCATAGTACAATATTTGTATTTGAGAATGTGTTAATAGGATTGTTGTTGTTGTTATGTGCCATCGAGTCAAACCTGACTCATAGCGACCCCTCCCTGGGTTTCCGAGGCAGTATCACTACAGAAGTAGGATTGCCCAACCTTCTTTCCAAGGAGTGGCTTCTGGGTTTGAACCGCCAGCTGTCTGGTTAGCAGGCAAGTGTCTTAGCCACTGTGCTACCAGAGCTAGCACTGTTTTATTTAGAGCAACATTGATTGAAGCTATATGAATGATTTGATATCATATCTTTACCCCTATTGCATATCATTGAGTCCCTGGGTGGTGCAAACACTTAATGTACTGAATTGCTAACCAAAAACTAGACAGTTCATGTCCACCCCGAGGTATCTCAGAGGAACTGGTGATCTACTTCTAGAAATCAGCTGTTGAAAGCACATTTCTGCTCTGCCACACACAGGGTCACTGTGAGTCTGAATCTGATGGACAGTAATTGGTAGTATATTACTGAAATTTTCTTTTGCATTTGATACCACTTCCTATCTGCTGTTGGTTGGATTTGGTCTCCTAAGGTTTTCTGCTTAGCAACCTAATTTCCATTGTGAAATGAAGAGCTATGTGATTAAGGGACCCATTACTGTTCTGGTCTAACTATGTAGTAGGTGTTTGCTACTACTTTATTTATGTCAGTTGCTTTCATACCAACAGGCATGAGGTTGGCATTGTTGGATACTAAAAAGGTTCGTATATGTAAGATACCAAACTGGAAAAGACAGGATCATCCAAAAGAGGAAAAGGGCAATATTGCATTTATGGTGATTTCATGATGAGTGAACTAATTTGCATAAAAACACAGGTTGTGAGGAGATGGAAATCAAATGTAATAAATGCGTTCAAGTATTCTAAGTACGTAAAGAACAGTTTAGGACAAAAAAGACTAGTTAGTAAAGAAGATGATTTTTGCTTCAAAAATGTCTTCAATGATTTAAAATATGCCTTGAACTGAATATAACCTACTTGAGTGCATTTCTTCACTCTAAAATAGAGAAAAATTGGAATAACCTGTATCTCAGTATTTGCTTTTAGAACTAAGTTAAATAGTTAATAGGGGAGCATGTTGAACTCAGAAAATGCCCAATAGAATTTTGTAATTCATTTGCAGTGTATATATTGGAATTGTAAGTGGATGTGGGTTAGTGTGGGACTATTGTTTTCTTAAGTCAAATGACTCTCCTACCCATTATCTCACGCTGTCAAACATAAAAGCTCTCTTTAGGGCTCAGTGACTAATCTCCCTAGGTCTGGTTTGATAATCATGGCTATTATAACATGGTCCCTTTTAATTAGGTCTTTTAAAAAATATAGTAGGCTTTATAATGATCATAATCATTAATAATAGATAATGATTTCTTAAGCACTTTCTGCCCTGTATGAGGCTGTGAACATTATTAAAATAGGTTTTAGTAGTAAACAACTAATGATATTCTTATTTTATTAATTTAAATGTGTAGGATTTTTTTTTTTAGATAATCAAAAAATATAAAAATAAGTAGAATACATGATTTCCTTTGAGTTGAAAATGACTTTAACAATTATGTGGGTGTGAGTGGCCATCTGAGGTGCAACTATTGGTCTTTCTCCATCTGGAGCAAAAGAGTGAAGAAAATCAAAGACCCAAGGAGACAATTATTGCTAAGGATTTGATGAACCACATAAACCCCAGTCTGCACAACCCTCAGGCCAGAAGAACTAGGTGGTGCCTGCCTGCCTACCACTGCTGACTATTCTGAAGGGATAACAATAGGAGGTTCTAGATAGAGTGGGAGAAAAATGTGGAACAAATTCAAAAATCATAAACATGACCAGGCTTACTGGTCTGATAGAGACCGGTGGAACCTCTGAAACTGTGGCCTTTAGACACAATTCAGGCTTGGAACTGAACCTCTCCCCTGTGGCTCAACTTTCAGCCAAACGATAGAGTCCTATAAGGTGAATAATAACACCAGGGAGGGATGCATTCCTTAGAACAATCAACCATACAAGATCAAAAGGACAGCATTTGCACAGAGATAAAGCTCAGAAGACAGGAATGATCAGGAAAGATGGACTAAGGAAGATGGCAAACACAGGGAGGAAGTGGGAAGAGTGTGTTTCATTG
>NW_006921695.1:1395043-1405360 GCF_000298275.1 Orycteropus afer afer | reverse complement strand
TGGGCAATCCTACTTCCATAGTGATACTGCCTCGGAAACCCAAGGAGGGGTCGCTATGAGTCGGGGCCGACTCGACGGCACATAACAACAACATTACTGGAAAGGGAGCTCTGGTGGCATAGTGCCTAAAGCATTTGAGTGCTAACCAGAAGCCTGGCGGTTCAAACCCACCAGCCACTCTTCGGAAGGAAAATCGGGCAAACTACTTCCGTAGTGATATTGCCTCAGAAACCCAAAGGGGTCGCTATGAGTCAGATCCGACTCAATGGCAATGAGTTTGGTTTTTGGTATTGTTGGAAAATTGGAGCCACAGAGGTGGTAATGAAGTAATGAAGCACTTTGGTTTTATGAAAATATGTTTACAAGGTAATCACATGATAGTAACATTGCATTTAAAGTAATTTGATAATGGAAGGACTAATCAAAGAGGAACAGGTACCATTTTTACAGCATCTCTGTATTCCTTGTCCAGTTGTAATCTAACCTCTAACTCACTCTTTGTATTAAAACACCCTTAGAAATACTTATGCATAAGCCATTTCATAGCAGGATAGTCATTCTGACTTCCTTCTGAGAATGCTCTTTCCCAACATGCATATAGGTAAGTGGGCTATATATGTCCCATCTCTCTGTCTCAAATACTGTATTTAGCATATCAGTAATCTTCAGCTATGACTCTTAAACAGAACTAAATGATGCTTTTGCATTGTCATCAGTGTTAGAGAAGACACAGTGGACAAATAGGGTAATGATTTTATTTATAAGCACTTTATCAGTATAAGAAGAGTACCAGTACAACTAGGCCCAGATGCCTTCTGGGCTCAGAAATCCAAACATTCATGAGCTGTGCATTTCCATATAAAGCACCGTAAGGTTAATAAACCTTTAGAATCCATTATCTTTGCCATTTCTCAGAGACACCTCCCCCTACCACCACCACCTTTTTTTTTTTTTTTTTAATGGAGCTTATCTGTCACTGTCACTTCCAAGCTACCTTTCATATAAATTCTTCACACAAGGCTTTGGAGTTTTTTTGCTCATTTATTTTTAACGTATCATTATTTCATTCCACAAATTCAGTGTATTTTGTCAGATCCTGCATACCGTCAATGTGTTTTTTAAATTCTGTCTGTTAAATTTCCTAGCCTTGGTTTTAGCTTTTGGACTATTATAGTATTTTTCTTTACTGGCTCCTTCTTTCTGATTGTTGTAAGCCATGCTCATGGCTTTAAAAGCAGCCATAAGTCATTTAGGCCAAGGCTTATTCCTCCAGCCCAGACAGCCACTCAGACTGCCAGGCTATTAGATCTACCTTCCTATTCGTCCTCCACCTGATATTGCAAGGGTGTTTGCATCCTAACATGTCTGAAAGAAAGTTCTTACTTTTACATCCTACCCCAACTTGGTGTTCTCAAGCCTGTGCTATCTCAGTGATGGTTTTGACCCACTCTCCTAGGAACTTAGCTAAAAACCTGTGACTTAGCATTGTTTCTTCAGCAAATTCATCCACTTCTTTTCATTTTTTTTTGTTTTATTCTTGTTTTGAACCCAAAAAAAAAAAGAAAATCAGTTGCCATTGAGTTGATTACAACTGGTGGCTACCCTGTGTGTTGCAGAGGATAATTACTCCATAGGGTTTTCAAGACTGTGAGACCTTTCAGAATGACATCACCAGGCTTTTCTTTCAAGACATCTCTGATGGGACTCATATCACCAACTTTGTGGTTAGCAGTCAAGTGCTTAACCTTTTCTGTCACTCAGGGCCTCCGATGCTAACCTTCTAACCCTGCTTCCATTATTTCTCTCTCTCTTTCATGCACTTTCAAAAGTTCCCAGCTTAAGTGTTTCAGTGGCTTTCCAATACACTTAAAACCAATACACAGAGGAAAAACGATGAAGCCTGACATTGGAATGCTAAAGATGATAATGTTCTTTATAGGTATTAACACAATTGGCCCAGCTCCTGGCCACCCCTACAACATCACCCCATGCCTCTCTATTGATGATTCAGTATCACTCAAGTCAACACACCAAGCTCTTCCCCATCCCAAGATTGAGAAATCTTACTGTCTGTAGTGATTTCCCCCAGGATCCTGGTGGGTTTCTTTTTATCTTCAGCTTTAATGTCATCTTCCCTGAATGGATACCCCTGATCATTCTTTCCAAACGAAAATACGCTTAACCTGCCCCTTATTCTCAGTTGTCTTGTTGTTGTTTGCTGTCAAGTCAGTTCTGGCTCACTATGACTCCATGCAACAGAGAAGAACTGCTTCATAGGGTCAGGGGTTTTCTTTGCTATAATCTTTACAGAACCAGGTCACAAAAGTCTTTCTCCCATGAAGCTTCTGGGTGGGTTTGAACCACCGAACTTTTGGTTAGCAGCCGAGTGCCAGCAGGGCTCCTCTATCTTAGCCACCTGTTTATTTCCATCTGAGCACTAATCACACTTTTTAGTACTTATGATACTTAAGGTTGCATGTCCACTTGGCTGGGCTACGGCTTTTAGTGCTTGGGAACTACATGCATTTATCCCCCAGGATGAGATTGTAATCACTTCCATGGTGGAATCTGCTGTGGGCAGCTGAGTAGTTGCCTTCGGGGTGTGTCCTGCTTCCAGTATGTAAAGAGAAGATTTGAGAAAGGGCTGTAGATATGGGCACATATGAGTCCTGCATTTGGCTGAGTCTTCATCTCAGTGGCCTGCCATGTTTTCTGCCAACATTGGGATTTTTCCTGGACTCAAACTAGTGGCCTGCTTATCTTGCAACTGTGCCGTCTTACTTGCTGACCTTGAGTTTGTCAGCCTCAGCAGTCAGTAGCTGCCTGAGTTAGGACACACCTCCTGCTTCAGTTGGCCAGGAGTAAGAGGCAGAGCTGAAGCCCAAGGTTGAGGGGCCTTCACCCAGCCCCTGGAGCTGGTACTCTCAATTTGGACTTCTACCCTCCTAAACTGTAAGAAAATAAATTCCTGTTTGTTAAGCCATCCACTTGTGGTATTTCTGTTATAGCAGTACTAGAGAAACCAGACAGTATTTTACTTGCTGTTGTCTTTCTCTCCCTCGATAGCATATAAGCTCTCTGAGGCCAGGGACCTTGTCCTTTTCTCCTGTGGAGTCTCAAATCTAGGAGAATGGCTGGCACATAGTAGATACTTACTAGCATTTATTGAATGAATGACTTTTCTTATACTGTTGTTTTAAACATAGCAGATTGTTCTTGACTAGACAACGTTTAATGTGTTTGGCGAGCACCCAAAAGACTGGAGGTTCCAATCTAGCCAGAGGCACCTCTGAAGAAAAGTCTGACCATCTACCCCTGAAAAATCAGCCATTGGAAACTCTGTGAAGCACAATTCTACTCTGACACACATGGGGTCACCATGATTCAGAATTGACTATGGCAACTAGATTAGAAAATATCTTCTTAGGGAAACTTTTAGATAGACTTCTGAATCAGGAAGGAGTTTTGAGTTACTCTTGTGGGGAGAGAGGAAAGGAGGGAGAGACAGCACAATCAGAATTCAGAATGCTGGATTGTGATTTTAGTTTTATATTATATAGTAATGGGACATATTAGTGATGTAAAAAAGTGCCAGTGGCCATCTGCTCCAGTCCATTATCTGGCACCTGTCAGGAATGGCAGTGCCTCAGTTTTAAACAACAACAACAATATGCAGCACCATTTACTTAATGGAAATAGAAAAGCATTGCCTCCCAGATCTGTGTGTTTGTGGCCCAGATTTTCATTCCTTTCCAACTGTTTGCTAGATGTCTCTACAACAAAGTCTTAACAGGCATCTCAAATCCATCATGATCAAAGCCGAGCCCGTTAACATCCATTCTTCCTACATTATTCTCCATTAACATTAATAAGGCTATTATCCACCCAGACACTCCATGCTTTTTTTTTTTTTAAAGTTTTTGTTGTGATTTAGGTGACAGTTTGCAGAGCAAATTTGTTTTCTAGTCAACAGTTCATACACATATTGTTTCATGACATTGATTGCAATCCCCACAATATAATAGCTCTCGTCCCAGTTCCTCCCTGTGGTTACCTTTTCCATGTCATTCTTTCCTAGGCATTCCTTCCATCTAAGATTTCTCCTTGTACAAATGCTGCCTTTCTGATCTCCCACAGTTGATTGTTCTAAGGAGTGTACCTCCCTAGTATAACTATTCACTGCATAGGCCGATCTATTGTTTGGCTGAAGATTAAGCCATGGAAGTGAGTTCAATTCCAGGCCCAAAGAGCTAGTAGGGGCCATAGTCTCAGGGGGTTCACCAGTCTCTATCAGACCAGTAAGCCTGATCTTTTTTTATGATTTTGAGTATTGTATCACATCTTTTCTGCCACTCTATTCAGGATGTCCTATTTTGATCCCTTTCTGAGTGACTAGCAGTGGTAGCTAGGCATCATCTGGTTCTGGTTGTGTAGGGTGAGGTTCCCGTTGTCCACTAGTCCCTTGGACTAATTGTTTCCATGCATCTTTGATTTTCCTTGTTTTTTTTTGCTCTGGATGAGGAGAGACTAGTAGTTGTATCTTAGATGGTTGTGTTATGCCCAGATTAAAAATCCCCAAAAAAACCACCAAGGAGCCGATTCCACTGCAAAAGCATAGGGGTTGTTTATTCAAGCTCGAGCTCGCACCCTCAACCATCACCGATGCAGTGGTTCAGGATTGAGAGCCCCAAACTCAGGGGTAATGGGGTCTTTATAGGGGTCTCAACAGAAACAAGGAAGTTTCAATCAGAAAATTACAGGATTGGTTGACATTTTCCAGTTGTTAGTTGTTTCTACTTAATTGGCTCTGTCTAGTGGGCTGAAGCCACTAACTGCCATTTCTTAACTATTTGAGGTGAGGTATTTCTGTGCCATCTACTGATTGGTTGTTGCTAAGGAGAATGCTTGGGAGTATCGATGAGGTAGTTAGGACTCTTTGTCTATGAGGTAGTTAGGACTCTCTGTCTATGAGGTAGTTAGGACTCTTTGTGGTTTTTCCAGTAACTAAAGCACTAAAGTGTGAAGTACATGCTGAGGCTTTTTGCACAAATGGCTACTTACTAAAAATGGTTGCATACAGGGTGGTTATATAGAAACATAATCTCACGCTCTCACAGTTGCTCACAAGCTTTTAAGATCCCAGTTGCTACTCACCAAAATAAGATGTGGATCATTGCTTTGGAGTACTAACCAAAACCAAACCAAACTCACTGCCATCAAGTTGGATCCGACTTATACAGATCTCTCCTTGGGTTTCCGAGGTGGTATCACTATGAAAGTAGATTGCCCAATCTTCCTTCTGAGGAGTGGCTGGTACGTTTGAACTGCCAACCTTCTGGTTAGCAGTCAAATGCCTTAGGCACTATGCCACCAGAGCTACACAATTTAATTTTAATCCATCATAAATCCTGTGACCTGCACCCGGTGGCTTTTTTTCCCTCATGCATAAATGCACATCGTCCCACCTGGGGATGAATGGTCTAGATGAATCTCTTTCTTCCTAATATGGGCCCCACCTGAAAATCTGGGCCAGGGTGTTCCTGCAGTTTCCACAGTGTGCTAGAAGAAGGAGCAGAGATTGTTGCTCTTGTTTGCTTCCTGCCTTGTTAGCTTCTGTCGCATTGGCCCCCAACTCCTGGTGATCCCATGCTCATTGGAACACTGACTAGTCCTGTGCCATCTGGATCAGAGCATTTTGATCCATAGGATTTTCTGATACACAGGAGGTGTATGCATGAAGTACATTGGCTGAGAATTGAACCTGAGTGTCCTACATAGAATGCAAAATTTCTATCAAGAGATACATTTTTTCAATGCTTACTTCTCTTTAGCATTTGGCTGCTAAACAAAAGGTCAGTGGTTTGAACCCACCAGCTACTCCATAGGAGACAGATGAGACAATCTGCTTCTGTAAAGATTTACAGCCATGGAAACCCAATGGGGGTCACTGTGAGTTAGAATCAACTAGATGGCAGAAAGTTGGGTTTTGGTTTGGTTCTCTTTATTAAAAATAAAAAAATAAGTTCCCATCTAGTCAGCACAACCCATGGGGTCCCCATCATGTGTGTCCAAGTAGAACTGTGTTCTGTAGGGTTTTCAGTGGCTGGTTTTTGGAAAGGAGATCACCAGACCTCTCTACCAAGGTGGCTCTGAGTAAACTTGAAGCTCCAGTTCTCAGCGGCCAAGCATGTTAACTGTTGATCTTTTATTTGCTCATGATACTCCTCTATCACTAAAATACGTGCATGTCTGCTTTCTAAGTCCTTCACAATGTGTCTCAAAAAGAAAGGAGTGGGCTAATCTCTTGCCTTGTGGATTTTCTAGAGAGTTTTGTAGCATTTTGTGAACAGACCATCTGTGGCTTTATGTTAGTCTCATATGTCTAGACAGTAGACAAGGATGCTGGACATAACACAAACATTTTGCTGAAATAACAGTTTTAGGACATCCTTCCCTGACTACCCTCTTTAAAAACTGTAAAATTCTTTACACCCACCCATCCCAGTGCACCCAGCATATCCAATATGTTTTTCATGCTCTTCTCTATATCCCTTGTCATCTTACAATGGGCTAGTATAACATCTTATGTTTCCTCCCATCTAGAATGTAAGCCCCAAATGGTAATGGAATTTTGCATGTTTTGTTCTCTGACATACTCCTAGATCCAAGAGCAAACTCTGCTACACAGTAAAACCCATTGCCATTGAGTCAATTCCAGCTCATGGCAACCCTGTGTCTTATAGAGTAGAACTGAGCTCCATCAGATTCTCCTAATTATTTTTACAAGAGAAGATTGCTAGGCTTTCCTTTGTGGTGCTGCTACTTGGGTTTGAACCACCAACTTTTCCTTTAGTAGTAGAACACAGACCTGGTGTTTTGGTTCTCTGGTGTCACTCTAACAGAAGATACCACAAATGGGTGGATGGTTTTAAGAAACAGAAATTTATTCTCTTAACAGTTTAGAAGGCTAGAAGGCTGAGTTCAAAGTGCCAGCTCTAGGGGCTGGGTGAAAGTCCCTCAACTTTGGGCTTTAGCTCAGCCTCTTGCTCCTGGCCCACTAGGCTGGAGGCTCTTCTTAATTCAGACAGCAGCTGGCTGCTGAGGCGGCAAACCCAAGGTCAACAAGTAAAATGGCATAATCCCAAAATTATCAAACAGCATTCCAGGCCACCAGTTAAACAGTTCCAAGATTGGCAGACACTATGGCAGACCACTGATAACTTGGTCAAATGTAGGATCCAGATGTGCCAGTAAGCTGGAAACCTTCCTCAAAGCTTAATTGTGATTTGGGTGAAAGTTTACAGAACAACTTCATTTTCCATACAGCACTTCATACACATTTTGTCTCATGATGTTGACTGCAATCCTCCACAATGTAACAAAAGCTGTCTTTTTATACACTGGAAGCAGACCACACCCCTAAGACATCTACTCTGCTCAAAATAGATTCCACCATGGAGTTGATTACCGGTCTCATCATGCGGAGTAACTATATCCAGCTGCCCAGGCACTCAAAACTAGGCCCGGACAAGTTGACACACAACTACCACACCTAGTATACACTCAAATATTTGTTAAATGGCTAATGATTGTATATTTCTACTCTCTCCTCCACCCAATATATATACAGGTAACTTATACTTAGTACCAGTTCTTTGTGCATGGAGAATTTGCTCATTCAGAGTTTTCTGGCATAGCATCTGATTAGCTAAATTTTGTTTCAGATCTCAAAAATTTAAAATGACCCTGGGACTTTATATCACCTTAGGTGCTTCTCTTTAATCCTAGCTGGTCATAAAGCTGTCAAGACAAGCCTTTTTTTGATTATATATGGTTTTTCTTGTCTCTAATATGGTCTTTAAAAAGTCAGTTTAACAGTTTTATTAAAATTATATTTCAAACTTAATGTTATTTACGTCTTGCCAGAATATAATTTTCTCCTTTTCAACATGCTTTTTATGGTACTGAAATATTTTAAGATAAATTTCAGACATCAAGCGTGTTAAATACTTTAGTGTATATCTACAAAAAAAGAACATTTTTCTACAGAGTTCAAATCATATCATCTCACCCAACAAAATTGACAGTAATTCTTTTTATGATGATGATGATAAGTATATATACAAAGAGTCCCTGAATCATGCAAATGGTTAAACACTTAACTAGTAGCCCAAAGGTTAGTTGTTTGAACCCACCCAGGGTCACCTTATGACACAGGGCTGATATTCTGCTTCTGAAAGATTGCAGCCTTGAAAACCCTATGGCATAGTTCTACTCTTCCCACGTGTGGTCACCAAGAATTTACAGCAACTAACAACAAAATATATGTATATATATAATGAATACAGTTGCCATTTCTATGCCATTTCAACATCTTGAATATATCCAATTCAATGACAGTAATGACGTTTATCATGTAGTGCAACCAACCACTATCCATCTCCAATTTTTTTACATCACCTTTAACATAAAGTCAGTGCCTCCTAAGCAAGGAGTCCTTCTTTTCTCCCAACAATAGTTCTTTAGTATTTTCTGATACTGAGTACATAGTCAGATTTACTCTGAATCCCTGTCCTTTACAGCTTGTTTTTCCATACCCTCATCCAATCAAGCATTAAGACTAGAATCATACTTGCTCAGTTCTCATGATGATTCAGAACAGACCTTTTTATTTCAAAATACCAGCTTGCTGAAGAAGCTGTGCCAGTTGTCCTGTGAAAGTTCCCATCTTTGGATTTGTCTTATCCTGTCATAGTGGTATTATTTAGATTATTTCTCTGTTGGCTGTAAAGTTCTTACCATGTTTGTACACTGATGGGAGCAGGAAAAATGAAGTTATTTTAAAAATGTCCTACAATGGACTAGGTGTTCTTGTGGTACAGTGACAAAGGCCTTCAGTTACTAAGCAAAAGGTCAGTGGTTCAAACCTACCAGCCACTCCATGGGAAAAAGATAAAGCAGTCTGCATATGTAAAGATTTACAGTCTTAGAAATCCTGTGGTACAGTTCTACTCTATACTATCAAGTCACTGTAAATTGGAATCAACTTGATGGCAGTGGGTGGTGGGACCATGGACTGCCAGAAAAATGAACACATATCTTGAAAGTAGTACAGCAAGAATACTCCTTAGAAGCAAGAGTGGCCAGACTTTGTCTGTTGTATTTTGGTGTCATGTTATCAGGAGGGACCAATCCCTGGAGAAGGATATCATGCTTGGTAAAGTAGAGGGTCAGTGAAAAAGAAGACCCTCAATCAGATTAATTGTGATTTGGGTGAATATTTACAGAGCAAATTCACTTTCCATACAGCAGTTCACATACACTTTGTCTCATGACATTGATGACAGCTTACCACAATGCAACAGCTCCGCTCCCACTTCCTCCCCATAGTTACCTCGTCCCAGTGTCCATCTCTCCATGCACTTCTGCCCCCTGAGCTGTCTCCCTATGCATAAGCAGCCCTTCTTTCTCCCATGATTGTTTTCTCCAAGGAGTGTATCTGTTGTTGTTGTGTTGTTGTTATATGTTGTTGAGTCGGACCCAACTCATAGGACCCCTCCTTGGGTTTCCGAGGCAGTATCACTAGGGAAGTAGATTGCCCCATCTAAGGAGTTCAACTCATATGCCTATATTTTGTTTGACTGGACACCATGGGTGTGGGTTCAATTCCAGACCGGAAGGGCAGCTAGAAGGCATAGTCTCAGTGGTTCCACCAGGCTCTATCAAACCAGCAAACCTGGTCCCCTCTTGGTATGCTTTAATCTTATTTTTCAGAAGGTCACTAAAGTAAACAGTGTAGAGGTTACTAGCATGTGTTAAGAGAAGTTGATTTTATTTTAAACTGTCAACACTTATTATCCTCTTTAAATCTTCATTCATGCCTAGTGCTTTTCAGTGAATACAAAGTAGAATTTCGAATTACATGCATCCTTGATTCTTAAAATTGGCAAGTGTGATAGTTGGAGCTGTGTGTCAACTTGGCTGGACCCAGTTCTGTGTGGTGGTTCCCATGATGGGATCAGATGACTGTGTTCTGAGTGGCCAGTCTGCCCAAGGGGAGTTTCCCTAGGGGTGTGGCCTGCTTGCAATGATAGCCAAGGACAACCTGGAAGAACCACATTCCTTAAGGAATTGGAACCCTGGTGTGCGAACTACAGACTTCCTTGAGTGAGCAGCCCACCGCTCAGCCTGGAGATCTCGGATTCATCTTTTGTTGGAATCAACAACCAGTATACTGCATGCCAGCTTGAATCTCTCAGCTCCCCTGTGCTTGCGGAAGCCAAGGCGGCCGCAAGCCCCGTCTCCTCCAGAGACGGA
>NW_006921695.1:1378298-1379560 GCF_000298275.1 Orycteropus afer afer | reverse complement strand
TTCTATACGCTTGTGAGCCATTTTCCTAAGATAAATCTCTCTCTCTCTCTCTCTCTCTCTCTCTCTCTCTATATATATATATATATACTTTGCTGGTTTTTTGTGTTTCTCTAGAGAACCCAATCTAACACAGCAAGTAATTTAGTGGCCACTACACATATTAATTTAATTCTATTATTTATCTTGCCATAATGTACTATAGTTTTGAAAGTATAATCTGCAATATAGTTTTTTTGTTTTATTTTTTTTTTTGTTTTTCAATTTTAATGATGAATGAATTTTATATTTAGATGCTGTGGTTAAAGGCTGCTAAGTAAAAAGTCAACAGTTTCAACCCACTGGCTGCTTGCCATGAGAAAGATGAGGCAGTCTGCTTCCATAAAGATTTGCAGTCTTGGAAACCTATGGGACAGTTCTGCTCTGTCCTATGGGGTTGCTGTAAAGTAGAATTGGCTCAATGATAGAGGGTTTCATTTTGGGTTCCTAAGATCATCTGCCTCTCATGTTTTCCAGTAAAGAGTAAAGTCAAACAGTGTATGTAATTATCATAGGGTACAACAATTTGGAAGGTGCTAGAGGAATAGCTCAATGATATTTAGGCATGGTGTATTCATTTATTTAACAAGTATTTTTTTAAGGACCTACAAAGTTTGAGTCCTGGCCAGTGCCTCTCATGTGCAACCACCACCCTTCTTGTCCAAGAAGGCTTGTATGTTGTTGTGATGCTGAACAAGTTTCAGTGAAGCTTCCAGCATAAGATGAAGAAGAAAGGCCTGGCAATCTGGTTCCAAAAATGAACCAGTGAAATCTGATCTGGAAGCAAACATCAAAATGGCCCAGGACTGGCCAGCATTTTGTTATGTTGTATACGTAGTCACCATGAGTCAGAGCTAACTTGATGACAGTTGCCCACAACTGTGAGCAAGTTGTTGTTGTTGTTAGGTTCCATCGAGTCGTTTCTGACTCATAGTGACCCCATGCACAGCAGAACGAAACACTACCCGATCCCGCGCCAGCTCCATGATCCCTGCTATACTTGAGCCCATCATCGCTGCCACCGTGTCAATCCATGTCTTAAAGGCCTTCCCCTCTTTTGTCAACCTTCCACCCTACCAAGCATGACATCCTTCTCCAAGGAATGGTCCTTTCTTACAACATCACCAAAATAGGTGAGACAAAGTCTGGCCATTCTTGCTTCTAAGGAGCACTTCAGGTTCACTTCCTCCAGGACAGATCTGTTAGTTCTTTTAGCAGTCCATTGT
>NW_006921695.1:1371184-1377438 GCF_000298275.1 Orycteropus afer afer | reverse complement strand
TTTTAATTGTCTTCGGTAAGACCTTACTTGTGTGTGATATTAATGACATTGTTCTATAATTTCCACAACCTGTGGGGTCACTTTTCTTTGGGATGGGTACAAATATGGATCTCTTCCAGTCAGTTGGCCAGGTAGCTGTCTTCCAAATCTCTTGGCATAACTGAGTGAGTGCCTCCAATGGGGCATCCCTTTGTTGAAATATCTCAATGGGTATTCCATCAATTCCCGGAGCCTTGCTCTTCACCAATTCTTTCATTGCAGCTTCAACTTCCTCCTTCAGTACCATGGGTTCTAGATCATATGCCTCTTCCTGAAATGGATGAAGATCAACCAGTTCTTTTTGGTATAGTGACTCTGTGTATTCCTGCCATCTTCTTTTGATGATTCCTGCATCATCTGAGGGTGGGGGTTTGGTATGGAGGTATATTTTTCAGATATGAGGACCCTGAAATATAGTTTGTCCTGCTTAAGAGCTCTTATTCTAAACCAGTCCAAGAGAGTGTTTAAGGCAAGAGAAATTGCCCTACCAATGATTCCTCCTTTTTAAACCTTTTCCCTGAACTGCAACATACATAAAAAAGAAGATATCAAACAACACATGGTAAGTTTATGTATATCATGGGTATACAACTTGATGCATTTTCAAAACTGAACATAGCCTTCTAGCCAGATCAAAACACAGAGCCTTGACAGCCCCCAGATACCTCTCTCCTGTCTCCCTTCAGTCACTGCATCCTTTCCCCAACACACAGGGAAACAACACACAGGGAATTCTAACAGTGGAGAGTTTTGCCTGTTTTCAGTAGAATCAGACAGTGTCTTCTCTTATTGTATTTGCTTCTAACAATGCCTTAGGTTGGAGAGATGCTAGGTTTTCCTTTCTTAGCTCTTCCTTCTCAGGTCTGAAGAGAATACGTTTCCTTTCTTTTACATTTTCTCATGTTTCCTGGCAGCTGCCAATTTCCCTGTTGTAACCGCAATAATTTCAGACACTACTTTCCTCTGGATAAACTGGCGGTACTATGAACTTAAAGAGTGGGAGAGTATTCTGTTTACTTTTAAAAATATTTTTGTGTGTATGTGTGTGTGTTTCCTCTCTCTTTCTCATGCTCACTCCCAGAGATGTCTTTCTTTGTATCTCCAGAACAGCACATACGTGTCTGAACCTCTTCCTGTGGCAAGCAAACCATGATACAACGTACTGCTGTCATCGAGTCAGATCCGACTCATATCAACCCCTCCTTAGGTTTCTGAGGCAATATCTCTGCGAAAGTAGATTGCCCAACCTTCCTTCCAAGGAGTGACTGGTGGGTTTGAACCACCAGCCTTCTGGTTAGCAATCAAATGCCTTCGTCACTACACCACAGAGGTCCCGTGGCAAGCAGGCCCTCTGATCTATTTCCTGGTTGGTTGCCGCATTTGGGGAACTGTCAGCGGTTCTGTTTTCACTCTCTCCTCATCACCACAGTAATTTTGGTCTCCTGATTATACACATTTACATAACCACTGGAGCCATAGCTTTCTGCTTTCTGCTTTGTCCTACTGGAGGGAAAATGTCAGTCTTAACCAAGACTATGAAGGAATGTTTTTGTTATTGTTTTCAGTTGCTGGCAAGTTGGCTTGGACTCATGGCAACCTTATGAATATAACAGAATGAGCCATTGTTCGATTATTTTCCATCTTTATGATCTTTGATATGTTTGAGGCCATTGTGGCTTTGGAGGATTTCCTTCATTTTTGATGACCTTCTATTTTACCAAACATGATGACTTTTCTAGTGATTGGTCTCTCTTGATGATGTGTCCAAAGTAAGCAAGACAAAGTTTCACAATCCTCACTTCTAAGGAGCACTCTGGTTTTATTCCTTCTAAGACTTATTTAATCATTCTTCTGGCAATCCATAGTATATTTAATACTTAATATTCTTTGCTTACACCACGATTCAAATGCGTCAATTCTTCTGTCTCCTTTATTCATTGTCCAGCTTTCGCATGCATATGATGTAATTGAAAAGACTTTATGGATAACAACAGAACATTGAAAAACTTTGAAAGAATAAATAAGCTCAAGTGGTGTAAGTTAACAAAAAGGAATTAAAATTGTTGTGCCCAAGGCATTTGACTGCTAACCAGAAGGCTGGCAGTTCAAACTCACCAGCCACTTATTGGAAGGAAGATTGGGCAATCTACTTCCATAGTGATACCATCTCAGAAACCCAAGGAGGAGTTGCTGTGATTTGAATTGACTCATCAGCAGTGAGTTTGGTTTTGGTTTGTGGATCAAAATTATTTATTCTCTACAGTGAGTTTTCCCAAAGGGGAATTATATCAAGGTCAGGCTTCAGTTAGAAATAGAAGGATGATCACCTTTGTGATGTAGTTTATCTTTCACCAAAGTAAAATCTTGCATGCTGACACATAAAATTTTATCATCACAGATTTATTTCCTCATAGCAGTATCTATTCGACCCTTTGACAATCTTTATAAAATTCAGATATTCCTGGGATGGTCATCAGTTTTAGATGATTCCCTCATCTTAGAAATGTTTGTTATAATTGGTATTTAAGAGATGTAAAAGCCATCTGTTGTAAATTGGCAGATGTTAAAATCTGTGTGTGATATGAATATTACACCAGGTTACTAAGTGCTTATTTTATTCTGAGTTGCTATTTTTTGATTATTAGGAAATTATTAGAAAATTCCTTTTTGATGCTCACCTCCACATTGCCAGAAGTTGCTCCCTTTTTGCTTTTTCTCACACTGTGGTCAGCTTTTCAAAACTAGGTCATCAAACAGAACAAACTTTCCAGCATTTAAAAAGGATGGATATATGATTTTTGTTTTCCTTTTCAATATTTCCTACTATTTATAAAAAGTAGAAGTAGAAATTGCAATGTTGGCATTTTTTGAAGATATAGCATTATTAAAACATAATATCTATAATATCATAATAATATTTTAATAGTGTCCCAGTAGATAATTAAAGTCATGCATATTTAAATTTAATTCTAGAAATTAAAGTATGGTAACGAGCATTAGACCTGAATTTTCTCTTAGGGCAAGTAATTTAATTCCAGAGCCAGTCAGACTGTTGTATATCTCTGTTCCTTGTTATTATCCCAGCAACTTGCTTAGGCAGATGCTGTGATAGGTGAGTGTGTATATTTCACTTTTTCTGGCTAAACACATGTCAGAATATAGATCACATTAAACGCAGCTGTTTTCATAAGCATGTTATCTGTTTGGAGCTTTAAGCTAACATTCATTTAATGACAGGGGAGGTTGGAAGAGGTTCTTGGGGTTGCAGAGGGTCACTTTCGCCTTCCCAGATGGAAGCACAAACCAATAACCAGTTGGTTTGGAGTTGATTCTGACTCATGGTAACCCCATATGTGTCACAGTAGAATTTGCCCCATAGTGTTTTCAGTAGCTTATTTTTCAGATCACCAAGCCTTTCTTCCAAGGTGCCTGTGGGTGGACTCAGACAGCCAACCTCTTCGTTAGCAGCTGAGCACATTAACCATTTCTACCATCCAGGGACTCCCCTGTAAGCACGGTGTTTGTAGTAACCTTTGACCATATACTTGGACATTGCCACTCTACTTTTGCTTTAAGATAGTGTGCACGCTTCATACCATTTTAGATTATAGTTTAAGGAGAACATTCCGCCAGTTTGATTTCCCTCTCTGGCTTTACTATAATTTTCTACTACAGTTAGAGGACTGAACAACATCAGTGCCTCTGATAAACAAGAAGTACCAAACAAAATAAATTGATAACAGGTATCAAGTGACCTTTATTTTATTTGATCATAGTATAACATTCATTATTTTTTCTATTATTTATAACCTACTAGGGAGCTCTGGTAGCATAGTGACTAAGACACTTGCCTGCTAACCAGACGGCTGGCGGTTCAAACCCACCAGCCACTCCTCGGAAGGAAGGTTGGGCAATCCTTCTTCCGTAGTGATACTGCCTCGGAAACCCAAGGAGGGATCGCTATGAGTCGGGGCTGACTCGATGGCAAACAACAACAACAACAACAACATAACCTACTAGGTAAAAGTTAAGGGAGCTCTGGTGGCACAGTGCCTAAAGCATTTGACTGCTAGAAGGTTGACAGTTCAAACCTCCCAGCTGCTCCATGGAAGGAAGATGAATGAGGCAATCTACTGTCAAGATTTACTGCCTTAGAAACCTAATGCAGGTTGCTATGGGTCAGAATTGACTTGATGGCAGTGGGTTAGGTAAAAGTTAAAGAGCTGTGGTGGTAGAGTGGTAAGGCATTTGGCTGCTAACACAAAAGTCTGCAGTTCAAATCCATCAACTGCTCTACCAAAGAAAGATGAGATGATGTGCTTCTGTAAAGATTTACAGCCTTGGAAACCCAGTGGGCTTTCTGTGAGTTGGAATTGACTCTATGGCAATGAGTTTGGTTTGATTTGAGGTAAAAGTTGGGGCAGCTGAACAACTATTAAAAGTTTGGATTATTTTGAAATTTTCTCTAAAATAGTAGATTTTTCTCCAGAAATTCAGGCAATCAAGACATTTATTTTATTTTATTTATCTCTAAGCAGATGAAGGCTTATGCCATCTCATTATAATGGCAATATTTGCTCTCCTTGTTCTTCTTATTTGTTTCTTCTTGGTTTTATAGAAATGTTAATATAACTGGCTAGGGTCTGTCTTCTCTGTGTTAACGCTTCATTTATTGAATACTTTGACACACTAATGAGTTACTCTGCTTATTAAGGTTGTCCATATTCTTTTCTTCAGTCACATGCCTCCAACTTCTTGAGACATTTTTCATTTATTATCCTTGCATCATAGACCTCATTATACAACCTTTATAAAAGTCCTTAAATTTGACTTAATCAGATAATTTAGTTTGCGTGCTTTTTCCTTTAATCCCTCAGCAATTGTAGTTCTGTCAGACATTCATTTTTGAATGCTTTTCAACTTTCTTGAGCCATCTTGCTTTCCACAAACTTAGACTGAGGAATCATGTATTTGTCTTTTTCTAATATTTTTGAAAACTGATTGCCTACACATGACCATTTCAAGGCTTCATATTCGGGTGGACACAAAACTCCAGGTTCTTGTTACGTCTCAACAATGAGTTCTTCCTTGTTGGACAGAATTAGCTCTGCAATGATAACTGTCCTATCCTTTCTCTTTTTCTTTGGGGAAATTTAACTGCCAGCCCAGTAACTCTCAGTCTTATTTCTGTGGTGCTTCTTGACAAATTAAACCTATGGTGGACACTCTGGTAAGTTGAAATTCACCATCACAAATGAAATTTTTTCCTGAGTTAATTTTGTTATTTGATCATGGGCAATCACCTATTTCTCTAGTCCAACCAGGTAGTACGTGATATACTTTTTCCATTTGACACTTACATTTCTCTTATTTATCTTCTTTCTAATGCTTTTGACAATGCCTACAATGGCAGTTAAATGATTTTCCTCAGGGACAGCTTATTGGACATTTTTAAATTGTGTACAGGACTTGCTCTTCTTTTGCTATCCACATTGGCTGGTTTAATTAATACTAACCATTTTGCAACAAAGGAGCTCTGGTGACTCCTAAAAACATTGGGCTGCTAACCAGAAGGTTGGTGGTTCAAACTCACCAGTTGCTCTGTGAAAGAAAGATGAAGCAGTGTGCTTCCTTAAAGATTTACAGCCTTGGAAACCCTATGAGGCAGTTCTGTGGGGCAGTTCTACTCTTTCCTATAGGGTCACTATGAGTCATCATTGATTTGAAGGCATTGGGTTTGGTGTGGTTTATTATGCATCATCATGTAGATATTTGATACCATAGAATTATTTCTGACCCCTTTTCCAATTTTTATGTCAATTATTGGTTTTCTGTTACCATTTTTATCTCTGTTGTATATTTTAGTGGTTCTCAGCATATCATACCTGAACCATCAGCATCAGCAGAACCTGTGAATTTGTTAGAAATGCAAATTTTTGGGCCCCACTTCAGAACCACTGATAATAAAACTCAAGGAGTGGTATCTGGTGATCTATATTTTAAAATAAACCTTCTAAGTTGTTGTTCTGATGTGTGATAAAATTTGAGAAGCACTGATGTATTTGATATTTTCTAAAGATTAAGTAAGTAGCAAGAGCAGAAATGTTTGCAGCAGTATATTGACAGGGAACTTCCAGAGGTTCAAGCTGGATTCAGAAGAGGACGTGGAACAAGGGATATCATAGCTGTTGTCAGATGGATCTTGGCTCAAGGCA
>NW_006921695.1:1354824-1368184 GCF_000298275.1 Orycteropus afer afer | reverse complement strand
CTGTCTTGTTGAACCTTGCCATCAGTGCTGGGATGAGATGGTATCTCATTGTTGTTTTGATTTGTATCTGTCTGGTGGCCAATGATTGTGAGCATCTTTTCATGTATTAGCTGGCCACTTGAATATCTTCCTTGGTGAAGTGTCTATTCATGTCTTCTGCCCATTTTTCAATTGGATTGTTAATTCCTTTGGTGTTGAGGCATTGAAGTTTTCTGTAAATTTTAGAGATAAGGCCCTTGCCAGATATGTAAGTATTGGCAAATATGTATTTGTTGCTGTCATTTTTGTTATGTGTTTTATCGTGGTGTTGATTTCTTTGTTCCATGTAATTTTCTATGCTGAGCTCATTTTGTTTATGAATCGTGTTATCACTTCCTTCATTACTATTGTTTTAGTATTTGCTAAATATTTGTGCTGGTCTTCTTTTTTATTTTGATGTGAAGGTTTATAATTTTTCTTCCCAAGTTTAAAACAGTCCATTCTATCTTGTAGTTGTCTTGACATCCCTACCATCTGGAAGTTCTGTAATGACACAGTTTTTTCCCTCTTTTTGGTTTGTTGTTGTCCTCATTTGTCAATTGATGTCTCTGGTCCCCTGTTTACAATCTTGTAGACTTATTTACTTTGGATACTTCCATAGCTGGGTTGGTTTCTGGGTTATATCATTAGGTGTGTTAATGATTAGTTGTTGTTGGTTATTGTTGCTTCTCTGTCCAAAGGGCTCCCTTTAGCATCTCTTATAAGGTTGGTATGGTTTTAACAAGTTCCCTTAATTTCTGTTCATCTGGAAATGTCCTAATTTTACCATCATATTTGAGGGACAATTTTGCTGGATACATAATTCTTGGTTGGAAATTTTTCTCTGTCAAGTTTTATATATACCATCCCACTGTCTTCTTACCAGCATGGTTTCTGCTGAGAAATCCGAGCTTAGTCTTGTTGGTTGCCTCTTGTAGGTAACTTTTTGTTTTCCCTGTGCTGCTCTCATGATTCTATCATTGTCTTAGGTTTTAGTGAGTTTGATGATGATATGTCTGGTGATTTTCTTTTGAGGTCTATCCTGTTTGGGGTTCATTGGACTTCCTGAATGGATATATTCTCATCTTTCATCCTATCAGGGAAGTTCTCTTCCAACACATCTTGGACAGTTTTCTCAGTGGTTTTATTTTTCTCTTTCTGTTCTGGAATTCTAATGACATGTAGTTTATTCCTTTTCATGGCATTCCACATGAACCTTAGGCTTTCTTCATTTAATTTGATCTTTTTTCTGATCGATCCCTTTCCAAAGAAGTATTCAGGTATTTGTCTTCAGTCTCATTAATTCTGTCTTCCATTGCATCAATTCTACTCCTTTGCCCTTTCAATGTGTCATCTATTTCTGACAATTTCGTATTCATCTTTTGGATTTCTATCTGTAGATTTTGAATCATTTCTTATTTTTAATTTATTTTGTCATTTTGTTCTTGTGTTTTCTTCTGAAATTCTTCTGGGCATTTGTCTGTGTTTTCCTTGATCTGTCTCTCAGTCCTTCGAAGATACCTAAATATAATCCTTTTGAATTCCTTATCAGGGAGTTCCAATGCTATGTCTTCCTCAGGGGTGTGTTTTGGGTTGTATCCTTGTCCCTTGTTTCTCCTGCTTTATCTTGCTTCTTTGTGTGGACTGTGATGCTCTGTTGTCTCCAAAGCATTGTGACATTTTTGTGTTTATATTTAATTGGTGATTGTATGTTGGAGTTACTTGCCTGTAATTTTCACTTTCTTTGTTTTGTTTGTAAGTTATGTATGCAGGCAGGGTACTATGCTATGCTCCTCTATTTACTAGTTGACAGCACTTATACACTCACCACCTATCTCCTTCACTGTTGTGAGCCTCTTGTATGTCCCTGTCGACCTTGGCAAACAGAGCCTATTCTTAGGTCCCTGGAATCCAAAAGAGAATGCTGTCACTTTAAAATCCAAAATGACCACCACTTGTAAACATTCAAAATGGCTGCACTCTTGATCACTTTGGATATCCAAAATGGCTACCACATGTAAATAATCAAAATGGCTGCACTCTCTGGACAGCGGAAAGTCAACAGCACAGATTGTCTCCCTCCTTTCGTTTCACTTCCTAGTCATTGGCCACCAGTGCAGTTGTCCCTGCAGCCCTTGGTGACCAGGGATGATCTCTTAGTCAATTCTCAGGTCCCAGCACCACTTGGAAATATTCAGGCTGTTGGTCCTGTCAGAGTAGCTGACAGTCCACAGCTCTGACTATCTCTGTACTCACTGTTTTCTTTCAGGTTTTTCCACTCATTGGTGCCTAATCCACTTCAAAGCTCAGGGCTCCAGGATTAACTTCTGTATCTCTGTCAATTGGTTTTTCTTTTCTTTGTTGAAGAGGGTCTGTATTGCTTGTCTGCCTGTTCCTCCATCTTACCATGCAATCTAGAATTATTCTTTCATCTTCATTTCTAGTTTTAATTTTCAATGGCAGATGTTGAACCAATTTCTACTAACAGTTATTGAGTATTTACTGCTTAATGGCATTTCCATACATATTATTAGAAGTGATCACCATAACACAGTAAATTTTAGTGCCTAAGGGTATAAACAGTTGTAGACTGCTTAGCTGGGGTTCACCCTTAACTGAATTAAAACCAAACTCACTGCCACTGAGCCAATTCCGGCTTACAGCAACCCTTCAGGACAGAGTATATCAGCCCTATGGAGTTTCCAAGGCTGTATATCTTTATGGAAGCAAACTGCATCCTCTTTCTCCTGCAGTATAGCTGGAGGATTTGAACTGCTGACCTTTTGGTTAACAGCTAAATGGTTTAACCACTGCACCTTCTTGTGGATTCACATTCAGACTCACTAATTCCAAGCCTATTGTATATTTTTCCTTTGATAACATACTTTTTTTTCAAATTACCAAAGTTCCGAGTTGTTTATTTTTTTTTTTTCTGCTTACTTTATTGAAATTTGTGTTAGCTATTTAGTGCTGCCATAATAAAATCTACCACCACTGGGTGGCTTTAAAGAATAAGAATTTTATTATCTCACCATTTTAGAGGCTAGATATACAAATCAAGGCCGCAGCTATAGGGAAGGGCCCTTCATTGTCCATAGCCTTGGGTGTTCTTTGATGGTCATAAGTGTCTTTGGCATTTTCTTCCAGGTATGTGTTCTTCCCCCAGTGTGTGTTCTGCTTTTTTTATAATTTAAATGATTAGCTTTAGGATGCACCCTACTGGCTTATAGCCTAATTAACATGACAAAGAAAATCCTATTTTCAGAAAGGATTGCATCTATAGGGCTAGAGGCCATTACTTGAATACATATTTTGGGGGACACAATTCAATCCATACCAGAAAAACAAAACTAAACTCACTGCCATTGAGTCGATTCTGACTTACAGCGACCCTCCTTGGGTTTCTGAGGCAATATCTCTACAGAAGTAGATTACCCAGTCTTCCTTCCGAATTCAATCCATAACATACCTTTATTTGTCTTTCCTATTATAGTGAAGACAAAGTCGTTGAAGTAGCAGAAGAGGAGGAAGTGGCCGATGTTGAGGATGAAGAAGCTGAGGATGATGAGGATGATGAGGATGGTGATGAGGTGGAGGAAGAGGCAGAGGAACCCTATGAAGAGGCTACAGAGAGAACCACCAGCATTGCCACTACCACCACCACCACCACTGAGTCTGTGGAAGAGGTGGTTAGAGGTAATCAACTGTTTGCTTGATTTTTTTTTTTTTTTTTAATTCTCAGGGAAAAGAAAGCATCACATCAGAGTTTGCAGTTGTGTGTCCACTTTACCGCTACTGCCTTCTCCAAAGAAAGAGAAAAAAAAAATTCAAAACAACAAGGCTTTTTGTGCTTGTTCTGCACTTTTTGGTTTAAGAAGCACTCTTAGCACTTGATTTCATTTAATTTGAAATCCTGCTTATACAGACTATTCTGGTGTTGTGTATGCTGCTTGGTAAATCCCAGATTAACTCCACTCAATATCATTCACTATATAAACCTCCTTGGCCCTCTTTGTTATTCCCTTGGCAGGGGGTGTTCTATGAGTCATTGCTGACACTGTATTGTCTGTTGCCTCTTTCACCACCTAAGCTTTGGGTACCTGAGGGTAGAGACTGGAATTTACTCAGTATTATGCAGAATTCATAGATTATAGAAAAATTTCAACAAATGTTAGCTTTGTGAGTGGTTGCGATTAAATTTCATTAAAGGAGGAAATTTGGTGAGTATCACATTATTTTTTTTTACTTTAAATTTAATTTGAACGATTTGTGTTGTCTTTAAATTGTTTTATTAGCAGGAATGAAAGTACCTTCTTCAAGAAGTAGATATAGTACTTATATCTTGTATTCTTTTATTTAATACTCTTAATGAGAATTTTGTGAACTGAGTGAACTAAACACTTCCTTTTTGTCTCCATGACATAAAAGCAAATTTATATTAAACAACTAACTGTTATAATTGGCATGCACAGTGTATTTTATCAGTAAATTATTAGATTGAGTTTCTTAAAGAGTATATAATTATTTTTTTGCATATAGTAAAAAGTAACCAGCCCTAGAACTCTGGAACTCTGGGGGCATAGCGCCTAAGGCATTTGACTGCTAACCAGAAGATTGGCGGTTCAAACCCACCAGCCACTTCTCGGAAGGAAGGTTGTGCAATCTACTTCTGTAGTGATACTGCCTCGGAAACCCAAGGAGGGGTCGCTATGGGTCGGATCCGACTCTATGGCAGTGAGTTTTTAGTTTTGAGTTTTTAGAACTAGGTTAAAATGAACATGGAGTTACTGAGTTTTAATGTATTGCAAATACTTTTAAGGTCAGTCTGCAAATGCTGCAATATTGTAATATTTCTACTCACTTTTTCTGAAAGTATCATTTCATCTATTTTATTAAATTCAACTTAAAATGGATGACTTTTTCTGCATCAAGTTGATTCCTAATTACCACTGTGGTTTCTTCTTCCATTCATTGCATTTTTATACAGCTTCATTGAGATATAATTTGCGTATCATAAGATTCAATCATTTTAAATGTATAATTCGATCATTTTAATAAATTTACTAAATAGTGCAGCTGTCATCATAATCCACTCTTGGACCAGAACATTTTCATCACCCCAGAAAGATCATATATGGCTGTTTTTAGCTAATCCCTGCTCTTATCCCCAGTCCAACCAACCACTAATCTACTTTCTAGCTCTATAGATTTGCCTTTCCTGGGCATTTTATATCAATGGAATCATACAATATATAGTCATTTGTATGTGACCTCTTTTACTTAATATTATGTTTAAAGGCTCTTCATTTTTTCAGTGTGTAGCTTTGAAAGCTGACATTATTCCGGACTTATTCTCAACTTTAAAACCCATAGAAATTATCACATATTCTTGAAGAAAGAACATATGGTACAAGATGGCTTGTTTAATTTTATCAGCCCCTACTTAATGGCAGTTTCTTATTCAACTTAGCACATAAGTGAATGTGCAAGTAGATACTCATGTAAATAAATGCATATTTTGTCTGAATAACTGTTTCACATATACAAGCATCCTTTCCCACAGTGTTTTTCATACACTTCTTAGGATCCTCTGTGACAGATCTGATCCCATTAATTCATTAGCTCTGATTTTTCCCAGCAGGGATAGACTGTCATTTTAGGGCTTCCCTTAGAATCTAAAAGATTTGTCATTAGGAGTTACAGCAGCAAGTGTTCAACAGTAGATGGGAAGTTCTGTGATCTCCATCAAAATAACTGTTTACATAGTAATCAGTGGGCATTCATTCAGCATTAGTTTATGGAGCACCTATTCCATGCACACCATTTTGCTAGACTCACTGCAACATGTGATAAGGATACAGAACATCTAACCCTCATAGGTATTAAATTCTAGTATGAAAATAAGTCCAAGAAATTAGAAGTTATTTGTGTTGTAAAGAACATAAACACAGAACCTTCTTCAAGGAAGAAGAGATCAGAGGTAGTTCCAGGAGCAACAAGATATCAAGGTTTAAAGGGGCGGGAAGCAAGGCTAGGCCCCAAGCGCCCTAGAGCCAGGAAAGGGAGGGACCAGGAGCAGTTGGGGACCACTGAGTAGTAGGTCTCAGGTAGGAATTAGGTAACAGGAGGGTGCAAAGATTTCCAACAGCTAAGGGACACAAACTTGTCTGTCAATTTGTCATTGTGTGTGGCTTGTACATTGCTGTTAGGCTTAAGGCTGTGCCACTGGTGTTTCAGACACCAGCAGAGTTGCACATGGTGCACAGGTTTCAACACAGCTTACAGACTAAGACAGACTAGGAAGAAGGAGGAAGCCATCTACTTCTCAAAAATTAGCCAGGGAAAACCTTATGAATAACAGAGAAACATTGTCTGATATATTACTGGGCAAATTTATGAATAGCTTGGAAACATTGTCTGACACAGTGCAGGAAGATAGCCCCTTGGGGTGGGAGGCACTCAAAATAGGACTGGGAAAGAGATGCCTCATTAAAGTAGAACTAACCTTAATGATATGGTTAAAGTAAGTCTTTCGGGACCTCCATGTGCTGACATGGGGTGACTCAAATTGAGGAGAAACGGCTGCAAACATCTATTAATAATCAGAACATGGAATGTATGAAGTATGAATATAGAAAAGTTGGAAGTTGTCAAAAATGAAATGGAACACATAAAGATTGATATCATAGGCATTAGTGAGCTGAATGGACCTGTTTTGGGCATTTTGAATCAGACAACCATATGATCTACTATGCTAGAAATGACAAATTGAAGAAGAATGGCATGGTATTCATCATCACAAAAGAGGTTTCAAGATCTATTCTGAAGTACAATGCTGTCAGTGATAGGATAATATCCATACGCCTACAAGGAACACCAGTTAATATGACTGTTACTCAAATTTATGCACCAACTACCAAAGCAAAAGATGAGGAAATTGAAGATTTTTATCAGCTTCTGCAGTCTGAAATTGATGCAACATGCAATCAAGATGTGTTGCTTATCACTAGTGATTGGAATGCAAAAGTTGGGAACGAAGAATAATCACCAGTAGTTGGAAAATTTGGCCTTGGTGACAGAAATAACACTGAAGATCGCATGATATAATTTTGCAAGACCAACGACTTACTCATTGCAAATACCTTTTTACAACAACACAAATGGCAGCTATGCACGTGGACTTCACCACACAGAGTACACAGGAATCAGATTGGCTACATCTGTGGCAAGAGGTGATGGAAAGCTCAATATCTTCAGCCAAAACCAGGCCAGGAACTGATTGTGGAACAGACTATCAACTCTTCATATACAAGTTCAACTTGAAGTTGAAGACAATTAAAACAATTCCACGAGAGCCAAAATTTGATCTTGAATATATCCATTCTGAATGTAGAGACCATCTAAAGAATGGATTTGATGCGTTAAACATTAATGACCAAAAACCAGCATTGTGGGATGACATCAAGAGCATCATTCATGAAGAAAGCAAGAGGTCATTAAAAATACAAGAAAGAAAGAAAAGACCAAAATGAATGTCAGAAGAGACTCTAAAACTGCCCCTTGAGTGAAAAGTAGCTAAAGCAAATGGAAGAAATGATAAGATAAAAGAGCTGAACAGAAGATTTCAAAGAGCAGCTCGAGCAGACAGAACCGATTACTATAATGAAATGTACAAAGATCTGGAGTTAGAAAACCAAAAGGGAAGAACATGCTCAGCATTTCTCAAGCTGAAAGAACTGAGGGAAAAAATTAAGCCTCAAGTTACAATATTGAAAGATTCTATGGGCAAAATATTGAATGATACAGGAAACATCAAAAGAACATGGAAGGAATACACAGAGTCACTGCCAAAAAGAACTGGTCAATCTTCATCCATTTCAGGAGGTGGCATATGATCAGGAACCAACGGTATTGAGTGATGAGGTCAAAGCTGCACTGAGGGAATTGGCAAGGAATAAGGAAGGCCCCAGGAATTGACAGATGTTGAGATATTTCAACATATGGATGCCCCACTGGAGGTATTTACTCAGTTATGTCAAGAGATTTGGAAGACAGCTACCTGGCCAACTGACTGGAAGAGATCTATATTTGTACCCATTCCAAAGAAAGGTGATCCCACAGAATGTGGAAATTATCAAACAATATCATTAATATCACATGCAAGTAAAATCTTACAAAAGAACTGAAGATAATTCAAAAATGGTTGCAGCAGTATATTGACAGAGAACTTCCAGAGGTGCAGGCTGGATTCAGAAGAGGATGTGGAACAAGGGATATCATTGCTGATTTCGGATGGATCTTGGCTCAAAGTAAAGAATATCAGAAAGATGTTTACTTGTGTTTTATTGACTATGCAAAAGCATTTGATTGTGTGGATCATAACAAATTGTAGATAACATTGAGAAGAATGGGATTTCCAGAACACTTAATTGTACTCATGAGGGACCTGCACATAGACCAGGAGGTTGTTGTTTAAACAGGAAAAGGGAACACTGCATGGTTTAAAATCAAGAAGGGAGTGTGTCAGCGTTATATTCTTTCACCATCCTTAATCAATCTATATGCTGAGCAAATAATCCGAGAAGCTGGACTATATGAAGAAAAACGTGGTATCAGGATTGGAGGAAGAATCATTAACAAATTGTGATACGATGATGACACAACTTTGCTTGCTGAAAGTGAGAATGACTTGAAGCACTTACTGATGAAGATTGAAGGATACAGTCTGCAGTATGGATTACATCTCCATATAAAGAAAACAAAAATCCTCACAACTGGATCTATCAGCAGCATTATGATAAACGGGAGAAAAGATTGAAATTGTCAAAGATTTCACATTGCTTGGTTCTACAGTAGATGCCAATGGAAGCGGCAGTCAGGACATCAGATGACGTATAGCAGTGGGCTTATTGGCTGCAAAGGACCTCTTTCAAGTGCTGAAGAGCAAAGATGTCCCCTTGATGACTACGGGGTGGCTGAGATAAGCCATGGTATTTTCAGTCACCTCATATGCATGTGAGAGCTGGACAATGAATAAGCAAGACCAAAGAAAAGTTGATTCTTTTGATCTGTGATGTTGGTAAAGAATGCCTAAAGTACCATGGACTGCTAAAAGAACTAATAGGTCTATTCTGGAGAAAATGCAGCCAGAATGCTCCTTGGAGGCGAGAATGGCCAGTTTTTGTCTCACATACTTTGGTCATGTTGTCAGAAGGGACTACTCCCTGGAGAAGGATGTCATGCTTGGTAAGGTGGAGGGTTGACAGAAGAGGGGAGGGGCCTCAATGAGGTGGATTGACACAGTGGCAGTGGTGATGGGCTCAAGTGTAGTAAGAATCGTGGAGGTGGCTCAGGACTCGGTGTTGTTTCGTTCTGCTGTGCATAGGGTTGCTATGAGTCAGAGACGACTCGATGGCACTTAGCAACAACAGTTCCATGAAGGAGATGCCATTTGCACTAGAACTGCAGGGACTGATGGTACATGTGCAGATGAATGTTGTTATAGACTACGTTAGACTTCATAGGAAAAGCGTTACAAATAGGGTGAAGTGGGACGGTATATGACATGTTTGGGAGACAAAATTGGTCCAGTTTAAGTACAACAGATGTCTTACATAAAAGAATTAAAGGAAATAAGGTTGGTACTAAATTGTGGAGAATTTCAGTACTAGGCTGACAAGTATGGGCATTAGCTGAGGCTGACTAACAAATATTAATACAGGACCTAGTATGTGCTGAGAATTTTACTAACAGACAATGAAGAAATTTTGTTTTGATGTTGACATTTTTGAGGGGATGGGTGAACAGAAAGTGACCTAATGTATGCACTGCAATGAAAAGATACCACATGAACTTTGCCTATATCCCAGACCAAGAAAGAATTCTTTAGGGATAATGTGATCTTGGGAGCTCTGGTGGCACAGTGCCTAAGGCATTTGACTGCTAACCCGAAGGCTGTTGGTTCAAACTCACCAGCCACTCCTCAGAAGGAAGGTTGGGCAATCTACTTCTGTAGTGATACCACCTCGGAAACTCAAGGAAGGGTCACTATGAGTCAAGTCTAACTCCACGGCAGTGAGTTTGGTTTTGGTTTTGGGTAATGTAATCTTGTTATATTCTGAGCTAGTTCAATTCTTTTTTCTTCCATTTTTCGCCAAAGGTTACATTATTGGATATTAAAACAGGACATTGAGGGACATATATATGTTACTATATTTTGTATAGAAAGATAACAGGAGTTTAAAGAGAAATTAAAAAAATAAATCTCTGGACTAGAGGGAAAAAGAAAAAAGAAATAAACTTACATGGTAACAAGTCAGTAATGTATATGGCAAAAAGAGCGATTAAACAGCCTTCTAAAAGCGAATTCTTGATCATTTAGAAGTACCAACTATGAACGCCAGAAAGAGAATAGCCTTTAATTGGAATCTATTCATTCCATCTGACATTCCTGAAGTGGACAAAAGCTATAACTGAGCCAAATCTTGTTGGGAAAGGATGACTAAGAAAAACTTTTTATGGTATATCGTGTGCATGTGGAAGAACTTTGCAGTCTCAGCTAATCCCAATAAAGAAGTACAGATTTTAGATAGTAACATCGAAAGGGTCAACTACAAGGAGCCCTTTTCCTTCACATGATTGATGCTGAAGCTGTGTTATGGTTCTTAATGAGTTAAGAGCAATGGCATTGGATGATTGCTAACTTTGTAACATTTTTAATTACAGTCTGCTTCTGTGCTGATAATAAAAATTAGAAGTGACTTGTAAAAAAGAGAGACTGAAAAGAGATTTACAATCCCATTTTCAATGTTAATGTTTTAGTGCCTGAAATAAAATGTGACTTACAACCATATTTAATAGAAAATTGTCTCATCACTACCAACATATTGCTAATAATAACCAATCCAAAAAGTCAATATTTTGTTTTTGTAACCCATTCAAATTTAAAAGAAATAGACAAAGGGAAGAAAAATACAGGCCACAGAATTTTCAGCCATTCTGTATTTGAATCAATGATACAGAAATAAAAGAGGTCAGTTCTGTGTTCCTGATTCCTGAAGAGAAAGGTATTGTTTGAAAGTGAGTGCATTACTACAAGACTCCTGACTTTAGTATTCATTGTTCTCTTTGGTAATTAAGAAAAACATGGATACGGATCCATTAAAATAAGCCATTACCAATTAGAGTAAAACATACTATACTGAGACACTTAGTCATCATTTTGTGTGTCTTGAGAAATAATTCCATTTCATAATCCAAGTTGTCAGAGAAATTTCTGGCTTAGCCATGAATTCCAAATACAGATTAAACATGGGCATTGTAATAATGACATAATCTTTGATTTAATCTAAGCAGTTTGGGCACAGTGAGCAAATGCTCCTTGTGCTCGTGCTGATTGCTAGGCACTTTGCTACCATGGAAGGAAATATCATGGAACAGTGCATATAGTTCCCACTGGGAGTTAGCTGTTGCTTAGTTGTCCTATACTCTGGTTGGAATTGTTTATTTTAGGATCACGACTCCCCTTATCCTTTAGGGCATTGATTCTTTTTTAGCCTTTGTAACTATGCTGCATAGTAGCAATTTTACTTCCACAGGAAACTGAGGCCCATGGTCCTATAGTTGGTAAAAGGTAAAGCCATGATTTTTACCTAGATGGATCAGAATATTTTTACTTCACTAGTAGGTCTGGTGGCATAGTGCCTAAGGCATTTGACTGCTAACCAGAAGGCTGCTGGTTCAAACCCACTAGCCACTCCTCAGAAGGAAGACTGGGCCATCTACTTCTGTAGAGATACTGCCTCAGAAACCCAAGAAGGGGTTTCTATGAGTTGGAATCCACTCCATGGCAGTGAGTTGGGTTTTGGTCTGGTTTTAATGTCAAAATTAGGCATTTCTTTTTATTTTTGTTTATAAATGCATACTAAACCAATAAACCAAACTCACTCCCATCAAGTCAGATACAACTCATAGTGACACCTCCTTGGGTTTCCCAGGCAGTATCTCTATGGAATTAGATTGCCCAACTGTCCTTCCAAGGAGTGGCTGGTGGGTAGTTTACTTTAATCTGTACTATGGGCATATAATCATCTTACTTTTTGTATATCCATTTTATTATTATATCACATTAAGTACTTTCTAAATTTTAAAATTCTGATTTAAACAATATTGTCAATTAAGATTCTACAAACTATGGATTTTGAGTCAAACATAGCCTGCCACATGTTTTGTAAACAAAAGTTTTATTGGAGCACAGTCTTGCCCATTTGTTTATGCATTGTTTATGACTGTCTCTGGTGGCATGAATGGTTTGCACTTGACTACTAACCTAAGGGCTGGCATTTAGAACCCACCCAGCAGACTAGTATAGTATTTATGGGAGACCTGCTTAAGTGTGTTTTCTTATGTGTTGAGTGGAGACTCTAATATTACCTTGCATGCTTATTATGAGAATTATATATTGAGCTCTTTTCATAATGGCTGTCACGTGGATAACTATTAAGGCTGCCCGAATTGGGATCCTAGCTCTATATTTACTCATTATGTGGACTTGCATAGATAAAATAGCCTTTAATCCTCTTGGCTCTTCTTTATAAAATGAGTATTCAAACTCACTGCCGGCAAGTTGATTCCAATTCATACTAACCCCTCCTTGGGTCACTATGAGCAAGGTTGTATCATCAACCTTGAAACACTTACTAAAGAAGATCAAAGACTATAACCTTCAGGATGGATGGCCCCTCAACATAAAGAAAAAAATCCTCACAACTGGACCAGTAAGTAACATCATGATAAATGGAGGAAAGATTGAAGACAAGGATTTCATTTTTACTTGGATCCACTGTCTACACGCATGGAAACAGCCCTCAGTAAATCAAACAACAGATTGCATTGTGTAAACCTGCTGTAAAGGACTTCTTTAATGTGTTAAAAAGCAAAGACGTCACTTTGAGGTGTAAGGTGTACTTGACCCAAGCCATGATATTTTCAGTCGCCTCATATGCATTTGAAAGCTGGACAGTGAATAAAAAAGACCTAGGAAGAATTAATGTTTGAATTATGGTATTTGAATTTTGAATATTCCATTGCCCGCCAGAAAAATGAAGAAGTACAGCTGGAATTCTCCTCAGAAGTGAGGATGGGGGGACTTGGTCTCACTTCCTTAGGACGTGTTATCAGGAAGGACAAGTCCCTAGAGAAGGACATTGTTGTTGTTGTTGTTATGTGCTGTCGAGTCGGCCCCGACTCATAGCTACCCCTCCTTGGGTTTCCAAGGTAGTATCACTACGGAAGTAGGATTGCCCAACCTTCCTTCCGAGGAGTGGCTGGTGGGTTTGAACCA
>NW_006921695.1:1330492-1354724 GCF_000298275.1 Orycteropus afer afer | reverse complement strand
CCACCAGCCGTCTGGTTAGCAGGCAAGTGTCTTAGCCACTATGCTACCAGAGAAGAACAGTATGCCTGGTAAAACAGAGGATCAGTGAAAAAGATGGTGGCCCTCAAGGAGATGGATGGAAACAATGGCTGCAACAATGATCTCAAATACATCAACAAATGTGAGGATGGCACAGGACTGGGCAGTGTTTCGTTCTGTTGTAGGTAAGGTTGTTAATGAGTTGGAATTGACTCGATGGCACCAACAACCTAACATCTAACCGTTTTGTGAGGATTAAGTGAAATATCCATGGGAAACGTTTAGTCCGTGGATTTCTGACAGACAGTAAATACTCAGTTAACATTAGATGCTATGGTTGTTGTGGTGCTAATCTTTGCAATTCTCCAGAGAACTAGTGTTTACTATGAAGAATGCTAAAGTTAAGCCAAAAGAGTGACTTTTTTGATTATAAAAAGCAAAAGCTTGACTTTTGTGAACATACACTAAATGTTAAAATATCTGCAGTTTAATTTTATGTCCAACT
Organism: Orycteropus afer afer; assembly: GCF_000298275.1. Lineage (NCBI taxonomy): Eukaryota > Metazoa > Chordata > Mammalia > Tubulidentata > Orycteropodidae > Orycteropus > Orycteropus afer. Next base: position 1,354,201 of record NW_006921695.1, on the reverse strand, counting down.
GAACAAGATAGTATTAAATGCCACTACATTTCAAGGTAGTTTCATTTATTGCAGGTATTTTACACCTCTTGAAAGTTCCTCTAGTAAATGGACTGACTGATAGAGACACTGATATAGGCTGCCCTTTAATCATCTCATTTGATAATAAAGCTAAAAAGTGTGATATAAATGTTGTTTGCCTTGGGCCAGGTGTTTGAGCTCGGCAGAATTAAATTCTTATTCTTCTCCTTCTGGTGGTCATTAATCCAGGAGAAGCCTCATTTGATTAATGCCATACATTCCACCAACATCGAGGAGGTCCTCCTAGGTACTGGGAATTGCACTGGGTACTGATGGCACAGGGAGGAGATGGGTGGCTCACTCAGGTGTCTCCCAGCTGCACCTGCACTCTCACAATCAGAGAGAGGCAAGTATCTCCCACCAGGCTGGGAAGAGACTTTGACAGCACAGAGGAAGGAATGCCCTCTTCCTGGAGAAGGAACTCAATTAAGAAGTTTTGAAACAATTGGCATTTGAGTAATTTTAAAAGAAGAATAGGAATTTACCAGATGATGAGCAGTGTGGAGCACCAAATAGAATAGATTCAGTTAATATTATAAGTAAAACTGCTTGTAGCAATCTCAAGGGTAGAAGAAATTCAACCTAACTCACTTTTCTGTATAGATTTCTATAGTTGTCATTATATAATATCCTAAATTAGGTGGCTTAAGATAATAGAACTATATTCCCTTACAGTTCTGGAGACTAGAAGTCCAAAATCAGGTTGTTAGCAGTTCTGTTTCCTTCTCAGGGCTCTGAGAGATGATCTGTTTCATGCCTCTTTCCCTAGCATTTGGTAACAGTTGGCAGTCCTTGGCTTGTAGACTTGGTACTCCAATCTCCACTTTCCTCATCACAGAGCATTCTCCCTGTGTGTATTTCTACATATCTTCTCCTCTTCTTACCAGTACATCAGTCATGTTGCATTAGGGCCCACCCTACTCCGTCAACTAACTGCAATTGCAAAGATACTGTTTCCAAGCAAGATAAGGCTTTGTATTCCCAGCTACCAGACTATAGGAATTGAATGTATCTTTTGAGGGAACACAAACCAAGCTGTAATAACCAATAGCATTCTTATTTATCATTCATACTTAACTTTTCCTGAAGTTTGAAGACAAATGTAAGCTTGACTTCCTGAGAACAGGAAAATATTCTCACAGACCTGAGTCTGAGACCTCAGTGTCAGTACCCTACCCAGAAGTGAAAATAAAGCTCCCAAGGGTATTTGGGAACAAGACAATGGAATGATGGCTTCTCCCTTCAGAACAAGCCTCAAGCCTTTACCTCTGGGTTTTGACTGAAGGCAAGTTAGATCCACTCCCATTCTTACCAAAATATAGCATCCTCTTTAATAATGTTGAAGGAACTAGTATCAGCATGGTCCATAGCTGTGACAGGTGGCAGTGTGTTATTTTGTGCCCTGTGGCATGGCAGTCACTGATTTTGATGTGTTTGATATATTCTTTGATAGAGGCCAAAAAAAAAGTGATATTGACAAGCTTCTTCCTGCATAATTTTCCAGTCTCAGTATTGAATATTCGATACCTGCTAGTTTCTCCCCTAAATGCCATTGTTGCTTGAAATGTGAAACTGGGCAACAAAGAGGTATAGAAAATTTTATGTATGTGTATAACTTTCTATCTTTTAATAACAACTTTTTCAGATATAATTCTCATACTTGTGAAGTCTAACATTCAGCTGTTTTATTGTGTTTACAAAGTTGTATGTTGTTATATAGAAAATTACCATTTTTAACTTGGCTCAGCTTAGTTATTTTTTACCTCCCTTTTCCATGCTATTTAATGATGTCAGTTTTCTGTGATTTTATCAGAATGACTGATGGTTAGAGATATTTTAATAAAATTATCTCTGAATTTAATACAAAAAGAAACTAAATGTTTTCTATCAAATTCAATTAAATGCCAGGAAATAATTTTTGAAAATACAAATCTTTTCTTATTTTTTTCCTCATACAAATTTCTATTGAAAAATATACAAATGCCACAGTAACAAGTACTGTAAGCAGCTACTCAAGTCAGACATTGCCATTTAAAAAAAAATAAGTAAACCCAAAAAAAATAAAATAAACAAGTTCTAAAACAGTTTAAGTATGCATACCATTTTAATAGACTTGCTTTTTTTTAGCTTATCTCTATGTCCCAAAGAGTAAAGGCCAGTGTCCTCAGGCAAGAAGTAAAGCTTAGATTGTAATGGTAATCTTTAGTCCCTTGTAAAAAATACTTTTGCAGTTTTTAAACAATGTGGATCATAACCTAAAAACCTGTTTCTATCAGGCTTGAATCATTTTGTTCTCCTAAAAAATTGTCTTTGACTTCCTGCTACCTGTTCCAATATGTTTGACTTTTTTGTGATTCTGTTCCTAGTAGAATGAGAATTCAAGGAGAAGCAGAGATTGAATAAATCTCATAGAAAAGATTAAAAGATGATATTCAAGGAAACTTCTTTGCCTTTAAGACAGTGGCCTGGGTTTTAAAAATTAAGAGACTCAGTGGTAAGAGGAATATAGGGCAGAAGAAATGTGAAAGGTACACTGTATTTTTGTTTATAATCACAGGACTATGAGAAAAGTAATAGCCAATGTGCAGAGGTGCTCACATATGTGTGCGTGTTCTATTTCACTCTTAAATTTTCACATATTCTTAAATCTACTTTGTGAGACAGTACAAGCATATCACAAAATACAGACAGGCATGTAACTGCATTCTTGGTATTTCATGATAGGATCAAGAAAGGCCTTGTTGGACAATTCCCACAATTAGATCTATACTGGAAATTTAATAGTATCTACTGCCCAAGTTTTCTGAGGACTTGTGACTGTACCCTTGGTCATGACTGGTGAGTGGGAAAAATTGTTAAAGTATAACACAAATCCTTCCAGTTTGCTTGGGCTCTGGCAGGATTTTTCAATCTCAGCTGCAGGGTAAAATTGCCCCTGATTAAGAATCACTGGGCTGTGGTAGGGAGATCTACAGTGAAGCTCAGCATTAAATGTACCAGTACTTACTGCTGTCCAGTTGACTCCAATGCATAGTGACCCCAGGTGTGTCAGGGTAGAACTGGACTCCAAAGAATTTCAATGGCTGATTTTTCAGAAGTAGATAATCAAAACTTTTTTCCAAGGTGCTTCTGTGGGGACTTGAACTTCCAACTTTTTGGCTAGCAGCCAGTGTGTTAACCTGTACCACCCAGGGATTCAGCTTTAAATATACAGACAGGGAAACACCCCTACAATACTATATCTCATCTTAATATCTGCTGTACCTCCTACATTAGTGCTTTGCACATTGAAGGTATTCCATAAATATGTTCTTATTCAATAAGCTAAGATAAATAAGAAAGATGCTAATATAAAAATGGCAAATACACATTTGGTAAGGTAAAATATGTATTTGAAAGGTATGTAATAGAGTCTAGTTGTTGATATCTTATATCTAGACAGAGTAATAAACACATTTTGATTTTTGAAATATTGCCTGTGCATAGCTCTGGTCGTGTAGTGCCTAAGGCATTCGATGTCTATTGAAAACGTTGGCAGTTCAAACCCCCCAGCCACTCCATGGAAGGAAGACGGGGCAATGTACTTCATAAAGATTTACTGCTTCAGAAACCTAATGAGGGTTGCTATGAGTTGGAATCAACTCAATGACAGTGAGTTAGGGTTTGTATTTACCGTGCAGACAAAGGGATACAGAGAAAAACTGACCTTCCTAGTTTTATTGTTTCAAAAGAAATTGACTCTCCCCTGGTACATAGTTATGAAATAGCAAATGGTGGCTAGCATTTATATACAAACCAGAGCTACTATCTTTCTCAACTGCACACTGCCAGTTATTTCTTTCTGGGGACCACAATAGAAGGCTAATTAGCATGAATGGTGACCATGCTCTGTCTCCCCCTGAAAAACTCTTAGAACATCAGGACCATCCTTCTAACCCCTGGCTCATATCTAGCAGCATCTTCTTTTCATAAGAATAAGAAACATCATCTATTCCAATGTTTTCCATTACAGAGGAGTGAAATAGTACAAGGAGGTAAATTCTAAGCCCAGAGATCTTTCCCCACTTTTATCTAAACTCTTTTCATTATTTTTCTAAATAAAAACAAGAGTTTTGACATTTCTAATGTTCTGGCCTGTTAGATTCAGATTTCTGAGAAATCTGGTGTGTTCATAGACTTAAATATGAATAAGAGAATAATGACCTTTGTATTGAACTGAAGGCAGAAGTATTGAAGTTATTTTAATGTTGCTTAAGATAGAAGAGAACTTCACAGTAAAAAAAGTATGTATATGCAATCTCTTAAAATTAAGTTTTTGAGATGTGTATGTGAACTCTACTTAAAATATATTATATTACTCTTTTCCCAGTTATGTATAAGACTTCTTTTAATAAGCCAAAATCTGTGCAGCTTTTAACAATTATTCTACTCCAGTCATTTGGAAGGAGAGTAACTTTTATATCTTTATTAGGATGCTTCTCAAATTGTAATGTTCATTTGAATCACATGAAACTGTCACTAAAAACAGTTTCTCTGTTAGATCTGAAATGGAGTCCCAGGTGATGCTTCCTATATAGACTACTATATTTGAGGAGTACTCTAGTAGCATGTCATGCCACCTCTCCACCAATACTGTGCAGACTTGGGGCTGTTGTTGTTGTTGTTGTTATGTGCCGTCGAGTCGGCCCCGACTCATAGCGACCCCTCCTTGGGTTTCCGAGGCAGTATCACTACGGAAGTAGGATTGCCCAACCTTCCTTCCGAGGAGTGGCTGGTGGGTTTGAACCGCCAGCCTTCTGGTTAGCAGGCAAGTGTCTTAGCCACTATGCTGGGGCTAACACAGGGAATAGGAAGCTAAAAAGAAAAAGTATCCTTAGTGGAGGGAGAGAGACCACACTCAAGGCAGGAAGTGGGAAAGCCAGGGCCAACCACAGCTGGATGCAGGTAAGGGGAGGGCAGAGAGGTTTGGAACAGCTAAGAGAGATGAACTTGTCTGTCAGTTTGTTGTACAGTGGTGATTTGCATGTTGCTGTGAAGCTGGAGGTTGTGCCACCAGGGTTTAAAACACCAGCAGGGTTGCCAATGGTGGAGACGTTTCAGCAGAGCTTCCACACTGAGACAGACTCAAAAGGAAGGAAGCCATCCCTTTCCCAAAGAATTCATCAGGAAAACCCTTATGATTAGCAGAGAAACACTGTTTGATAATTTACTGGACAACTTTATGAATATTTTACAAATAGCCCTGGAACATTGTAAGATGCAGTGCCAGAGGATGAGCCCCTTAGATCAGAAGACATTCAAAATACACCTTGGAAAGAGCTGTCTCATTAGACTAGAACCGACCTTAATAATATGGATAAAGTAACATTTTCGGAACCTCCATTTGCTGACATGGCATGACTCAAACTGAATAGAAATCACTGCAAATATCCATTAAGAATAGGAACATGGAATGTATGAAGTATGAATCTAGGAAAGTTGGAAGTTGTCAAAAATGAAATGGAACGCATAAAGATTGATATCCTACTCATTAATGAGCTGAAATGGACTGGTTTTGTCCATTTTGTATCAGAAAACCATATGATTTACTATGCTGGGAATCACAAATTGAGAAGGGACGGTGTGGCTTTCATCATCACAAAGAAAATTTCAAGATCTGTCCTGAAGTACAATGCTGTCAGTGATAGGTTAATGTCCATTAGAAGACCAGCTAATACTGCTACTATTCAAATGTACGCAACAACCACCAAAGCCAAAGATGAGGAAATTGAAGATCTTTACCAACTTCTGCGGTCTAAAATTGACCAAACATGCAATCAGGATATGCTGTTTATCACTGGTGATTGGAATGCAAAAGTTGGAAACAAAAAAGAATCACCAGTAGTTGGAAAATTTGGCCTTGATAATAGAAATAACACTGGAGATTGGATGATAGAATTTTGCAAGACCAACGACTTATTCATTGCAAATGTCTTTTTTCAACAACACAGACGGTGGCTATACATGTGGACTTTGCCAGATGGAGTACATAGGAATAAGATTGCCTACATCTGTGTCAAGAAGTGATGGAAAAGTTCAATATCTTCAGCCAAAACAAGGCCAGGAGCTGATTGTGGAACAGACCATCACTTGCTTATAAGTTCAAGTTCAAGTTGGAGACAATTTTAACAAGTCCACATGAGCCAAAATATGACCTTGAATATATCCCTCCTGAATATAGAGACCATCTAAAAAATAGATTTGATGCATTGAACACCAATGACTGAAAACCAGAGAAATCATGGGATGACATCAAGAACGACATTCATGATGAAAGCAAAAGGTCATTAAAAAGACAGGAAAGGAAGAAAAGACCAAAATGGATGTCAGAAGAGACTCTGAAAATTCCCCTTGAATGGAGAGTATATAAAGCAAATGGAAGGAATGACAAGATAAAAGAGCTGAACAGAAGATTTCAAAGCATACCTTGAGAAGACAAAGTCAATTATTATAATGAATGATGAAAAGACCTGGAGTTAGAAAACTGAAAGGGAAGAACACGATTGGCATTTCTCAAGCTGAAAGAACTGAGGAAAAAATTTAAGCCTCGAGTAGCAATATTGAAACATTCTATGGGCAAAATATTGAATGATGCAAGAAACATCAAAAGAAGATGGAAGGAATACACAGAGTCACTGTACCAAAAACAATTGGTCAGTGTTCATCCATTGCAGGAGATGGCATGTGATCAGGAACCAATGGTACTAAAAGAAGTCGAAGCTGCTCTGAAGGAAGTGGCACAAAACAAGGCTTCAGAAATTGACGGAATACCCATTGAGATGTTTCAACAAACAGATGTCCCAGTGGAGGAACTCACTTGGCTATGCCAGGAGATTTTGAAGACAGCTACCTGGTCAACTGACTGGAAGAGATCCATATTTGTACCCATTCCAAACCAAGGTGATCCCACAGAATGTGGAAATAATTGGACAATATCATTAATATCATATGCAAGTAAAATCTTACTGAAGATAATTCAAAAACTTTTGCAGCAATATATTGACAGAGAACTTCCAGAAAAGCAAGCTGGATTCAGAAGAGGATGTGGAATAAGGGATATCATTGCTGATGTCAGATGGATCTTGGCTCAAAGCAGAGAATACCAGGAGGATGTTTACCTGTGTTTTTTTTGACTATGCAAAAGCATTAGATTGTGTGGATCATAACAAATTATGGGTAACATAGAGAAGAATGGGAATTACAGAACACTTAATTATACTCATGAAGAACCTGGACATAGACCAGTAGGCTGTCATTCGAACGGAACAAGGGAACACTGCATTGTTTAAAATCAGGAAGGGAATGTGTCAGGGTTGTATCCTTTCACCATGCTTATTCAATCTATATGCTAAGCAAATAATCCAAGAAGCTGGGCTATATGAAGAACGTGGCATCAGGATTGGAGGAAGAATCATTAACAACCTGCGATATGCTGACAACACAACTTTTTTGCTGAAAGTGAGGATGACTTGAAGCACTTACCGATGAAGATTGGAGAATACAGTCTGCAGTATGGATTACACCTCAATATAAAGAGAACAAAAATTCTCACAATTGGACCTATAAGTAGCAGCATGATAAATGGAGAAAAAATTGAAGTTGTCAAGGGCTTTATATTAATTGGTTCTACAATCAACACCAATGGAAGCAGCAGTCAGGACATCAGGTGACATATAGCACGCAGAAAATTGGCTGCAAAGGACCTCTTTTCAAGTGCTAAAGAGCAGAGATGTCTCCTAGAAGATTAAGATGTGCCTGATCACACAAGGCATGGTATTTGCAGTTGCCTCATATGCATATGAGAGCTGGACAGTGAATAAGGAAGACCAAAGAAGAGTTGAGCCTTTTGAGTTGTGGTGCTGGTGAAAAGTGCTGAGAATACCATGGACTGCTAAAAGAATTAACAAATCCATCTCTGGAAAAAGTGCAGCTGGAATGTTCCTTGGAAATGAGAATGGCCAGTCTTCATCTCACCTACTTTTCATGTGGTAAGAAGGAACCATTCCTTGGAGAAGGATATCATGCTTGGTAAAGGGGAGGGTCAACAAAAAAGGGGAAGGCCCTCAACAGGATGGATTGACACAGTGGCTACAACAGTGGGCTCAGGTATAGCAAGGATTGTGGAGCTGGCACAGGACCGGGCGGTGTTTTGTTCTGCTGTGCATGGGGCTGTTATGAGTTGGAGACAACTCGATGGCACCTAACAACAACAACAACATCCTTACCTACATTGTAATTATTCTTAATATATTATGAAATGCCACCAGTGTGAGAGAATCCTGAGATATCTATGCATTGAGCAATTTTTTTAAAATTTAACTTTCAAGACCAAGGACTTTGAAAACTCTTAGTCTCCCTGTATGTATAAGTATTGCTAGTTTCACTTATGTGCTGTTTCTTCTTGTATTGGTGTAGTAGAGCTGACTGATTTTAAACTGAATGTTAAGTTACCCAGAAATTTTGTGAACCCCAATCATTGGTAGCTTCAAATTTTAATGGTGGAAGTATTTACCCCATGGAAATCGGCAACTATACAAATCAAAGTGTTTTAATATTGAGTTTTCCATAAAGTCAGTTTTCTAGCACATCCCTGCCTCCTAGGAAGTAATAAAAGCTCTTCCCCTTACATTCTAACAAAGAACACGACAGCTTGTCTTATTCAGAGTTTAAAGCTTCTTGTTAAAAGTGTGTTGAGCTTCAGACTAACTACACAGCTCAGTGAAGAACAAGTTTATTCCCATATCAAACAAATTGGACCCTTCTGTGGATGATCAACATCACTAACATGAGAGTGTTGCTTATTCTAAATACTTTATAAGTACCTTTCCTTCGAGTTGTATTTTGTAAATACTTATTCATCAAGGAGAGATGTGAGAATTGGGCCAGTTATAAATGGAATGACAGATGTATTGAGTAGCCTTGGAAAACCAACATAAAATCAGTAAAACGGCTGGCCGATTGCAGATACCTTCTAGAAACTTGCATGACAAGTTAGCATCCATTGTCTCATACAGAGTCAGTGGTCTCATTATCATGCACAGCTGTTCATATCACTTGTTTCCACTGTATTTGGGGCATAAGTGAGATTTGTTGATAGTTCAAACTTGCTTGCCTAATTTTGCATGCTATTATTTACTAAAAATGATTCTTGTTGTTAGTTGCTGTGGAAACAGTTCCATCTATGGCAACCTCTTCTGTGCCGAGTAGAACTGCTCCGAAGGGTTTTGAAGGCTGTGACCTTTCAGAAGCAGATCTCCAGGTCTGTCTTCTGAGGTGACTCTGGGTGTGTTCGCATCATCAACATTTCAGCTAGTAGTCAAGTGTTTAATTGTTTGTCTTACCCAGAGACTTCTAAAATTTGATTATTAGGTAATAAATATCTGATGATCTATTGCCCCAATTAGAGTGATATCCGATGAGATGTTTGTTAATAAGGACTACTTTCTATGTGGGCAAGCACATAATAAATATCTCTTAAAAGTACATGTATCTATCATTGAGGAAAAACACATTCTTAAAAAATAATCAGGTTTCTAATATAATTTTTTTTCATTTATTAAAACAAAACATAAATCTGTCTTCTTATTTTTGAAAAGAATATAAGATGGATTCTAATAAGTTACACTTATGAAAGTGTCATCATATAGTAATATGCAGGAATCAGCCATGATACTTAGATCAGCCTTTTCTCACTAATATATTTAATGATTAAGCAGATAACAAATCTATTTGAAATATTGAATTGAAGATAAAGTATACTTAGTAGATTTTAATACCTGTGCCCTTCCTTGTTTTTATTTTATATCACTTACATTAAACACGCAATTTATTACAAAGTCAGACTATTTGTCTATTCCCATTTGCCCTTTCTACTTGCCTTTAAAATTAGAGAGAAAAAGAGTGAGATATTTAATTTTTGACTCAAAGCAAGCAGATATGTTTGACTTCATATATATTTTCTTTGCCCACATATTCTTACAACATATGGAAAATATTATGCTGTGTAATTTTCTTTTTGTTGTTTTTGTTTACATTTAAGAACTTACAGTTCCTAAACCAAACTGCCGCAGAGTCGGATCCGACTCACAGCCACCTCTCCTTGGGTTGCCAAGGTGGTAAATCTTTATGGAAATAGATTGCCCCATCTTCCTTCCGTGGAGTGTCTGGTGTGTTTGAACCACCAACCTTCTGGTTAGCAGTCAGACGCCTTAGGCACTTCACCACCAGAGCTCCTTAGGCTGAGAATAATTGAAAATCAATTCTTTAAAATAAAATCATAATAAAAAGATTTTCATTATGCTAAAATTGTCCTTTAGTGCTTTCTTTAAAGCTAATTGTTTGTTAAATCTGTTAATTTTGCTTTGTAACGGATATTATAATTATCATATATTTAAAAATAAAGATTTTCTCCATATCCTAGTTGTCAGTTTTATAACTGTCTTCACACTGCAGACATGCTGTTCACAATGCATTTTGCTCCAATTTGAGTTATCCATTCAAAGTTAATTTGGGAGGGGGGGTTGATTTATTTTTTTTCTTTTAAACAATAAATTGTGTAATGTTATTTATAATCTAGGTAACTCTAGCTTTGCTTTTATATTGTATTTGCATTACATTGACATTTTAATTTAATTTAGTAGTGAATCCAGAACAACTCCCTGCAAAGATTAAAATGAATGGAGCGTGGTTGGAAACACATAAAAACTCTTTCATACTGCTTTGTGTACTACCATTTTCATTTGTTAAATGGTCTTTTGTTTTGAGGCTGAACAGAACTGTTCCAAAAGAAGAGATAAGCCTTTCCCTCAGTTAAATGAATATTAGAAAATATAATTGTGACCCTGGAAGTTTAAAACATTGAATGTGAACAAGCAAAGATTATCTTTTCTGAGACACCTGTGTAAGTTAATAGCTGTATTTCTTTCTCACTTAAAACTTCCTTTGAGAAATATCTGTGCTTCTATTTTTCCTGGTAAATTTTCTCCCTACTTATTATTTTTAATATTTACTTTGAAAAATGTTAGGCTTTCCATTTATTAATTTTTATTTTGAGACAAGAAAAAAGATGAGTAAAGGAAAATGCAATTTTACCTTTCAGATGAGTTCTATTTTGGACTACATATATGTACAAGGCCTGTTTTACAAGTTCTGTATTTAGTGATGTAGCACTGGAAGCACTGCCTCGTTTATGCCAAGACATTTGGAAGCCAGCTACCTGACTGATTGACTAGAAAAGATCCGTATTTGTGCCCATTCCAGAGAAAGGGGATACAACTGAATGCAGAAATTATCAAACAAGATGATTAATATCACACACAAGTAAAATTTTGCTGAAGATAATTCAAAAATGGTTGCAGCAGTACATCAACAAGGAACTACCAGAAATTCAAGCCAGATTCCAGAGGATATGGAAAGAGGGCTATCATTGGTGATGTCAGATGGATCCTGCCTGAAAGCAGAGAATACCAGAAAAATGTGTTTTATTGACTGTGTAAAGGCATTCGACCATATGGATCATAACAAATTTATAAATAACATTGGAAAGATTGGAAATTGCAGAACTTTAATTATGTTCATGCAGAACCCATACATAGACCAAGAGGCAGTTGTTCTAACAGAACAAGGAGATGATACTCATGGTTTCAATTCTCAAAAGGTGTGCATCGAGTTTGTATCCTTTCACCATACTTATTCCATCTGCATATTGAGCAAATAATCTGAGGAGCTATATGTAGAAGAACATGACATGAGAATTGGAAGAAGAGTCATTACTGACCTGTAATATGCACATGATGCAACCTTGGCTTAGTGAAAGTTTAATAGGAGTGAAGAGGAGGGAAAGTGAAGCACTTACTGATGAAGATCACATGACAGCCTTCAGTGTGGATTACACTTCAACATAAAGAAAACAAAAAACCTTGCTGCACCAATCAGGAACATCATGATGAATGGAGAAAATATTAAGTTGTCATGGGTTTCATCTTACTTGGATTCCTAATCAATACCCACAGAAGCAGAAGTTAAGAAATGAAACAATGTATCACACTGGGAAAATGTGCAGCAATTAAAAAAAAAAAAAAACACCTTTTTGAAGTGTTGAAGAAGCAAAATGTCACTTTGAGGACTAAGTTGTGCCTGACCCAAGCCGTAGTATTTTCAGTCGTCTCATCTGCATGTGAAAGTTGGAAAATGAATATGGAAGACCAAAGAATTGATGGCTTTGAATTATAGTGTTGGAGAAGAATATTGAATACACCATGGCCTACCAGAAGAATGAACACTCTTTCATGTTCTTTAGAAGTGAGGATGGTGAGAATTCTCATGAAACATGCTTTTTCCCCAGTATAGAGGGTTACATGGTAAGAGAAGGGCTGTGTTTGCTTTGGCACCAGGGTAGCTGGGATGCCTTCTTCCATGTCAGTGTTTCAGGACCAGTGGGACAGAGTGGCAGTCTTTAAGATGTTGAAAAGTGACAGAGCTACATACTCAACCATGCTCTCCTTGACGCACATATATTTCTTCTTTTGTACATTATCTGTTTGATATTAAATTATCAAAGACTTACACACATTTTTTATCATAATATCTGTAATATCCTTTTGTATGCAAGACTCATGGAATTGAGTTCTGTTTCACAAGATGCCTAGGTGTACTACACCAATGTCGTGAAACTACATAGAGTCATTTAACATCAGTAGTACCAACAGCCCTGGCAAGGTTAAGGGAACTAACAAAATAATCCCAAAGTGGAGATTATCTTGCTGTTTCTTTCAGCATGATGGAGGCAAAATTCTTATAGCTGAAGATTCCAATGTGAGTTCATCATGTACTTTGTTCTGTTTACTTTGTTGACATATAAATAGATTTTGAATTCTGATTGCTTTTTGTTGTTGATTGAGACTCATTTGGCCTGGTTTCTACAAATTAGCTGTAACAAATGATTTCAGAGCCATTTTAGATGGAGGCAGAAGAAAAATTAAAATGAACGTACCATTTATGTTTCACTAGTCGCTATGAGTCAGGTCCAACTTGATGGCACACAACAACAACAACATCAATTGTCATAGGAAGATTATAATGTGTTGTAATGGCATTGGATCCCTGAGTTTTCCTTTATAAGATATTATTACTACACTAGAACACACACAAGAGCATATACCCATGTTGGATTATCTCCTTTAATTGACACTGTTTTATTTAATTTCTTGCCTTGTACCTATCCAAACCTGTAGCACTTACTTAGTACATAGGAAAGATGGTACGGACAAGCTTCTTTACCCATGTTGCTGTGGTGTATACTATGAGGTCTGTGGCAGACAAGTTTCAAAAGACACATGTTTCGTGCTCAAAGAGGTATGACATGTGTGGCTCAGCATGAATTGTTGAGAACCAAAACCAAACCAAACACACTGCCGTTGAGTCAGATCTGACTCATAGCGACCCCTCCTTGGGTTTCCAAGGCAGTATCACTACAGAAGTAGATTGCCCCACCTTCCTTCCGAGGAGTGGCTGGTGGGCTTGAACTGCCAGCTTTCTGGTTAACAGTCAAATAAATGTCTTAGGCACTATGCTACCAGTGCTCCTAACACAACTAGGATTGGGCTATGAAGTAGAGGAATTCTCCGACTCCCTTTGGGTAGTAGTTACTATGCTGATTGCCACTCCAGTGCCAACTCCAACCACACAGTAGTTTCAGGAGACACAGATGTCTTGTAGTCTTCTTGGAATTAGCATAGCCTGAGAAGCCAATTAATAAAATTGAGGATTTTCATATCTAAGGAATATGAAGGAGGACGTGGCATGAACAGGTACACAATAATGAGAGAGATTCAGATGAAATAAAAGCAAGCTTGTTGGTATTTGTTACATCGGAGACAGGAAATAGAAGATCTAGGAGTGGAGATAGCTGACTGTTGAAAGCCCCATGGCTGGCAGTGCTTAGCAGAAACCTCACATCTGAGCCTGGCTTTTAGCTCCATACCTAGAATTATTAGAAACTCAGGAATTATTACAGCAAAATCTAACTGGCCCTTTGGAAGTCATAATTCTAATCCTTACATTTGACCCCATGTCAAGTGGATGGGATACTTGTATGAACAGGACAGTAGATTTTCATCATATTTGAGAATGCTCTCCAAAAAGCCAATTAAAAGTACGTAATGACTTGGTATGTACGACCTTTGAAAGCAGCAGTATTGAGCACCTGGTGACCCTGAGCTTGTTTCACCTGCTGCCTGATGGTTCCATCTGAAAACCAAAAAGAGAACCAGGATAACCTTAGGTATCTGTCACACAGGAAATGTCTCTTGGAGAGTATTTGCCTCTCATCTTCTAGGATCAATATTGACTGGCTTCCTCTGTTGATATGATGATGATGGCAGCAGCTTCTGGTTATGCTGCTACCACCATCATTGCCTCAGTTATAAGGAGTAATGACTCGTGTACACATGGGGACTTGAGGTAGGAAATGAAAATGGTAGTTCCCTTTTTGACATCAACATTGATTGGCTGATTAGGATCAGGCTGTTAATACTCCTAATGTGGAAGCTCTTGATTATGCATGGTTAGAAGATATTTTTCCCCTAGTGTGTTAGGAAAACTAAGAATAAACAAGACATCTGTGTGTGCCAAGGCATTACCTCACTCTCCATAGTCCTAGCATCCTAGCAAGGTCGGTGCATGAAGCCAAAGGGAGAATCAGGGCTGATGTTCCACTTTCAACAAAAATGGAACGTCCATGGGAGGTACCATTCTAATTCTAATCATAGTAATCATGCAAGTGGAATTGGGCTTTTAGTTGATTAGAGATTATGAGACTAAACTTGGGGAATGTGGCAAAACATTATGGCAGGTAAAATGTGTTTAAGGTAAAACTGTGCATGTTGGCAAATTTATTGTTTGCAATATTATTGTCCAAGAGTCACATAAATATACAAATAAAAATTAACTTTAGAGTTAATATAGTTAGATTTACACATTGCACATGTTTTAAGATGTAGTCAGTGAACAGTCAGCCTCTCTTCGAAAACTGGAACATATTCAAAATATATGTAATTAATTGTATACTTGAGTCAAGACAATAATTTATTAAGGAAAGAAATCAGATGTGTATGAGGGGTTAAATTTTTGCTTTGCAACCAAAATAACCTTTTTATACTCAACATTGACCTAAATATATTTTAAATACCAGGTTTATTTTTTTATAGTGAAGAAATGTTGTGATGGGTAATTAAATTCCTTGGTAAGTATAGATGCTGCCTAGTAAACACCGTCCATATTACCACTGGGAAGATTAATGCCATAAGAAAAGTAAACTTGTATACATGAACAGCCAGACAGTGCCTTTTTCATGCTAAATGTGGTTCCCCACATCTCCTCTGATTAGAGGTGTGCTCAGAACAAGCCGAGACGGGGCCATGCCGAGCAATGATCTCCCGCTGGTACTTTGATGTGACTGAAGGGAAGTGTGCCCCGTTCTTTTACGGCGGATGTGGCGGCAACCGAAACAACTTTGACACTGAAGATTACTGCATGGCGGTCTGTGGCAGCGTCAGTAAGTGGACCCTTCCTCAAGCCTGGCCACCTTTCGTCTCTCTCGCCACTGATTCTGCTCTTTGTAACAGATTGATTTTCCTGGGTCTGGGAAACGGGTCTGTTGCTACCACTAACCACTTTTCTGTTCACTTCTCTAATTGCCAGAAGTCTTCCGCAGTCTGTTTAATCATGAGCATATATCTCTGTCTTTTTCTAATGAAGCATGGCCGTGGATGTGTTCTTTCACTAGCTGTGGTAGATAACGCCTTGCAATCTGTAGGGACCTTTGAGTGCTTCTCTTTAAACAAAGCTGAAGTTGGTGTTTTGTCTTCTGCAGCCGTTTCTGCAAATGTATACCTACATGGGTGTCTGTGTACATGTATGTTCGTGTTTATGCATGTGCACTACATGTGCAAATAAGACTTGCTACTGGAAGCCTGGCTGATGAAGCTTCAGTTGCATTGACAAAGTGTATTGCTGTGATGAACAACTTTAAGCCATTTCATAATATGTGTCTTTTATTTTGGTTGTGGGGATTGATTGAATTGAGCACAGGCACCTTATATACAAGAGTGTAGATGTGCCTTTGTTCTCCCTGAGCTCCAACGCAGACATTTTCAAGGCCAAGCTTTCATTTCTTCTCTTAGAATAAGTATTAAAAAACTTTTAACATCAGAATCATTCAGTGACATAAGGCACAGGGAATATAATTTTCAAAGCATTTTCTTCCAAACTTTTAGTATCTCATAGCTTTGAGGATAAATACATGAAGTCATGATGACATAGATGTGAGGTGAAACCTTTCACACCCATGGTAGCTCTCAGAAGGTAATGCACCAGATTTATGGACTTCTGTTCTTACTAAGAGCCTTCCAAGTTAAATTCCCTATTTTATTATTTTTCTCTTATCACGATTAAGAAGTTTGAAGTCTCAAAAAATAATTACTCAATTTGCCAAATTAAACTCAATACTTAATATATTTCCTGTTTTGAGAGACTCCATTGATTCTCTCCCTTGTTCTTATGATAGTAACAGCCATCATTTCCTGCCCAAGATTTCTAGAGATTATACAAATTGTTTTTCCAACTCAATCATAGGATTAAACAGAACAACAAAAGGACCTGCACAGTCAAGACCTTCTATTGTGAAGGAGCCCTGTATCTAAGTGACATCTAATGGAAAAGTTCCTGTTGGTCTCCTGCCTGCCTGATGTTGGGGAAGATAGGTCCTTATGTGAGATAATTCCCCTTCTGTTTGGTGTGAGAACAGGTGTGAGAACTAGTAACCCCGAGGGGCTCTTATCTGGCTCTTACTGCATGATTGCAGCTTCCAGCTCAAAGACTTCTTTCTTCAGTTTCAAACAAAGGAATTAATTAGATCAGGTAATGTGGAACACAATGGGGATTCTATTGCATGGAGTCTTTGGAACAAAGGACTTTTGTTACAGTGATTCTAACTGGTTTAGCTGGTGTGGGAGATTCCCTGGCATATTTTCAATTTTTTTCTTCTTAAAATCTCTAGAGGTGAATTTATTTTCTGGAATAGTGTTTTTTGTTTTGTTTTGTTTTTGTTTTTTAAAGTAACAGTGGTGAGTTTGCCTGAAGAGCTAGAAATGATTCACAACACATCCACAACCACCGCCAAACACCCACCGCCCCAGACTTGATCAGTTTGATTTGACTTGAACTGTGAGAAAGCTGTGAGTTCCACAGGTCAGGTGGAGCCTGTGGAGGTGCCCTGTTGTGGGGAATGGATCAATGCAAATTAGTGACACTTGACACTAAAGAAAGAATAGGAACAAGAAAATCATCTAACAGGTTACTTGGATATACATACTATGAGAGACAAAATATCCAGTATTCTAAGATATTACTCTCTTGTACAAATTATATCTAACATTTATATGTTTACCTTAGTTTTGTACAGGTGCCAAACTTCAGGATATTTGTTTGTTTGTTTTGTTTTTAATTCAGTAATTTGAGGGGGGGGGTCAGTGGAATCATGTGAGTTTCAGCCATCCTCTCTATATTTCTACTTTTGCTTTTAGTTATGTTCTCTTATTTTCTCCATAGTGTCCCAAAGTTTACTCAAGACTACCCTGGAACCTCTTCCCCAAGATCCTGTTAAACGTATGTTGTAATTCACTGGAAAGAGGGGAGGAGGGAAGGAGCACCTTCTTTGCATGGTTCTGTTTCTTGAACACTTGTCTTTTAATTAAATGTTTACTCCCATTGCCTTGCTTGCAATTATGCCTTATCTTGCCAGGCAACTTAAAATGTTGGGACTAAGAGCAATGACTAAGCTTCTCCTATTTCTGATCAACTTCCTTTTTCTTTAATGTGGTTCTGTTAAAATATTGTTTATATATAATGTTTTTACTGTGTTTTATTTGGCATCACTATTTTTTCTAAAAACTCCTAAGATGCCATGATTTAAGAAGTGGCCATATACATAAATGAATAAATGATTTGTTTCTCAGAAAAATACTTAGTATGCACGCATTCTAGCACATGGACTGATGGACGTGCACAGGCTTCAATTATGTGTGTCTGTAAGACAGAAGTTAAGCCCTAGGAGGTGGAAGTTCACTTTTCCACACGAGGGCTGCCTCCTCCTCCTCTCCCAGAATGTGGTGGGTCAGAGATGCCAGACTTCTGATTTTACCCTGAGGAAGCAGGGAAAGGGCTTTCTATAAAGAACTGTTACATCTGCTGATGACTGTTTTACAATGTCCTATGTTTCATGATTATTTTAGTTGACATGTCAGTCTAGCTTTATTTAAACATGTCAGACACAAGTACTCAATTTTAAATTTGGATTATATCCAGAAAAAGATTCATCTAGGTTTAGTTTAGAGATGATAGATAATACTGATGTTTGAGGTTGCTTGCAGAGACAAAGTTTCAGTTTCAACTTCAATATCTTATAATTAAAATGAACATTTATCTACATGAAAACAGCTCACTGCTCTCGAGTGAAATACAACTCATAGTGATCCCTCCTTGGGTTTCCGAGGTGGTGTCATTACAGAAGTAGATTGCCCAATCTTCCTTCTGAAGAGTGGCTGGTGGGTTTGAACCACCAGCCTTCTGGTTAGCAGCCAAGTGCCTTAGGCACTAGGCCACAAGAGCTCCTCCTATTTATCTACATAAAAACTCATGGCCATTGAGTCAGGTCTGACTCATAGTGATCCCTCCTTGGGTTTCCAAGGCAGTATCACTAGGGAAGTAGATTGCCCACTCTTCCTTCCAAGGAGTGGCTGGTGGGTTTGAACCTCCAGCCTTCTGGTTAGCAGTCAAGTGCCTTAGGCACTACGCCACCAGAGCTCCCATTTATCTACATAGTGACTTTGTATTTTCCTGAAAAACTTAGTCTTGAAATTAGTTAACTTAAAAAAGAAAAAGAAAAAAAAAAGAAGGTGAATTATGGATGGAGAATTAATGCACATTACAGAAGATTTCACTATAAACCATAAAGTTTTTTGTAATGGCCTAAGATATTCAAATTATGTATAATATTGGAAAGATCTGGTTTTCACTGCCACTATAAGCATATTTCTTGCTATTGTGAGAAAGCATCTTTCTCTGAGAACATAAAAATTAGGGCAAAAGGATAGGTATAGAAGGACTAGGAAAAAGTTTGAAATACCACACCAGAGGATTGATAATACATAGATTTGCATGGTGTGCTCCACTTTTCCAAGCATTTTCACAGATCATTTCTTTTTCTCATTTTTTTTTTTTTCATTTCCTTTGTATACATGAGGAGCTCTGGTGGTGCAGTGGTTAAAATATTCAGCTGCTAATGTAATAGTAGGTAGTTAGAACTAGCCAGCCGCTCCATTGCAGCCTTGGAATCCTATGGGGCAGTTCTGCTCTGTCCTATTTGCTGTGAGCCCAAATCAACTCAAGTGGGTTTTTGTATACATGAAAAACTGAAAGTTAAAGAGCTTAGTGAACTTGTCTGGAGCCATTGAACTTTACATGACAGAACCAGGTATCAAATCTTAATGGCATTTTACCTGTGTTCCATACTCCAAATGGCTAAGCATTTGGTTCTGACATAGTTCTCTAAATTAGTAAAGTTATATTTGAGGTACAGAAATATATTTTAAGGGTACAGAAAATAGTGGCAAGAGTATAAAGAACATTAAAACCGTTTTTCCTTAAATGTGTGAATGTCACATTCATCATTAAATTAAAAGAGTCATTTAAGTTTCATCTTACATCATTTCTGCATTTAAAAGAATGACATTTTCTCATTTTTAATGAATGGAAATGAACATCAGAATTTAATAAATGTATTTTCATGAAGTATGTGTAACTACTGCTTGATTGTCAGCTCTTCCAGACAGATATTGAAAGTGTCTTTTACAGTTTTCTCTTTCCCAGTAGTTTTCTCCATCTGCTTGTTAATGTGTTTGAGATCCTAACACCTTTCCATTCTAGGAGAATGGAGTGATTTTTGGTAGCTATATTTTCTTGTCTTCCTTCAGAGACTATTCAATCACAGCAAGTGAAGGGTTTTGCAGTGCTAGTACAAACAGACTGGAGAAAGCATATAATTTTTAGTTATTTATAGCCTGAGCAGCTATGCAGTCTTATTTATAGCAAAGCTGCACATTTGAATTGAAAAAGTCATGGTCATCTGGAGGTTAAATGCAGATAGCAGACTGGAGTCAGAGAAAATGAGCTGAACTTCTGAAGGTGAACAAGACCAATTCATTTGGCAGCTTGGGCTTGCACTTTGCTCCCTCACCAACTTAGGGCTAATTGGATGATACTCTTTGCACAAAGGTGGTTGGTTTTATGGGTTGCTCAGTCTTAGTTGCTTCTAGTCAAATGATAAATGTGAAAGAGGTAGAAAAAGCTCTTCAGTTAAACTGGTATATGGTTATGCATATGGTGAAAATGTGTAATGGTCTGCATTATAAATACAATCATTTTCCTGTCGTGTCTATTAAAATCATATGGTCCTAGATCTTTGTCATTAAAACCAGTTTTGAGCATTGCAAATTTAGTGACATTAATTTTGGGTTTTTTTGTTAAGAAAGATAAGACTCTAACCACAATAGAAAGGATAGAGACGTGAAGCTTGGAGGTTTCATGTCATTCGTAAACTTATGAGTTTAAATCATTTAAAAAACACTTTCCTATTTGGAATTAAAAAATCTTGTGATAGCTGGGTTGTTTCTAACATGAATTGTATGTTTGCCCATTTAGATTTCAGGCAGTGCAAAAAAGTTTCCTATTCAATCCATCCAATGCAGTATTTATAAAATTTTCAGTTATTACATAAATATTTATTGATTAATTCTGTTTTAAGTGTGAGGCCATGGTCATTTTTTCTAGTGTTGTCCCCAACAGATTGTATCTCAGAAGGAAAACAGATCTACTCTTTAATGGTATTCAGTCAAAAAAGAATCTGGCTGTAAAGAATGATGAGTGACCACCTCTGGCTCATTTTCTTGCAGTGAGGTGTGGCTTGGACATCTAGACTGGGGTTACCCAGCCTCAGCGCTGCTACTTTGGGTGGGATAATTCTGTGTTGTGAGGAACTGTCTGGCACATTGTAGGATGTTTAACAGCATCCCCGGCCTCTTCCCACAAGATGGCAGATTTCCTCATCAGTTGTAATAACTAAAAATGTCTCCTTGTTATTGTGATTATAATGTCTCCAGATTTTATCAAATGTGCCCTGGGGAAAAATCGCCCTGGTTGGAAATCCACATCTAATTCAGAGATATGACAAAGCTGGTGTAAAACACCATGCTTTCCACAAATTTGAGTGCATGTCTAGATTTTGGAAATTTAGTAGCCTCCAATTTTTGACAGATGTCTGTGACATTGAATTTGTTAGACCACTATCCTAGCTCTCAGGATTTACAAGTTGAAAGTAGAAGTTGCTTTTATTTTTTTGACTATAGTAAGCTATGGGTGCCATACTTTTTCTGCTACTATGGAGGCAGAGATTAGCCGATAAGTCCCTGGGCTAGAAGTGTGTGGTCCACCCATGCCCCATCCTGTCTTCCTCTCTTTTATCTTCACTTCATAGAATCCCAGCATATGCTGGAGAATGACCATCTGTAGAAATGCCAGTAGGCTTGCCACAGATTACTTGGCATCTAGGATATACCTTGGGAGCATGTTAATAACTTTAGGATCACTGCCAATGTGTAGGTCTAGTCCCATGCAGGATTTGGTGGTGGGGCAAAAATTGATTTCTTCTCACATCAAAATGACCCAGATAAAATGAAAGAAATTAGTATAGTCCCAGAAAATATAAAAAGAATTGGAGCATATCATCAAAGCAAGCCAAACCACCTTCTCCGGATTCTAAGTCTATTGCCTCACGACCTCACAGTTTGCAAACTGTAGATATCTTGCTGTGTGGTCTTTGAGTGGAATGTGCCACCTAGCCCCAGAGTCCTCCTATCCTGTCATGATGCCAAGGCCATTTAGTCTTGGACCAGATTTGTCCAGTGTTCTTAATCACACTAGTTCTTCTGCTTATGAAAAAGCACATTCTGTAATACTAGTGGAACTAGCATATTTTTATTTAACTGCCAAGCATTATTAAAAACACTTAAAAGCCTTAAAAGATGTGGTGGTGCATTAAATTGCATGTCACATCAGTGCCAGTAAAAACTATTAGATTGACAAATAGGAAAAGCCAAATCTTTAATATCCACAAATGCTCAGGATAAAAAGAATGTTTTTTCCCTCAAAGCTATCATAGTTTTAAAACCTAAGATTAAAAGGAATTGATTTTTTCAGCAAACCATCATTATTTTAAAAAGTAAAATCACTCAATTTACTCAGGGCCCTCAAAGAACACTCATTACATATGTGCTTTGTTCTAAGGAAGCCTGGTGGTACTGTGCTTAAGTGCTCCACTGCTAACCAAAAGGTTGATGGTCCATCCAGCAACTCAGTAGGAGAATGACTTGGTAATCTGCTCCTATAAAGATTACAGCCTAGAAAACCCTATAGAATAATTCTACTGTGCCACATAAGGTGGCTTTGATTCGAAAAATCAACTCAATGGCACCCAAAATATTTTTTAGCTGTTTTGCCAAAGGTGAGTAAATAGATCATTTAATATAGCAGTTAACAAATGCTTCTTGCTAAGGACAGGGTTGTAGGGTAGTAAATAATTTAGGCTTTGCAGGTCATATAGTCTCTGTAGCAACTACTCGAGGCTGCAATCATAGTGTGAAAGCAGCCATGGACAATAAGTGAGTGAATGGACATGGTTGTATTCCAATAAAACTTTATTTTAAAAAGTAACCAGCAGGGCAGATTTGGCCTGTGGGTGGTAGTTTACCAACCCTTGGTTTAATATAGCTGTTAGTCCGTTACTTGAAGGTTCCCAGCAACAAAACCAAGTACCCTGCTTTCAATAACTTGACAGTTTTATTCATGAGATGAGATCCAAGTATGTGATAGAATTAAATAGCAATATAAAGTAAAATATACAGGTGCAAGGAAAGCATTTTGTTGAAGTAAACTTGGGTTTTTCTTAAGACTTCCATAGAGATTAATAGTGCCATTTGCCTTTTGCTACTACAATTTCTGTGAAAATAGAAAATAATGTAGATTTGACACTTTAAACTCATCTATTGAAAGTGCAGTGAATATGACAAGTCATCTCTTTATGAGCCACCATTAATGAAGCTGAGAATAGCTTCTGATAAACTGACAAAAACCAATAGCCTAATTTAAAAAATTCTGTTGTTGTTGTTATGTGTCATTGAGTCAGACCGGACTCATAGTGACCTCTGCTTGGGTTTCCGAGGCAGTATCACTACAGAAGTAGATTACCCAACCTTCCTTCCAAGGAATGGCTGGTGGGTTTGAACTGCCAGCTTTCTGGTTAGCAGTCAAGTGCCTTTGGCACTATGCTACCAGAGCTCCTTAAAAAATTCTAGACACTAGCTATTCTGACCTGTCAGCCCCAGGGTTACAGGTGAGGAGAGACAACTCAGGGACGCCCAAAGTAGCAGGGAAGAAGAGCAGGAGAAAGGGGATTAAAAGCCAGGAAGCTAGACAGAGGTACAGTCAGCCACAGGGACC
>NW_006921695.1:1314226-1326887 GCF_000298275.1 Orycteropus afer afer | reverse complement strand
GGATTGTGGGGCTGGCGTGGGATCGGGCAGTGTTTCGTTCTGCTGTGCATGGGGTCGCTATGAGTCAGAAACGACTCGACGGCACTTAACAACAACAACAACAAGCTATTCTGACTATTACCTAACATATTTTTTTAAGGTTCAAACAAAGTCACTTTTAAATTTAGGTGCATAGTGTTAAATAGGATATAGATATTGATAAAAAATAAAACTAATATTCACTCTTTCACATTTACTTCATATATTTGACAAAATTCCCTTGTCAACATATGCCTTTGAGATATGTAAAAGAAATGTAGCTTGACTAGAGTAAACACAGTATAGATTACATTTTTATTACCTTATGTCCACAGGATGCTTTGATAGTGTTCTTAGCCAACTATGATTGCAGTGACTATAAAATATGTGTGATGTGAGGGTATTACAGGGAAAATGTCTTTGTTCTTTTTTTTGTATAAAGAGAATGTAGTACCACATATAATGATCAGAAACTTTATTTTCTCATTATAAATGGTTCATGTGTCTAGGACTTGGTGCTAAATATTTATGTTTAGACTGCATAGTATGTTGTGTTTTCTTTTTATTTATTTATTTATTCTATTTTGGTACAAGAGAAATGGAGGAATTTTTCTCTTTTTTTCCCCCCCTCCTAAGTTAAGTAGCTGTTTGAACACTGCCATGTTTTGAGATTAAATTTTCACGTAAAATCTTTCTTTACTGGTTCATATTTTCACCTATATATAAATTATCTTCCTTGTCACCTCTGCTGTATAAATC
The DNA here is from genome assembly GCF_000298275.1 of Orycteropus afer afer. Lineage (NCBI taxonomy): Eukaryota > Metazoa > Chordata > Mammalia > Tubulidentata > Orycteropodidae > Orycteropus > Orycteropus afer. The sequence continues at coordinate 1,326,110 of NW_006921695.1, read as the reverse complement.
CTAGCCATTTCAAATGACAGCATTGCTAGCTCTGTATGAAATAACATTTTCAATGATAAGCTGATGACTTACATAGTTCTTAATTTACTTTCTTCTCTTGTCAATAGTATAAATTGCTTTCTGCTCACAAAAGGACAGTAATCAAATTTTCTTGTTAGTATCTAACATTAGTGTATCGACTAAGTGCCGTTCACAGGCCTCCCTTTAAGGAAACATTTGGCCTTTTGGCCTGGCATATGTGGTCGCAGTCATTACTGTTTGAAGGTGGGATTATTACTCCTTTTGCTTACTGAGTCCATTACCTCTATAAAGTTATGTGTCACTCTGGAAATTGAGGAAACGAATTTAAATAAACAAACGAACAAAAATATTGAGGCAGTTTCTTGCAGTACTGACAACATCAGGATTGAAAATGAGGGTAATCATTGCACACACATTTAGATTTGATGAGCTATCTGAATACATAGGCCCTCCAGGTGTGTGAGGAGAATGATTTTCTACCTTATTTTGAAGATAACTGCAAGTTCACCTTATTGTGAAGTAACTTCCCTTAAAATTAAGATGTTGTCTCAAGGAAAATGCAAAAATGGCACTGTTTCCTTGGCGTTGTTTCATTGATCTCAGTGATTGTGGTGTATTTTATGATTGGAACTTTGGGTTCAGCACCAGCACTTATTAATAAACTGAAAGCAAACTTTTTCCCCCTTCTAAGGAAGTAGAATGTGCAGATGATTACAGTGTGAAGTTTAAATTTTGTGTCAGGCATTGGTGCATCACTATTAAAACTGAAATGAACTCACACACATACATGAAAGCCGTTTCTCCCTTAGTATTTGGTTACTTGTGGTTTAGGGAACAGCCTTTTGTGACAGAAAGAGCAAATCCATGACCCATCTCATGTGTGCATGCATGCATGTGTGCACATGTTAAGGGACCTTACATGGTAACCCCTCACCACGTCCATGATACCACCCTGTAGCAATCCACTGTCATCTTTGTTTTCTATTCTTAAAAGATCACTTTCTATCTACTTTTGCTCCTTTAGCAGCCAGACTGACTTTTCCTCTCCTCAGCACCCTGCATTGGCTTTTCAGGGTCCTTTCAGTGGCTTCAAGGCCCTATATGATCTGTCCCCCCATTTTCAATGGCTTTCCCCACCACTCTCTTTCTTAAGTCTTCAGCGCATGCCATTGTGCTCTCCCTGGAACTCTCCAGGTACTCTTGCCTCTTAAGACTTTTGTGCTAGCTGTCTTGTCTGCTGTGAATTTCTTCAGATAACCCTGTCTCCAACTTCCCCCCACTTCCTTCAGGCACTTGTACAATTGTCACCTTCTCAATGAGATCCAGTCTCCTCCCTCCACCACTGATAATCCTGATCCTTATCTCTGTTCTGTTTTCTATTTTTTCCTCTTTCCACAATATATGTCACATTCTAGAAACAATATGACTTCTTGTTTTTTTCTTTTAAAATTTGTTTTTGTGGTGGGTTTTTTTTTTTTCTCTCATGAGAGTATAGTTCTAAAAGAGCAAGGATATTTATTTTGTACATTGATTTCTCCCATGTGTCTCACTTATACATTAAAAAAAAAAAGTTCCCATCCAATTGATTCTGTCTCATAGTGACCCTTATGTGCTGAGTGGAACTGTGCTGCATGGGGTTTTCAGTGGTTATGATCTTTAAGAAGTAGATCCAGGTCCTTCTTTCAAAATGCCTCTGGGTGGGTTTGAAATGCCTAATTTTGGGTTAGTAGCCAGTAGGTAATTATTTGTACTGCCTAGGGACTTAATAAAGGAATGAACAAGCACACTCAAGGCAATCTGTCTGAGAGAGCGCTGTTATCTCAGGTTCTCAGATACCCTTGACCAACCAGAGTTGTATGAACAAGAATGAGGCTTATAAAGAAAGCCTTAATCATCCAAAATGCTGCTGTATTTTAGGAAGCAGAATTTTTGCTTTCAGGCAGTAATGTTCTGAACGTTGGCTATGCTTTTCTGTTGCATTTGATGTAAGTACTTAGACACTTAATTCTCACTGTTTTAAAGGAAGAGTGGCAGCATCCTGTATATTTTACCTTATACTCCACGATGGCTATGAGACTAAAATATGGAAATTAAATCTGAAGGTCATTTGGAAAGTTAAAAGCCTAGGCATAGTGTTGCTAATGATTTGACTCTTAGAGGCCAAAACATAAATACTTCTGTTTAGGTTTGTGGAAATAAACACAAATGCTGTGTGTTAACCATTATTCGATATTAAGATATAATCCTTTTGATTAAATTTGCATCACTTGTCCCGGTTACTTCCTTTAGTAAACTTGAGTTTAACTTTGATGTTTAACCTTGAGTTTAAGTCTAGGAAATATATGTTTCCTGTAGAAAAGTGAACACATCCAGCAAAATCTTGCTTGGAGAAGGCATAAATGATCATGTTTGAATAGGATCCTCTATATGCAAGGTCTATGGGATCTTTCACTTGATTACTATTTTTTAAACCTAATTATCCCACAGTTTGGTCAGGCAGGAGTCATTAGCCAGATAACGTCAGGGTCAGGAATAGCTTTTTGACAGAAAGTAGGCCAATAGATAGGAGAACAAAGTATTTATATATATTTTTTACCAAGTCATGTTGTATATTGACAAAACAAAGCAACCCTTCATTGTGCCCTGGACAAGTGGATAAATTAGCCCTGAAAATTTACTTTTATAGCCTTTTCATAGTTTACCTAACCCTAAATTGAGACTTTTTTTTTTTTTTTTTTTTCCTTTTTTGCATGTCTGGACATCTGAGTGAGCAATGTTTCCTCCTTACACAGTGAATGTAATTGGGTAACTTGTTTTCTTCTTGCATTGTAAATGAGAACACATGTAAATCACCCTAGCGGTAAACACCAGTGAATGGATGGTATTATTATTTGGCCAGCTGAGAAATCTGAGCCATAACCCAGCTTCCACAGAACCGCAGAGGACTGTGAATGGGATAAACTACTGAAAAATCAGCCGTCCTGGCTTTGTAGTAGTTTAAAAAAAACAAAAGTAAACCCTCCTAGGCTGGTTTCTCTTCCTGTTGCTTTTGTGCCTTGGGGCATATCTTGACATTTTTGGGGGCTACTTTTTTCCTTGAAAAGGTAAGGACAAGGCCGCTCACTATACCTCCTCCCACTGCCCACCCTTTTGACATCATGTCCTTGTTCACCATGGTCTTTATCACAAAATGGCAGTAAGTCCTGATAAGATAATTTTTTTGGATGTAGGAATATTAAAGAAAAAGAAAGTGAGCTTACTATCAAAGCTCCTCCTTAAAATGTTCTCCCCTTCTTCCTTACCAGCTACAAGGCAATGATATAAAATACTAAAATACATTTTAAAATATCAAGATACGCCATTTTCTATCCCTGAATAGACAGTGATATAGTTTGTTGGATGGTATGAATATAGAAAACCTTCATTCATTTTCATGAATTTAGGTTACTTTGAATGACTAAAAATATTAAATTATACTTTAAAAAAGAGACAAAACAAAAACCAAACCTATTGCATTTATTCGCTCCAGACGCATGGCAACCCATGTGCTACAGAGTAGAATTACCTATAGGGTTTTCCTGGCTGTAATCTTTACAGAAGCCAATGGCCAGACCTTTCTTCTGAGGTGCAACTGAGTGGGTTGGAACTGCAAACCATTAGGTTAGCAGGCAAGCACAGACTGAGACAGCTCCTCTCATGCCTTCAACTAAAGGAAGTAACTAGGACAGGTAATGAGAATTTATTCACAGGGATTTTGTCTTGAAACTGAATCAATGGATAATACAGTATTTGTGTTTATTTCACAAGCCTGAACAGAAGTAGAATATATGAAATATCCTTAATCCTATGAAACATACTTCACATTCTGATTCCCTTATTTTCTTTTTCATATTCTATTTTTCATATTGTCAAGCTATATTTCAATGATGTTATAGCAACTCTTTCCTGCCCATAGCACAGTAGACAAAACTTGTAAACTGAGGGGTAGAAACTCTCCTACTTACACAATAAGAATATTGAATATACCACGGGTTTCCAGAAGAACAAATAAATCTGTCCTGGAAGAAGTATAGCTAGAATGTTCCTTCAAAGCGACAATGGCAAGACTTTGTCTCACATACTGTAGACATGTTATCAGGAGGGAACAATCCCTGGTGAAGGACATCATGCTTGCTAAATTAGAAGGTCAGAGAAAAAGATGAAAGTCTTCAATGAAATAGAATGGCACAGTGGCTACAACTATGGGTTCAAACAAAGCCGTGGTTGTAGATACGGTACAGAATGGGGCAGTGTTTTGTTCTGTTGTACATAGGGTCTCTATGAGTTGGAATTGATTTGATGGCACCTAAAAACAGTATAGTAAGTTTTATAATTTTCTAAAGGAGCTTATGCCATATAATAGTTGCTGCAATTACAAACAAGACAACTATTTTAATCAGTAAATATGAACCCAAAAATTTATGCATTTTCCTTTGTATAAAATCTAAAATATGGCCTCCTTAGTTATTTTATTCTCCAAGATTGTATTCTGCTAAAAATTTGTCATTATTTTACTTTCTAGTTTTTAACTCATAATTTGCACTCCACCAGTAGTGATGAGTAAATTACTAAAATCATGGGAAACAAATTCAGAGTGTTAAGTAACACCTCCATTTCATTTTTTCCGTGGGAAAATGATTTAAGTTAAAAATACTTGCATATTGATTTGCTTGAATGTATGCAGAAAAAATGCCTACCATTGATATTATTTTTGAGTCTTACAATTTAAGTTCTTATTTTCAATAAGAACTGGGTTGTACCTAAGATATTTGAGAAAAATATGTGTTACCTTTCCTATAGATGACACTTTCTGTATGTAATTCATTTTCAGTAGATTAGAAAGAAAAAGAGCAGATTTTCCTCATGGTTTAGAATCAGCTTTAAGATTTGGATAGGACATAATAAACTAAGGAGGAGGGAGGGGCACTGACATGTAAGTAGTGCCTTGTTTGCCACTCTCACTGCTGAAGTGTACACATAGTCTGGTATCATGCTGTCACCACTTGATAAAGAAACTAGAACACAGAGTCCTTATGTTACTTACCCTAGGTCACAGGTAGTCTAAGAAGGAACAAAAACTAAACTCATTGCCATCTAATTGATTCCAACTCATAGCAGCCCCATGTTTTACAGAGTAGAACTGACTCATGGAGTTTTCTTGGTTGTAATCTTTACAGAAACAGATTGCCAGGCCTTTCTTCCACAGTAATGTTTGGGCTCAACCTGCCAAACTTTTCCATTAGCAGCTGAGTGCAAACTGTTTGCACCACCCAGTAACCTAGTCTAAGGAGGAGCTGGGTGAGTGTGCCTAACTGCAAAGCCCATGCTCTTGCCTTCTCTCTCCGCCTTGCTAACAGTGAAAGGTGCAATAAATAAACACTGTCTTGTTTACTGCATGGAGGACGGGGACAGATGAATATACACAATCAGTAACCACCAGAAAAAGTGGCGGTCCCAGACCATCTGAATCAAAATCCCCTAGAGTAGAGTGGGAGGAGTTGGAGAGGCATAGACAAACATGCATTTTGAAAAAGCTTCCAGGAATACACCTTACATTTCAGTTCAAAGTGATACATGAACAGACTCTAAACTGCCTTTTTTTTTTTTAAGATAATAATCATTAAACAATGATTAAAATAGAAGGAAACAATCAGAACAAATGTTTCTCTTTGAAATTGAAGAGATTATTTAATTATTTAACAATAAAGTTTTGAGAGTTTCATTAAAATCTTGGAGCCTTAGGATTATTACAATTCCAGATGTGTTTTCAAAGCATGGGCTTTGAAACATTGTCAGAGGCTTTTAACTTGATGTTTACTTTCAGAATAACCTAGTTATAATTACTTTTCATTCAAGTCATGCTGAGATGTTACTAGTTCCCAAATATAATAGTCAAATAATGAGATAAAAATAGTGATTAAGAATACTTGAAACATGGGTGATATTTAAATAATCTTTTTTAAACAAAAAAATCAATTTAACCCTGAACATAGTAAAAACACCTCATTTCATTTTTCAGGTTAAAAATACTTCTGTGAATTAAAATCCATACTCAGGATTCCCACTTAGAAAAAAAAACACTGCCATTGATTCAGGATTTGACTCATATCAACCCCTCCTTGGGTTTCCATGGGGGTATCACTATGGAAGTAGATTGCCCAACCTTCATTCCGAGGAGTGGTTGGTGGGTTTGAACCACCAGCCTTCTGGCTAGCAGTCAAATACCTTAGGCACTATGCTACCAGAGCTCCTTGGATTCCCACTAGTTGCTACTAATCTTTTGGAAAACTACTTTCATAATAAGCATTATAATTCACTCAGTTCATGCATTAGGACATTTTCATTCTTCTTTCATAGGACATGCTTCAAGTCTATGGATATTTGTGTTTCCACACAATATAGCAGTATATATTGCAATTCAGTAATATTGTTCAACAACATCAAATTTGTGAAAGTAGAAAAGGCCCTTTTGTGATTTCAGAAATGCATTTGTTGATGTTCATGTTTCATTTTATAGTGCTTTAAATACTTTCTCATGAAGGGTGGCTTTGCACTCAAGCTATTGAAAATGTATAGTCTAGATTGTACCTTATTCCGAGGTCCTGTTATTTTGGTTTCTGCAGAAATTTTAAGGTGAGATGTTTATGATATTATTATTTACTTAGAATTATAAAAATTAATGTAGCAAAGCCAGAGCATTTGGGATTACATGTCTGTATACTTAAACACCAACTTTTTTTGTTCTATGCATGCTTGTTTTGTGAAGAACTTTAAATATAATACTATAATTGCAAGGTGGAATGTTTTAAATTTCCTTCACTCTGTCGTTGGAAGCGGTAAAACACACCCTTACATTGCTGCAGACTGTCTCATGGTATTCTCTTAAACAGCATTAACATCTTGAATGTGCTTCTTTACTAAATTCATTCTTCTTGAAAATAACTGGAAATATAGCTTTCTTTTAAATTATTGGATATCCTGTTTCTCTTCTCAACCTCTTTCCCTTCTGCTTTCTAGTTCCTACAACAGCAGCCAGCACCCCTGATGCCGTTGACAAGTATTTGGAGACGCCTGGAGATGAGAATGAACACGCCCATTTCCAGAAAGCCAAGGAGAGACTTGAGGCCAAGCACCGTGAAAGAATGTCCCAGGTAAATTTAACTCTTCTGTCCTTCAGCCCTATGATATTTCAGGCCTCAAATTTCCCAGGGCCTGATGGCTGATGAATTGAATCTTTAATTGTATCCAAATATAAAGACCTAAAGTTTCCAAAAATGTTAAGTTTTAAATACTTGCTTTAGTGGTATTGATTTCAGATTTATTGCACCCTCCATTAGGAAATATTTAGGTACATTTTTGAAGTTAGATTGCATAACCACAAAAAAGTTTTGTCTACAACATTCTCCATGGTGAAGAAAGGCACTTGGTTTCATTATTCTGTATATATGGTGTACCTGTTAGCATCACATTATAAATTAAAATTCATTTAAATGTTCTTTGGTAAAGATAAAGAATATTTTTGTATTGAATACCAAATCATTAAAACTTTGAACTTGACATTCCTTACATTTAATTAATAAAACCATAGCAACTTTAAAAATTTAATCTGGATCATAATAATAATTTCTTCTAGTCTCAGAACTGATAGATAATGAAATAGAGGTTCAGAGAGTGATTTCTCCTGTCTAGCACCAAGTAGATGTTTGGAAACCAAGCCTTTCTCATTCTTAATATAATTAATGCTTTCATTAAACTGTGCTGCAAGTCCTTTTTTTCTTTTTAAATCAGATTCCTTATTAAACAAATTGAAAAATAACCTGAGTCCCAAACATCCAGTCATCCTCAGTCTCATAGCAAAGGACCAAATAGTGCTTGGTCTTGAACCATCCCCATGATCAATTTCAAATCAGACCATTGTGATCCAAAGGATTTTCATTGACTGGTTTTGGAAGTAGATTAACAGGACTTTCTTCCTAGTCTTTGTCTGGAGGCTCTGCTGAAACCTATTCAGCATCATTAGCAACATGCAAATCTCCACTGCTGTGTACGAGGTGCATTGCCCGGGAATCAAACCCAGGCCTCCCACATGGAGGTGAGAAGTCTACCACTAAACCACCATTGACTGTTCAGAACATGGCTAATTGTTTATCAGTTACTGTATGAACTGTACCTATTAGGTGCTGGGTGTTGTATTGTAAATGTTAGTTACTGTGAGGTGATTCTGACTTCTGGTAACACCACGTGTGCAAAGTGGAATTGTTCCATAGGGTTTCCATGGCTATGACCTTTCAGAAGCAGATCACCAGGCCTTACTTTTGAAGTGCCTCTGTGTGGACTCAAACTGCCAACCTTCCAGCTAATAATAGAGCTCTAAACCATTTGCACCACCCAGAAATGCCTGAATGTTGTATTACAGTTAGATAATAGTGAGAATTTAACCTTTCCTAAGGGTCATTGTAAATTCACACTTATTGCCAGTCACTGTTCTATTTTATAGTCTATACATCTGAGAGGGAACTTAAAAAAGGAAAATAGATTAAGTCAGATTTAAGGAAAGCATAAATGAGTGAATAAATAAAGATCTCAGTTTATAGTCAGTTGTTCATTTTTTGGTGTTCATCTTCTTTTACAAATATCAGAAAGTATGACTAAAAAATTTCTGCCATATTTAGCAAAAATAATCAAAGGCATCATGGTAGACATTAAAAAAGATTTGTGAGTTAGTTTGCCATATTTTCTAAGATCACGGTAAAACTTCAGTAGACGATACTAATGAATCTAAAATGGCATAACAGTTTTCTTGTTTAAAAATGAGTAGCAATGATACTTAGTTTTCTTTTAATGTAATTAAACATTCATACACATACATGGTTAAAATCACAGTACTCTTGTCTCTGGAATAGGATGTGCAATTCTCATTGTTGCCCATGATGAAAACCTGAAAGCAAGTTGAACTAGAAAACCAGCTAGCATGTGGAACAGTAAGGTTTCGTGGTAAGCTCATTCTTTTGAAAAACAGGATATTTCATTAGGCAAGACACAGGCTGAAGAGGGTGACTGTGTACCCCTTTAAACTTTAATTCTATCTCACTTCCTGTTTCTGAAACTTTCAAAGGCTTCCTATTGCCCTCAAACTCTAGTTCTGAGCAAAAAAACTCTAAAAAAATAAATAAATAATGATGAGGACATATGTAAATTTACCACTGAATGCTTAGCCCTGCTGTCACCCTACTCCAATCTACTAGTTTGTCTCTTTTACCTCAGTTGTTAGCACTTCCCTGTCTTTAGTATTACTCGGCGGTTCTGATCATTCTCCTCTGCTCCCCGGCTGCTAAATTTATTTTGGGCTTCCTTTTGCTCTTGGCATTGATTCTTCCGTAAGTGCCTTCCCACAATTACTTTGTCAAATCTCACTCATTCATTATACCCCATGTAGTCCTCAGAAGGGGGAAAACAGTCATTGCTCTTGCCTGGAACCTTTCTTGATGGCTATGAGTTTGGTTTTTGTTTTTTTTCCTTGAATATTTGCTCTCCAGTTTTATTAGTGGTGTTTTTGTGTATATCTTATCACTTTAGCTTGATTATAAAATCCTTTCAGTTCATGTAAATTCATATAAGACACCTTGGTAACTTTGCATTTTTTTCTTGGACATATAAAAAAATAGTCATTATTATAAAAAGTAAATATAAGCTCTGAGCTTTTTGTCCCCATACATCTTGGTCATTCTGATCCTGTTAACAAAATGGATTTTAAATATTCTATAGTATAGGTCTATCTAGAATAGTGACTTAACTTTCTCTTAGCACATCTATTTAAACAATGACTTATTTCCTAAGTTTTGATATTTTATCTTTTACTGATTAATATATCTGAGATGACATAAAAGAGTTTATCCTGGAGTGGAGAGGACTGTCTTATGGATAACCAGTGGTCATAGAAAACTGAGACATCTGAGATCAATATTAATCTTCATAATCTGTGGTGCTGAATTCTGGGGCAGTTCGATGTTGAACTTGCTGTGTCTTTTTTTTTTTTTTTTTTTCCATCTTTTTTTTTTTCCTTTTTATTGTGACTTGGGTGAAGATTTACAGAGCAAATTCACTTTTCATACAGCAGTTCACATATACTTTGTCTCATGTCATTGACCACAGTTTACCACAATGCAACAGCTCCCCTTCCACTTCTTCCATATAGTTACCTCTTCCCAGTGTCCATCCCTCCATACACTCCTGCCCCCTGAGCTGTCTCCCTGTCCATAAGCAGCCCATCTTTCTCCAATGATTGTTCTCTCCAAGGAGTGTATCTACTTGAGGTAAATGTTCAACTCATATGCCTGTATTTTGTTTGGCTGGAAACCACAGGTGTGGGTTCAACTACTTGGTCCCTCTGGGTAGCTGACTGTGACCAAGCAGTGACCACAACCTTGCCCCTTGTCAGCTCTACTATACACTTGGGAATTCTGATCATTCACATAAACTTATAGGACCATTGTCTGCCAACCCTATTTTGTTCTTGGATACCCTCCCCATTTCATAAACATATCTAATAGTTTAGCCTGTCCACCCATCTATCCATCCATATACCCATGTTTGCCTTCACTAACAACGTAGTACTGTATGAGCAAAAGGGTTCGTATTTGTTGTCAGTACCTCCCATGTACCTCTCTATGACTTTATCATCCTCAATGCTGCCATATTTGTCAGTCACATTTGGTACATTGCCCTTCTCTTCACCCAAACCAATCCTTATCTATCTAACAGCCTTCCCTCCCCTCCCCTCCCACCCCTGGTAACCAACAAAGAAAATTTCCTTTTATAGATAAACCTTTCCTTAACTTTATAACTTTATAACTTTTTTCTTAAATAGAAGAAAATTTCCTTCTATAGATAAACCTTCTGTAACTTTTACAATAACGGACTAATACAAACAATGGAGAAGAAGAATAGTAAATAAAAAAAATGGGAAAAATGCAAAAAGAAAATCAAGGAACAGGGTTAATCATAAGAAAAAAGAGGGGAAAGAAAAAAAAAAAACCTTAAATTTAAAAAAGAAAAGTTTCAACCAGGCACAGGGAAAAGAAAAAATGCTGAAAACTAGGCCCTGGTAGGGGAAGATTAAGAATAATAATAAAAGGGACAAAAGTATTAATAATATTAGTTGTTTTAGAACAGACAATTACAACCAAACTAATCACCAGAAAAAAGAAAATGAAAAAGAAAAAAATAAAAGCAAGACACGGTCCTCCATGCAGTCCCTGGCTAGCAGGGTGATTTTTAGGTTCATTCTTAGGTCCTACCACCACTCGGGAATCTCCAAGCTGGAGGAGTTCCCACAAGATGGCGGACTAGGCAGAAGGACTGCACAGACCCTCTTCAACAAAGAAAAGGAAACCAATTAACACAGACACAGAAGATAATCTCGGACTGCTGAGCCTTGAAGGGAAGGATACAGAAGTAGACTAAACCCCAACTAGCAGAAGAATTTGCGTGAAAATACCAAAAAAAGGAGATATACGGAGCTGCATTCTGGCAGGGACCTGAGCGCCCCTGACGGCAAAAACAACTTGGACATTCCTGAGTGGTGGTAGGACCTAAAAATTAACCTAAAAATCATCCTGCTAGCCAGGGACTGTACGGACTGTGCAAGGTGGCTGGGGAACAAACAGAGAAGGTGAAGAGAAAGGTGGGCTGAGCTGCGGACTTTTTCCGGTCTGGAGGACGCCACCATTTTGTAGGTTTAAAAAGTGGCTTGACTATTTTGGATATTTAAAGAGACAGCGCTCTCGCAGAATCCTGTGGTGGTAGGACTTAAGAATTAACCTAA
>NW_006921695.1:1302336-1310433 GCF_000298275.1 Orycteropus afer afer | reverse complement strand
CAGAAATCAATGAAACAGAAAATAGAAAGGCTATAGAGAAAATCAACAAGACCAGAAGTTGGCTTTTTGAAAAGATCAATAAAATTGACAAACCACTGGCAAATTTAACAAAGGGAATCTCCAAGCTGTCTGTGCCATCAGGATCACTCAGGATCGCTGCCAGGCCGCAGCTCTGTCTATCTCCTTTTTTGGTATTTTCACGCAAATTCTTCTGCTAGTTGGGGTTTTGTCCTCTTGTATATCCTTCCCTTCAAAGCTCAGGGGTCCAGGATTATCTTCTGTGTCTGTGTTAATTTGTTTCCTTTGTCTTTGTTGAAGAGGGTCTGTGCAATCTTTCTGCCTAGTCTGCCATCTTGCTGGATCTCTCCGAACTTGCTGTGTCTTATATCTCTACATAGTATTTGTTATTTCTCCCTGCATGAAACATTCAGGTTTTTGAAGATCCATAAATCCATATGATATTGATAGCTTTGCATACACAATGGAAAATTGCTTTATAAGGATATATAGAGCAACCTCAATGTTTAGACTCTGAGAATTTTAAATTCAAAACAAACTTTTTTGCAATTGTGGTGTGTGTGTGTGTGGTTGTTATTTGTTTTCTTACAAATATGCAAGTTTTTTGTTTGCTTGTTTTAACTGGATTTCATAACTGTAAAACTGTAGCTTTCTATTCTGTTTCTGTGTTGGCAACAACATTTACCAAATATAATAAGCATCTGAACAGTGTATACATACTCTTAATTAGCTATGTCTTTAGCAGTTTAAAATACATCCTTGAAATGAAGTGTTTCAAAACAAAATGTTGACCTTACTCTAAATTGCTATTTTAAAGATAAGTACCCATATTTTCTGTCAAGTTGGTTGCAGCTCATGTTTAGCCCATGCGTGTTAGAGTAGAACTGTGCTCTAGGGATTTAAATCTTTGTCCTTTGAGATTAGATCACCATACCTTTCTTCTGAAGAGGCTGGGTGGACTCAAACCTCTAACTGTTCAGTTAACAACTGAGTGCATTAGCCATTTGTACTAGCCAGGGACTCCTGTTATCTTATGAGCAGTCCTTTCTCCTATTATCAAATAACAAAAAACTAAGCTCATTTGTTGAAATTTTCCTTTTATAATGGTAAACTGGACTATAGAGAATAAAAATATAATCTTTGGAGCCAGCCAGATCTTGGTTCAATTTCTTTTCCATTCTTTCCCTTCATGACTAGGAGCAGGTAATTTAATCTGGTGTATAAAATGTAGGTGGTGATACCTAATCTCAGAGGCTGTAGTAAGGATTTAGTTAAAAGAGATAGATTCTGAGAAGCACTTAACACAGAATCCGTTATGTAGCACATAGTCAGTAATGTTATCCATTATCATTGTACTCCAGGGGAAGCCATTGTGCAGAGAGAGATTGGGCCTGCTGAGTAAAGGTGAATTATTTTATTTGTGAGAATGGGACAAAAATGAAAACTGTCCCAAAGTAATTGCCAAACAGGCAAGGATGCTGTACCTTCTGACCTCCTCTAACCCCACAAGAGGAAGACAGAATCACCATCAGCAGCCCAAGGCCTATTCCAGTAAGGCCAGACATGCTGCCTCCCTCTAGCCCTTTCCCCAGCCCTGAAACCAACTGTTCCTTCCTCAACATCCACCACCTTTCTGCTGAGTTCTATAATTTGCTGCAGTGGCCACACACAGCTCACAGACTATGGGGTTTATTAGGGAAGCATCAGGCTACAATTCAAGTTCAGGAAAAATGCTCAGTCTCTCTCCCAGCCTGCCATCTCTCAGCCAACAGTCTTTCAGCCTCTCTCTCCGCAATGCATGTCTCTCTCTCAACAATGTGTGTCTCTTGGTGTCTCTTTCTCATCAGTGCATGTCTCTCAGGAGTGTGTTTCTCTCAGCAGCATGTCATTCTCAGCCAGCAGTCAGAAAGAGACCTTTTCTGCCTCTAGGAGGCCTCCTTTTGAGGCTGGCAGAGTGGACAAACTAACCAATCATAACATCAGAATTCCAAGCACCTGAGAGAAAGTGAACTTCCCAGAACATTGTTTTGTGCCACCCTCAACAGAAATACCCGAAGTGGGTAACTTTAACAATCAGGAGCTCCTCAGTTGCTCACAGCAAATTCCACCACAGAGCTTATAAAGACTTATGGCTAGAAAAGCCATACCAGGTAATTTACTACACTGCAGGCCACCCCCTGGATTTTCTAGCCATTATCCCTTTTTTACTTCAAAAATTAACCTCCCCTTCGCCATCAGTTTAAGAATAATCACACCCATGAAAGTATGTAAGCCAGACACTTCATGCCTTTATCTTCCACCCTTTTTAGCAATTTCTTATTTGCCCATCCATATCAGCAATATCAAACCAGTACTGTGAGGAGACAAGCTTGTTCCTTTCTCACTGAGGAATCTTCTGTTCTGCTTGGAAACTTTGGGCATCTGCATCCATAAACAAGCAAAGTCCAGCCCAGCTCAAGCTATCAAATTGCAGCAACTTAACACCAGCTCAGTGTCAAACATCTTCCTTGTCATTTGGTTGGATTCTGGTCAGCTCAACTCTAGCCATCCCAGCTAGGTCATGGGTATTTCAGATCTTATAATATTTTTATGCCCTTCTGTCATTGAGGCAGTCTCAATCAATGCCCGATAGCAGGCAAGCAATTGCCTTTCAAATGGATGTATTGCGCCACAGCATCTGGAAACTTTCTAATCCAGAATCCCAGTGGTCATCGTAGGGCAGCATTCTCAGGTTTTTGCCATAAGCTCCAGTCTGCATAAACACTTGTAGCAGCCACCTCCAAAATCATGTCTGAATGTGGATTATAAAGACCTAAAGGCAAAGACAGTGAGACCACTGTCTGTATTCAGAAGTAGGATTCACTGCAACAGTCCAGATTCACTGGAATATATGGTTTTGGGAGAAAGGAGATAAACAGGAAAGTAAGAAACCTTTGGCTTCTGGATGGGATAAAAACCCATGAATTGAAGCAGCTCTTTTGTTGAGATCAGTCACCCAAGGCAAAAGCTATTCATGGGATTTAGGAGAAGTGGCTCTAACACCTGAGGAATTGGCTAGTTGTATGTATATGGAAAGGAGCTCTGGTAGCATAGTGCCTAAGGCACTTGACTGCTAACCAGAAGGCTGGTGGTTCAAACCCACCAGCCACTCCTCAGAAGGAAGATGGGTCAATCTACTTCCGTAGTGATACTGCCTCAGAAACCCAAGGAGGGGTCACTATGAGTCGGGTCCGACTCGACAGCACATGACAACAACAACAACATGTATATGGAAATACAGAATGACAAGGAAAAGGTGAGGCTTATAATTCCTTGGTTGCTGTTATCAGCAATAAGTGCAATGGCAGGGAAAAAGAATGTAGAGCTGGGTTGTAGCACTGAATCAAGCTCAGATCCAGTCCAATTAGAGCTACCACTGCTAGTTTCAGGGCTACCCAGAAAGGAAAAATTGTGTCAGAACAACAGACAGTACTGGTACAACCACTGGTCACCAAAGAGGAAGTCCGGGAAGGGAACGGACAAAGCCTAGAAACTATTGAAAGCAGAGGGTATACCTACGAATCTCCTGGGAAGGCTCACCCTCTTGCTCCAGTTGTTTGGCTAATCCTCATCTCACCCCTGGATTTGGGACAGCAGCCATCATCTGATCTGCTGATTGAGGTTCATCAAACCCCAAGAATTGGGAGGATCTTCCAGATCTACTCACAGACCTGACACTCGCCAGCCTGCCAGCCTCCACCACTACTACATGAGATGATCCCTTGGGTGTCTTTGAGTTCTGTGAGGTGTTACGGCAAAATACAGAACCCTAAGACAGGGAAAATTACTAGGAGGAGGAAGAGTTAATGTCTGAAATGATGGAGTGGCACTGTAGTTTTGTACATTTGGGACAGTTTTCCTCCACCTCATGGGGACTGGCCTTGTGCTGATCTTTCTTAGAGAAATTGTTCAAGCAATTGTGGTGGCAGGTAATTTACTACACTACAGTGATACATTGTTAAATTGCTCTGAAAATCAAACTTTGGTTTCATTTTTAGAGTGATCTTTATTTTCAACTCATTACCTAACTGAATCTCCTTAATTATTGTGTAAGTAGCTATTGTGGCACAAATGGTTAAATTCTCTGCGGCTAATCAAATATTGCTGGTTGGATCCAACCAACATCCTTGTGGGAGAAAGACCTGGTGATCTGCTCCCATAAAGATTACAGCCTAGATAACCCTGTGGGCTAGTTCTACTCTGTCACATGGGTCACTATGAGTCATAATCAACTTGATGGCTCCCGATAGCAATTGTTCTATGGGTTCCCCAGTTGAAAGCAGAAAGTCCAGGTTCTGAAAGAACAAAGTGAGATAAACAAAATATAAATGTAATACAGGATATTAGTTTTTCATATTCTCATAAGACATTTAGTTTGTATTTCATATTTGAGACTCTGCCTATTGAATTCATGGTACAGTATGGCTTCTGAACATTATGAAAGCAGGAAAGTAAAATATTTCTATTGTAAGGCTTATCACATCCATAAAATAAAGGGAGATATCCCTCTTACCCACACTAAAGCATCTGGGACAGTGTTTCTTTTCTTGTGTGTCCTGTTCTTGCTTATGGCAGCAGGCCATTTGTCCCAGTTTTGCTGTGGATTGGAGGTTATTTTTGATATGTTCTTCAACCATAATAGGAAACTCTTTCCATCCTGTTTTCTCTATAATTTCTCTAAAACAGCATGGGGAATGCTAATCTTGTGCCTTATACAAAATAAAAGCTAACAGCCAATAAAACAGCTAATTAGAACCCATGTGGTATTGTGATTATGTATTATTATGTATTATTTCATACATAATATCTATGTATGAAATAATGTATGTATTTATTCCAAGCCTTTTTCTCTTTGTGATCTTGAGTGACACCAGAAAAGTAGTCAGTATCTTAAGGATGTTGTTGTTAATTACTAATGAGTCAGCTCTGACTCACAGCGACCTTATTTATAAACCTTCATGATCATGGCTGTGTTTGAGTTCATTGTTGTGGGTGGCTATTATGTCGATCCATCTCAGTGATGGTTTCCCTCATTTCTGGTGATCCTCTGTTTTGCCAAACATGATGCCCTTTTCTAGCAATTGGTCTTTCCTGATTACATGTCCAAAGTAAACAAACCAAAGTCTCACCATCATCACGTCTAAGGAGTATACTTGTATTTCTTCTAATCCTTATTAATTCTTCTGGTAGTTTTTAGGGATAAATACCTTCAATGACATGATTTCATAGCACATGACTCAAATTTTCTCATACTTTGAAAGTCCACAAACTATGTAAAGTATCTCTGGTAACAAAATGATATTTTGGTTATTTAGTCATTCTAGGTTTTTTTGTTTTTTGTTTTTTTTTATCCCAGTTCAAGTATGAGTTGTATTAAAATCTGCTTGACAGCTAGTAGTATGCTTGAAAAAGAATGAGCAGCCATAGGTGATAATTTTAAGAATCATATATCATTTTCTTTTGACAAAATGTACAGCTGAAGACTTTTTCTCTTTGTGTTCAGATCATTGCGTGAACTTCACTGAGGGAAGTCCTTGGTGAACATCAAGGTTGAGACAAGGAAGATTTTATTTTGCTGCAAAACAGATTAGCCTGGCTACTAAATTATAAAGTAGCATTCCTTGCCAATGCTTGTTCTTTTGCTACACTAGATTATTATAATATATAATGTGTACTTACTTGGAATTTCTGGAGGGATTTAGTCATTGTTGTTCATGACTAGGGTTAGCAATCAAAAGTTTCTAATAAAATGAGCTCTACCGTCAGTTCTTCAAAGGGCTAGGTCTTAAGATTTCTGGCAATAGATGTCCTGTTTACCTTCCTTCATTATTATATTTCTTTCTAGCACTGTATTTATGGCATGTGCACACACACATAAAAAGCTACATTTACTTGTACCCCCCATACCATTTCAAACATACACGGTTTGAAATTTTTTAACTTACTTCCACAAACAACAAAAACAAAAACAACAATAAAAAATATGTTCAATTTGAAATCAGAAGACGTTGTTCAAAAAGTCTATATCTCTTATGAATATCAACATTTGTTAATATCAACTACTAAAATACCTTCCGGCATTTCTTAGTAAAGAGAAAGACCAACTTTATTTCAAGGGGTCATAATCCTGCTATTAATGTGAACGTTTGCATGGAATATATTGTTGTTACCAATTATTTATATCCTATGATGAGCTCTAAACCTATTCAGGTTAGAAGGAACATGATATTTAAAAAAAAAAAAAAAAACTTAAAATGACTAAAATAAAGGAAAGCTGTCATAATCCATACAATTAAAGCTATATTTGAAGAGAGAACTGATGATTTTAAATTCAAATATTCTCATTTTCTAGGTAATGAGAGAATGGGAAGAGGCAGAACGTCAAGCAAAGAACTTGCCCAAAGCTGATAAGAAGGCAGTTATCCAGGTAAATTGCACCCATTCCCTAACAGGCAGGAAATGGCTGAATCTCTGTGACCATGCCTACAAGTTTAACAGCATCTGTTGGAACCTCATGAATGATTGTTTATATTCCCATTAAACTGATTTACTCATATGTGGCACAAACATTTGCACTCGACTGATGACCTAAAGGTTGACATTTTGAACCTACCTGGTGGTACTGCAGAAGAAAACTGGTGTTTTGGTTACCTAGTGCTGCTCAGACAAGAAAATACCACAAATGGGATGGCATGCACAAACAGGAGTTTATTCTCTCACGGTTGGGAGGCTTTAAGCTGAGTTCAAAGTGTCAGGCTCTAAAGGCTGGGTAAAAGCCCCTCAACCTTGGGCTTCAGCTCTGCCTCCTGCTTCCAGTCCACTGAAGCTGGAGATATCGCTTCACTCAGGCAGCTACTGGCTACGAAGCTGACAAGCCCAAGGTCAACAAATAAAATTGCACAGTCCCTCTGTTAGCAAACCACATGGCAGGACATTAATTCAAGTCTATTGAAAGTGCCAAGGTCAGCAGAACGTGGCAGGCTGCTGAACAACAACTCAGCTACATGCAGGGTTCAAGCATGCCATAAGCTAGAGACCATACCCCAAGGCTTCTCCTTATATATGGGACGCAGACCATATAAGGCAGCTACTCAGCTGCTCACAGTAGATTCCACCATGGAGTTAATTACGAGTCTCATGATGGGGAATACTACATCCAGCTGCCAGCCACTCAACCAGGCCCAGTCAAGTTGACACACAAACTTAACTACCAGAACTGACGATCTGCTTCAGTTAAGATTATAGGTAAAAGAACCCTATGGAGCAATTCTAATCTGTAACACATGGGGTAGCTATGAATCAGAATTGATTTGCTGCCAAACAACAACAAAACTATTAATCATTGTTTAGTAATAGTTTGAGTTACTTAAATTCTGCCTTTTTTCTCAGTTAGCTCAAATTATAAGTCATGTCATAAAATTTGTAATTATTATTAACAGGCTACTTTTTGTTGTAATAAAAATACAGTTGCTGTAACATTCTACTAGGTTCCTGGTAACACATATGTCAGCTTATTACTTGAGCAATAACTGAAAGGTTGGTGGTCTGAACCCTTCAAGAGGCACCTCAGAAAACAAGTCTGGTGATTTGCTTCTGAGAGGTCACAGCCTTGAAAACCATATAGAGCAGTTCTACTCTGCATACTTGGGGTCACCATGAATCTAAATCAACTTGACTCACTCCAACAGCCCATACCAATCTTCTACCACTTCTTCCTTTGGCAAAAATTATGTTAGGATTTGGACTTTTGTTCAAAACCACTGTCATAAACCGAGAGATTTATCATGGTCATTTACTTAAAGTG
Organism: Orycteropus afer afer; assembly: GCF_000298275.1. Taxonomy (NCBI): domain Eukaryota; kingdom Metazoa; phylum Chordata; class Mammalia; order Tubulidentata; family Orycteropodidae; genus Orycteropus; species Orycteropus afer. Next base: position 1,302,572 of record NW_006921695.1, on the reverse strand, counting down.
CTTTCAGGAAGAAAAAAAATTAAATACTCATAATATTTAAGATTCATGGAAACCATTAGTCCTGGCAACTGGTTCACCATGTGATCCGCAGCCTATATGACTATGAGACCAGAAGAACTAGATGGTGCCTGGCTACCACTGTCAACCACTTGGAGGGAGATCTATGTAGGAGATTCTGCATAGAGAGGGAGAACAATGTGGAACAAAACTCAAAATCATTTGGGAAAGAAAAAAAA
>NW_006921695.1:1271236-1301900 GCF_000298275.1 Orycteropus afer afer | reverse complement strand
CATGTGCTGCCTCATTCTACTTGTTTAGTTCCTGACTGATGTGTTTGTGTTTACAATGGCAGCATTTCCAAGAGAAAGTGGAGTCTCTGGAACAGGAAGCCGCCAATGAGAGACAGCAGCTGGTAGAGACGCACATGGCCAGAGTGGAAGCCATGCTCAATGACCGCCGCCGTCTGGCTCTAGAGAACTACATCACTGCCCTGCAGGCTGTTCCTCCACGGGTAGGTCAAGCTAAGGCCTCATTTTATGATTTACTTCTCAGTACAGACAGTGGAGTGGGAGACCTGGGCCTGAAGTCCATAAGAAAAGAACTAAAAGAAATACTGTCAGCACCGTTATTTACAGGTACAACTTCTGTCCATTGCATCTTGAAAATTGAAGGGTCATAGGACAGCTGCCTCCATGGACCATCTCAGAACTATAGACACATCTTTCCACAGAGAAGTCGGGTAGGCTTCCCAGGGAATACCTATGTTAATATTTTTGAAGTAGTGACGATTTGAAGAGTGGAAGTTGAGGAACACAGTATAGGAAAGCTAGGACTCTGAGAAGTAACCAAGGTCAGCACTCTTTCATGTAAGTGTTTTAACTGAGATCTAGAAAAGTTGAACCTTGGCTGACTTACCAGGGTTTTTAGTGGCCCACCAAGAACTAGAATTTGGATTTCCTGCTGACAGGGCAGAAGTCATATTTGTTGGGAAAACCCCTGGTCAGTCCCAATGTCTGCGGTGGGAAGGCTTATTTGTGGTGTTTAGTGATCAGTGCTTAGAAAAACTTACCAAGAAATGCAGGGGTAGATTTCCTCAATGATGCTCAGTGGTAGATTTTTTTTTTTTTTCCAAGATTTTTGTATCTTTTCTGACCTTTTTCTTTTCTAACTTTTTATTGTGATTTGGCTGAAATTTTACAAAGCAGATTCATATTACATTCAACAGTTCCTACATGTTTTGTGACACTGATTACATTTCCTGCAGTGTAACTGCTCTCTTCCCACTTCCTCTCTGTTGTTACCCTTCTCTTGTGTCCCTGGTGCCTATACATTCCTGCCTCTCTGCCTTTCTCCCTGTGCTCATACTGTGGTAGAATTTACTGTAAACATTCAGAGAGTATGTACATGTCTACTCATTGTATCTGTTATTGAGAGAGGATTTTGAAACTTGTAACTATAATTATGAATTATATATGTCTATTTCTCCTTGCGGTGCTATCAGTTTTTTCTTAGTGTATTTTGAAGCTCTGATATTATATGTGTAAATGTTCAGAGTTTGTCCTCTTTGATCCCTTTATTTATGAACTGATCTTCTTTATCTCTGTAATGGTCTCCCTTGAAATCTACTTTGTCCAATATTAATAATGCTGCTCCAGGTTTTTTTTTTAAATGAATGTTTATATAGTATATTGTCTTACTCTTGACCTATTTGTATTTATATATGAATTATATTTCATGCACATAGCATATACTTTATTTTTTTCATTGTAATTTGGGTGCAAGTTTACACAGCAAATTGATTTTCCATCCAACAATCCATACACATTCTATCTTGTGACATTTATTGCAATACCCACTCTGTAACAGCACTATTCCCACTTCTTCCTTGTGCCCACCCCTTCCCTTCCTCTTTCTTTCCCATCCCACTCCCACCTTCCTAGCTCTACCCCTGGGAAAATGCTGTCCTCTTGATCTCATATGCTTGTTTATTGTAATGAGTGCATAGCCTCCTGATATTACTGTTCATCTTTGGGCCTATCATTTGGCTGAAAGTTGAGTTATGGACTTTACATTCAGCTTCCGTTCTGAAGGGTGTCTAAGGGCCGTAATCTCATGGACTCTGCCAGTCTTCATCAGACCAGTAAGCCAAGTTTTTTTATGATTTTGAATTTTGTTCCATATTTTCTTGCACTCAATCTGGAACCTCCTATTGTGATTCCTTTCAGAGCAGTCAGCAGTGGTAGCTGGGCACCATCTATATCTACTGCTCTCAGGGTCATGGAGGCTGGGGTTCATGTAGTCCATTACTCCTTTGGACTAATTGTTTCCTTATGTCTTTGATTTTCTTCATTCTTCTTCTCTTCAGACAGAGAGAGACCAATAGTTGTACCTTAAATGGCCTCTCCCAAGCTTTTAAGACTCCGTTCACTAATAAACACAATAGAATGTAGAACATTGTCTTTGTGGACTATACTTTTAGTGGTGCAGAGTTTTTATAGTATGTCTTTAACTTTTAATAACTCTGTTATATCCTTTCACATGATATACTACTACACATATAGTCTCACTCACTGCCGTTGAGTGGGATCCAAGTCATAGCAACCCCTCCTTGGGTTTCTGAAACGGTATCATTACAGAAGTAGATTGCCCAATCTTCTTTCTAAGGAGTGGCTAGTGGGTTTGAACTGCCAGCCCTCTGGTTAGCAGTCAAATGCCTTAGGCACTACGCCACCAGAACTCCTCACACACAGTCTAAGAATCTTATAATACAGTATTTCCATTTCCTTTCTTCCCCCAGTGTTGGGGCTATTGTTGTCACACTTTATTCATACTACATTGTTAATATTTTTGTTTAAGCAGTCAATTATCTTTTCATGTGATTTAAATAATAAGAAAACAAATCTTAGATCTATATCTATATAGTTAACCATATCTGTTATTCTTCATCCTTTGTGTAGATTCATATTTCCTTCTGCTTGAGGACTTCCTTTAACATTTCTTATAGTGTGTATCTGCTGGTCATGAATTCTTTCAGATTTTTGCATATCCTAAAATGTCTTTACTTCACTTTCATTTTGAAGATGTTTTTGCTGATTCTAGAATTCTAGGTTAAGGTTTTTTTTTTTTTTCCTCCCAGTACTCACCTTTGTTTCTTAGTACATATGCATGTTTATCTGGCTGCTCTGAAGTGATTTTGAAATGGCTGCTATGAGTGATTTTGAGCAATTTGTTTATAATGTACCATGGTATAGTTTTCTTTATATGTCATGTTTTGAGGGTTCATTGAATGTCTTGGATCTACAGATTTGTAATCTTCATCAATTTTGGAAAACTTTTTGCTATTATGTGGAACATATTTTTCCTGACTACTCTCTTTTCTTTCCTTGAGGGTTAATTGTAAAATATAATTTAGACTATATGACATTGTCCCACAGCTCACTGAACCTATGTTCATATATTTACAGTCTTTTTCTCTTCAAATTCACTGATCTTTTTTTCTGCAATGTCTGTGCTATCATTTACCCATCTGCCTATTTTTCCTCTTACATACTGTAAGTTTCATTTCTGAAAGTTCGATTTATGTTTCCTTCTGCTATGTTGGTACATTATTTTTTGAACCAGTAGAATATATTTATAAAAGCTTTTAATACGTTTTTTGCCAAGTCTAATATCTGTGTCAATTTTGTGTTGATTTTAATTAATCAATTTATCTTCTTATTATGGATGTTATTTTCCTGTATCTTTTCATACTTAATAATTTTTTATTGGATGTCAGACATTGTGCATTTTACCTAGTTGAATGCTGGATATTTTTGCATGGCTACAAATATTTTTTAACTCTGTTCTGGAATGCAGTTATTTGAACACAGTTCAATTATTTTGAATTTTGCTTTCACAGTTTTTTAGGTGAGAATCTAAGTAAGCAGTTATCAGTCTATAGCAAATTATTCCCAAATTAGGGAAAGGTAAGACCTTTTTGAGTACTCTACCATGGATATTGCCATTTTCCAGGAGCAGGCACTGTTCCTGACCTTCTGTGAGCAACAGGCGCTGCTACCTGTCATCCTTCTGGGTAGTTCTTTCCCCAGGTTCTTTTTGTTTTTTTTTCAAATGCATGTGCGCGTCAGTACTCAGGTGCATTTTCAAGGGCTCTCTCAGTGCAGCTTTGTCCTGTCCTGGGCTACAAACTCTTGCTGCCTTAATCATCCCAGACTCTCTTGCCTGTCCTCAATTCAGGGAGTCCATCAGGCTCCATCTGTGTTCCCTTTCCTAGAGCTGCCACCTGGATACCCTCACGTAGTAAGTTTGAAAAATTATAGGACTCACTTCATTTATTTCCTGTGCCTCAGGGATCACTGTCCTTCATTTCCTGATGTCTGAAAAATTGCAACATGATACTATCTATTTTGTCCATTTCTGGTTGTTTCCATCATTACAGTAGATCTAGTCCCTGTTACTCCATGCAGGCTGGAAGCTGAAATCTGTATGTGTTATGTAACTAAACCAATAAGCCACCCACTTGCACTGATTCTCCTCACCATCTGGATTTTTCTTCTCTACTAAAATTACAGCACTGAATGTTGTGAGGAACCATCAAATAGTTTCTGGCACCCTTCCAGATAGTTAGATAGTATTGACCTTGTTTTGCCAATGACATCACTGAGACCTTAGGAGATTGAGTGGCTGGTCCTGAGTGACTCTACCAACAGGATAGAGAGTAGAACTCTGAATCACAGTTGTCCAGTGCAGTACCTTCTCACTGGACCACGCTTCTCTGAACAAAGAGTTTTTTGAGCAAGAATATGTGCATCTCATTTTCTATTTGGAAAAAATTCAATCCTAGCAAAGCCCTGCTCAGTAAAATTCTGTTGATATTCTTCTGCAGATAAAAAGTTCCTTGGTTCCTCTTTCATTCTAGAAAGCATGTTTTTGAGGCTGGGCTTCTTAGGATCATTTGCCAGAGCAGGCCATGGTGGTGAGTGTTGAGACCAGTATCTTAATAGCTGGCATTGAGTGAAATGCTCTCTGAAAAGTTCAGTCTCTGAAGTAGCATCTTTGCTAAAATGGTCTTTGACAAAGCTAAAAATAAATTTTGGGCTGAATGGAGTCTTTAACAAATGCACATTTAAAATCTTTGAGTTTAGTCTCATCAGCTGTAACAGGAAAGACAAGGATAGTGGTTGCCAGAGTTGGATGTTTTATCAAAGGAGATAAATTTAGATTGGTCATAATGGTGGTTATTGTGGGCCTTTTGATCACTTCATATGGAATTGGACCTCATGTTTATTTGAAATAAAAATAAAAAGCCATATTAGAAAGAACATTTCACTGTCAGATTGCTGTTGAATTCTTACCTCAGAAACACATAAAACTCTCACATGCAATAAAAAATGGAGCTGGGTGTCAAAGGCATGCAATATTTGGGTATTACCTGCCATTTTTATTATTTGCCATATTTGTCTGAGTGCTTTATTTAAATTTCAACATATGACTGGACATGACACTTAGCTCTGCAGTTTGGAATATGCCAGAAAATTCTAAACTTCTTTCTGAGGACTTGCTTTTCAAAGAAATAGATAAAAAGCTAATCAGGTATTATCTATGGAAACTCACACCTTGTAATTGGAGCCATAAATAAATACTTCTAATACTGTAGGTAGTGACTAGAAAATACAAAATGTTCAGTAAATATTAGTTGAATGTAAATAAGTTATTAGGAGTGTTTTGGTATTTCTGTATTTTATAGATATTACCATTAACAGAATAATTATTTTACTAATCTAACCAAATTCTACCATAGAGTTTCAGACTTGCCACACACTCTTCTTGAACCTCAGGTTTAATCCATCTTTTAAACCTAAAGTTCAAAGACTTATAACATTTTATTTCTGTTTAGCTAGAATTCTTTTTCTGCTATGAATTTTATTTTATAAATGCACATGTGTCTTGGCAATCTAGTGCTACTAGAACAGAAGTACCACAAGTCAGTAGCTTTAACAAACAAAAATATATTTTCTTACAGTTGAGGAAGCCAGAAGTCTAAATTCAGGGCACTGGCTTTGAGAGAAGGCTTTCGGTATTGGCTCTGGAGAAACCTTCTCTTCTGAGCTTTTGTTCCTGGGCAATCTTCATGCAACTTTTCATCTCTCTCCCTCACCTCTATGTATATTCCCTGTATCTACGTGTATTTATCTCTTGTATCTCAAAAGAGATGGAATTAATATTCACCCTACACTAATTCTGTTTCATTAACATAACAAAACTCATTCCCAAATGAGATTGTAATGATAAATATAGAGACTTACAACAGAGACTTTGTGGGGAATACAATTCAGTCCATAACACCATGTCTACATGTGTTTTATTTTCACAATTCCCTTTGTAATCAATTTTGTACCTCTGTTGTTGTTAGGTGCTGTTGAGTTAGCTCCAACTCATAGTGACCCTATGTACAATAGAACAAAATACTACCCAATCCTGCACCAACTTCACAATCCTTACTATACCTGATCCCACTGTTCCAGCACCTGTGTCAATCCATCTTGTTGAGGGCCTTCCCCTTTTTCGCTGCCCTTCTACCTTGCCAAGCATGATATCCTTCTCCAGGAAATGGTCCCTTCTAACAACATGACCAAAGTAGGTAAAATGAAGTCTGACCATTCTCACTTCCAAGGAGCACTCTGGGTGCACTTCTTTCAGGATAGATTTGTTAGTTCTTCTGGCAGTCCATAATACTTCCAGTATTCTTCGCCAAAAGTGTCAACTCTTTGGTATTCATTGTCCAGCTTTCACGTGCATATGAGGCTATTGAAAATACCATCGGTTCAGTTTGGTGCATCTTAGTCTACAAAGAGATATCTTTGTTCTTCAGCACTTTGAAGAGGTCTTTTCAAAGATTTGCAATATGTTGTCTGATTTCTGGACTGTTGCTTCCACTGATGTTGATTGTGCAATCAAGTAATATGAAATCTTTTCTCCATTTATTGTGAGACTGCTTATTGGTCCAGTTGTAAGGATTTTCATTTACTTTATGTTGAGTTGTAATCCATACTACAGACTGAATTATTTAATCTTCAGCAGTAAATGCTTCGAGTCATTTTCACTTTTGGCAAACAAGGTTGTGTCATCAGCATATTGTGGGTTGTTAATGAGCCTTCCTCCAATCCTGATGCAGCATTCTTGTTCATATAGCTCAGCTTCTTGGATCATATGCTCAGCATACAGATTGAATAAATATGGTGAAAGGATACAACCCTGACACACTCCCTTCCTGATTTTAAACCATGCCAGTATCCCCTTGTTCTGTTTGAATGACAGCCTCCTGGTCTGTGTACAGGTTTCTCATGAGCACAATTAAGTGTTCTGGAATTATTATTCTCCTCAGTGTTACCCATAATTTGTTGTGATCCACACAATCAAATGCTTTGGCATAGTCAATAAAACACTAGTAAATATCTTTCTGGTATTCTTTGCTTTGAGCCAAGATCCATCTGACATCAGCAATGATATCCCTCATTCCACATCCTCTTCTGAATCCAGCTTGCATTTCTGGAAGTTCTCTGTCAATACACTGCTACAACCGTTTTTGAATTATCTTCAGCAGGAAGATACTTGTGTGTCATATTAATGATATTGTACAATAATTTCCACATTCTGTGGGATCACCTTTTTTTGGAATGGGTACAAATATGGATCTCTTCCAGTCAGTTGGCCAGGTAGCTATCTTGCAAATCTCTTGGCATAGCCAAGTGAGTGCCTCCAGCACAGCATCCATTTGTTTAAACACCTCAATGGGCATTCTGTCATTTCCTGGAGCCTTGTTTTTCATCAATTCATTCAGTGCAGCTTTACCTTCTTCCTTTGATACCATTGGTTCTTGATTATATACCACCTCCTGAAATGGATGAGCATCAACCAATTATATGGACTGTGTATTCCTTCCATCTCCTTTTGATGTTTCCTGCATCATTCATTATTTTGCCTATAGAATCTTTCAATATTGCAACTCAAGGCTTGAATTTTCCTTCACGTCTTTCAACTTGAGAATTACTGAGCATGTTCTTCCTTTCAGTTTTCTAACTCCAGGTCTTTGCACATTTCATTATAATAGTTGATTTTGTCCTCTCAAGCTGCTCTTTGGAATCTTCTGTTCAGCTCTTTTATCTTGTCATTTCTTCCATTTACTTTAACTACTGTCCATTCAAGAAAAAGTTTCAGAGTGTCATCTGACATCCATTTTGGTCTTTTCTTCCTTTCCTGTCTTTTTTTAATGACCTTTTGCTTTATTCATGCATGATGTTCTTGATGTCATCCCACTATTCATCTGGTTTTCGGTCGCTGGTGTTCAGTGCATCAAATCTGTTCTTCAGATGGTCTCCAAATTCAGGTGGGGTATAATCAAAGTCATATTTTGGCTCTCCAGACTTACTATGTAATATCCAGTGTCATTTCTATCACCAAAGCCATGTTTTTCAACTACTGGTGATTCTTCTTTGTTTCCAACTTTCCCATTCCAATTACTAGTAATAAGCAACACGTCTTGATTTCATGTTTGGTCAATTTCAGACTGCAGAAGTTGGTAAATTTCAATTTCCTTTGCTTTGGCTTTGGTGGTTGGTGCATTTATTTGAATAATAATAGTATTAACTTGTCTTCCTTGGAGGTGTATGGCTATTATCCTGTCACTGACTGCATTGTACTTCAAGATAGATCTTGAAACATTCTTTGTGAGGATGAATGTCATGCCATTTCTCTTCAATTTGTCATTCCTGGCATACTAGATCATATGATTGTCTAATTCAGAATGGCCAAAACCAGTCCATTTTAGCTCACTAAAACCTAGAATATTGCTCTTTATGCATTTCATTTCATTTTTGACAACTTCCAATTTTTCTAGGTTCATACTTCTTACATTCCATGTTCTGATTATTAATGGATATTTGCAGCTGTTTCTTCCCATTTTGAGTCATGCTACATCAGCAAATGGAGGTCCCTAAAGCTTTACTCCATCCACATCATTAAGGTTTATTCTACTTTGAAGAGGCAGCTCTTCCCCCAGTTGTATTTTGAGTGACTTCCAACCTGATGGGCACATCTTCCAGTAATGTATCAGACAGTGTTTCATTGCTATTCATAACATTTTCACTGGCCAGTTCTTTGAGAAGTGGATGTCTTCTTCCTTCTTCTGAGTCTGTCTTAGTCTAGAACCTCTATTGATATACTTGTCCACCATGGGTGACCCTGCTGCTATTTGAAATACCAGTGGCATAGCCTCCAGCATCATAGCAAAACACAAACCACCACAGTATGACAAACTGATAGATATATGTGCCTGTAGGCTGATACTTATAATGAATGACCAGCCTAAAAGTACATTGGTTTGACTCTAATTTGGAATCATGTATATATAGACATATACACATACTTTTTTTGTTGTTTTCTTTTAGTTGAAATAAATACTTCAAATACCTGTGGTTAAAACAGTTGAATTTCCTTCAGGAAATAAAAAAATACAATAAAATCAGTCTTTTTATTCGAGACTTTTACTCACCTCTTACTCTGTTCAGTGCTAATAGTTCTGAAGACCAGTCTATCAGTGTTTTCACTTCCTTAAAAGTGTTCAGGGGAGTCAACCACAGGACACTTTTAAAAGAACTAACAGATCTGTCCTGGAGGAAGTGCACCCGAAATGCTCCTTGGATGCGAGAATGGCCAGACTTTGTCTTACCTACTTTGGTCATGTTGTCAGAATGGACTATTCCCTGGAGAAGGATGTCATGCTTGGTAGGGTGGAGGGTTGACGAAAGAGGGGAAGGCCTTCAACAAGATGGATTGACATGGTGGCTGCGATGATGGACTCAATTATAGCAGGGATCATGGAGCTGGCGCGGGATCGGGCAGTGTTTCGTTCTGCTGTGCATGGGGTCGCTATGAGTCCGAAATGACTCAACAGCACCTAACAACAACAAAAACAACAACAAAAGTATTCAGAAAAGTTAATTTCTCCTCCAGTGCTACATCTCACACAGTTAACTTCCATCATTGGAGGCCTTTGAGGTACCAAAGCTAAGGACTAATAGAGTTAAATTATTTGTGTTTATTAACCAGTTTTCAACAATTATGTGCTTCCTGATTTTTACTTGGTCAGAGCTCAGATTCAAGCTGTTCATAGCCACATGAAATAATGAGCTCAATAGTATCCAAGTCCTCTTGTCACTGTAAGCGTCTCTCTCTCTTTCATAGATGGAGAGAACGGGACTGCCAATTCAACATTCTCTGTAGTGTGAGGAGAAATTAACCTTAATGTGAGATCCTGTATAGTTAAATCAAAGGCTAAGTAGGGGTTTCTGCTTAAAATAAACTTTCAGTTATAGGCCCAGGTCTAGAAAACTTAGAAGTCCCTCATTGGTAAGAATTAAGATGCTTTAAAATGAGAAATAAGTATGCAATCCTTTTTTGTAATAAAAACCAAAAAAAAAACAAACTAACTGCTGTCACGTCTATCCAACTCATAGCTACCCCTTCTTGGGTTTCCACGGTGGTATCTCTACACAGGTAGATTGCCCAATCTTCCTTCTGAGGAGCGACTGGTGGGTTTGAACCGTTAGCCTTCTGGTTAGCAGTCAAATGCTGTAGGCATTTCAGATTACAGATGTTTTGTTTCAGTCTTCTGTTAGGCAGCACCATTTGTATGATCCTGGCTTTAACAGCTTTTATTTATTTCTGATTGGAAGTGAAAATTAGAAAGCATTTTCTTTTCACTTTTATTATTTTAGTTTTTTTTCCCTCAACTAAAAAATTTTATGGATAAAATTCACATAACTTAAAAATAACTATTTTAATAAAAAACATTTTCATATATACCTGCTGTCTATCTGGCCAAGAGTATTTTGTGTTTTGCTTTTTCCCAGTGTATCTTAACTGCAATCATTCTAAAATTTATTTAATGTTTCTGTGTGCTGCTGTACATTTAGGCCTTCAGTATTTAAATGAACAAACAATGTTGGCATTTTCTGCAGCACTAACATTTTTCCCTTTCTCATTGCTGAGTAGTTTAGCCTCATTTTAAATTTTACTGAGATCTTGGAAAATTTCTTCATAGAATTCATTGTTGGCACATTAATGTAATGATGTTATGATTTTTAACTAAGGAGAATGGCTTTGTCACTAAGTTGAGATTTTACCCAAAGTAATTTGGTAAATTCTAGCAACAGGGCAATAAATGCTAAATAAGTGAGAGAAATCATTGAGGGGAAAATTCGCAACAATTAGTGGGTGTTTTGTGGGACCAGATGTCATGAGGAGGTTCCAACTATATTAATCATTGACCTTGAATGTTGAATCCATGGCAGTTTTGGTGTAACTTAACTTTTCTACATTCAAAAAAGGAAATTGAACTGCTAAGCCCAGCTATTTTAGTTTTTATGTGACCATTAAGTGCCCTTCTCCCCACAATCTCCCCACAATCGTTTTGTACTGTTTCTTTTTGGATGCAAAAGAAATATGAAGCATTTTATAGAAGATAGACTATATCACCAAGGTAAATATGGTACATTCATACCTCAGTATAATAGAGGATAAAGCCCCCCTGTCATTGAGTTGATTCTGACTCAGGGTGATCCTGTGTGTGTCACTGAGTGTGTCAGTGAACAATAGTGTTTTTGATGGTTTATTTTTTCAGAATTTAATCTACGGGCCTTTCTTCTGAGGCTCCTTTGGCTACACTCAAATTTCCAATCTTTTGCATAGCAGCTGAGCCCCATCTAAGGACTCCTATAATAGATGTTGAAAATCATTTGCTGCATTCCTCATAAATGAAGGCATTGGGAGAGAGGAATACCAAGATATTTAAGGCATTCTACCCTCAAATTTTAAATATAACCAAAATTTTGCAAAGGTAATCAGAATATAAGGCGCTCTAGTGGTGCAGTTGTTAAAAACTTAAAAAATTGGCAATTTGAACCCACCAGCTACTCTGTAGGATAAAGATATGCAGCCTTGGAAACCCATGTGTCAGTTCTACTATGTCCTATAGGGTCACACTGAGTGAGAATACAACTTAATGTCAAGGTTTTTGGGTTTTTTTTTTAAATCAATATGTAGTTAAAAGTTAAAGACTGTTGGGTTAAAAAACATCTTTTAGAAATGCAAATAATTACCCTATACTTTATTCATTTATTCATTTATTTTTAGCTGATGTTTGTATAAATTAGAGGGGACTCATGAGAGAGCTTTTAAGGACAGACTCAGTAAAAACACCTGGCAGAAAAATGAGAGAATTAGCATTTATTGAAAAAAATCTTATAAACTATGATGAATAGTTCCCATACTATTTTAGTAAAGCCTCTAGGTATTACATCCTTACTTTGCTATAAATCTTTACCACATTCGATACAGATCTTGCTAAAGACCAATAAGAACTATGTAACTGAAGACTCTTGCATTTCCTGTTTTTAATTTAATTAAATTAAAAAGAAAATTCAGAAGTGTATAGGAAGGGCATTAGCATGAAAGCCGTCCTGTGCCTCTAAGACCATATTCATCACGAAGTTTCTCTCCACACCGAGCTCCACTTCAAAATGCCTTCAGATTGAAATAGCTGTTCATTGGATGCCATCAAAACATATATAGTGCTGGAGTGCTGTAATTTGTTCCAACAAAGGCTACATATACATATTTATATGTTAATGCATGTTCATGTCATTACTGAAAAAGGAAATCCATTTGGAAAAAGATAATTAAGGATTTTTGTTTTGGTTTGGTTTGGTTTAGACAAATGAGTAACACATTATTAAAATTCCAGTGGCTATTCATCTGCCTAGGATTACAGAATCTCCCTTAGCAAAAAGATGATGGCAAAAGATCCTCCCCCTAGAAATATATGCACACACATGCAAAAATTTGCATCCATTTCAGGGGGTTGACGTGGTCTGTGAAGTTTAGTCATGAATCCCAGTTAAAAGATCTAAGGTTATGTCATAATGTTTACAAGCTTTATCTTGAGTTTCCTTATATAAATGCTTTCAAATCACCAAAAGCCCATGAAATTTCTATTAAGTCCAGGCACTCTGTTTGGGTGAAGGTGGGAAGAAAGTGAAATTCAAAGAAATATGTAAATATGCACACTCAAACATTTTAACAAATTACAGGCTATATGAAGTAAGAATTCCAGCATCCAAGTATGAATATGCCAAGTTGCATTGTATTGCTATGAACTATCTTAAGAAGTTGAGACTATGTCACAGTATGGCATTTGTTAGATGATCAGATCACTTGTCAAAACTTTGCAAGCGTTTAGTCCTTTAAAACATCTTTTGTTTATCATTTCTTCTGCAACACTGTGGGCTTTGCCTTCTAGGTAGCATTTATAATACTGTGCACTGTTCTCAAAAGTTCATCCCAGTTTCACTGCTTGACTAAACAAGAACTGAAGATCTATAAGTTCAAACAGTTTACCCTCTTCACTCTCAGGTAAACATGGTTAGCTCTGTATCACTGTATGCTAAAGTTTGTCCAGATGCATAAATAACTTATTTTATAGTGGGTTGAGTCAGGTCCTAAATTTTAGTTCCATTTGCTGTCTTCACTTATTTATAGCTGTGGTCGATGAAGCAAAATAAATTATTCACAAGAACTATCAAAATAGTCCAGGGGAAAAAAAATTAGAAAAGCTATCAGATTTGTTAAAAGGTCATTCATTTGCAAGTGAACAAGATTAAAATCTCATATTTTCTGTATTTTATACTAGAATTTAATCACCTGTCTTTAATTCCAAGATGTATAACCTATATAAACTTTCTATATAAACTGCAACTAGGAAAAAGCCATCTGTAAATTCTGGTTAAAATTTTTCCTTTATTTCTTAGCTTCTGTTAGTAATAATCTGGAAAACAAAAGAACTCATTGAAGGGTGACATGAGATTGTGAAGTAGGAAGAAGTCTTTGTCCCTCTGAGAGGAGAAAAATTTTTGAGTAAACTTTAGGAGAGGCTTAGAGATAGAATTATATTTAAAGGTGAGAAACAGGAATATTGGAAAGGGGACAATGGGAGATGGCTTCATTTTCTCCTAGTAGTTTTTGTTAGCTGCCTCTGTGTTCACTCTAACTCATGACAGCCTTATGTATAACAAAATTAAACATTCCCAGCCCTGTGCCACATTCCCGATTGTTGGTATGCATAAGTCCATTGTGGCTGTTGTGTAGTGTCTTCCAACACAGGAGGCTTATCTTCCACCATTATATGGAACAGTCTTCTATTGTGATCCATAAGGTTTTTCCTGGATACTTTTCAGAAGTAGATTGCCAGGCCTTTCTTCCTAATCTGTTTTAATCTGGAAGCTCCACTGAAACCTGTCCATTATGGGTACCCTGCTGGAATTTGAAATACTAATGACATACCTTCCACCATCATTGCAACATACAAGCCACCACAATACAACAAACTGAAAGGCAGGTGGTATATTTTATAGGAGAGCCAAAGCAGTAAATTTTGTACACTGAGAAGGAATGAATGAGCTCCAGTGGCACTGTGGTTAAAGCATTGGGTGGCTAACCAAAAGGTCAGGGGTTTGAACCCACCAGCCACTCCACTAGAAAAAGATGAAGCAGTCCATTTCTGTGAAGATTTACAGCCTTGGAAAACCTATGGGGCAGTTCTGCTCTGTCCTATAGCATAGCTGTGAGTCTGAATTGACTCAATGGTAGTAGGTTAAGTTTTTTAGTTTTTTGGGGAGGGGAAAGAATGTCAGAGCAACTCCTTGACCATGTGCTGAGTTTTTACTTTAGTAGTATGATCTCAGGGGATTAAAAAGGGTTAATCATCTAATATTTGTCCAATCTAAACCAGACTCATTTTCTAAACATAGAAACCACTGCTTCAATGGTGTAGGGGGTGAAAATGTGCTACTACTTTTGCTCCCAAGAGTTCTGTTTCAACTTGGTATAGGATGTTCATTTGCCACCTTGTGGGTAGGTGCTCTTGAGTCGGTTTCAACTCATAGAGACCCTATGGATTCAAATAAAGTGAAATTCTTGACAGCTTCAATCTTTTCTCCATTTATTGTGATGTTACTTACTGTTCCAGCTGTGAAGGTTTTTGTTTTATTATATGAAGTATAATCCATACTGAAGGCTGTAGTCTTTGATCTTCATCAGTAAGTGCTTTAAGGCCTCTTCACTTTGCCTTCTTGAAATCATTTTAACTACAAAAAGAGTTCATGTGCTTCCTGAAGAAAGGAATATGGATAGGTTTCATTGTGGATTTTAAAAATTTAGCCCAGCTCCTACATTTAGAGAATAAAAAGGTGACCCAGAGTTTTGCATGGAAGCTTCCCAAATGTTTTTAGGTGTTTTTTTGTTTGTTTGTTTTTTTGTTTTTTTCTCTCCCAGTTGTCCTTAATTGTTTTACTTTTTAACCTCTTACAACAATGAGGGTGCATGTGAATTTCTGAGGGCAAAATGGGAAAATCAACACAACTGAGACCTTCTCAATCACAGAGAGGTTTAACTGCCCTGAATGTTTTTTTTATACCTCTACACAGAGGATTCTGTACATTTTACTTTATACACTGAAAGTTTCTCGAAATCTGAGGTGGAGGATTGTGCAAATAATGGACCTGAACCTATTGTTGAAAATAGGAGAGAATTGCTTTTACTTGGTAGATGATTAACTTTCCCAGCCACAGGGTTGGAAACTGCTAAAGTATAATTTAGAACTCTAGAAGGTTTTTTGAATAGGTCGCTTGTGACCTGGAAGGATTGAGGTGCCCCATAGAGCAAGCCATTTACTTTCTTCTTCTTGGCAAGATTACACTCAGGGCTTTTAAAAACTCATGACAGGAAATGGTTCAAGGCTCACCCTCTATTATGATAAGGTGCCAGATTTCTGACACAAGCATAAAACTACAGAGTTGGGCAATGGGTGTAAGTAGTTATGTTTTAAGATAGTTTCTACATGAAATGTCAAGTTAAAAGCTACATATTCAGATGTGATTGGCACGAGTCAACCCTGTCAATCCTTTGTCTGACAGAGTCAGTCAAATCTCTATAATTCTTACCAAGTCCTAGGAACACCAAATTTGAGAAACTGTGTAAAAGGACCAAGTGAAAAAGGCTATACAGCTGAGAAATGGGGGAAATAATAAAAATACATTACCTTTTATAGGGAAAGTCCATGAAACTTCCTTTAAAATTACCTATGTCAACCTGATATCATATCACAATCCATAAGAATATAAGCTATGGCATGTTTTGAGAGAAATGGAATGGATCCTCTTGTTAAGATTAGTTTATAGGTACCACACCAGTAGCTATAGCATCAACTCTGACTCATGACGACCCCATGTGTGTCAGAATAGAAGTAACGATCCGTAGGGTTTTCAGTGTCTGATTTTTCAGAAGTAGATTGCCAGGCCTCTTCTAAGGTGCCTGTGGGTAGATTTGAACTAGCAGCCAGGAGTGTTAGGTATTTGCACTCCCTGGAGACTCTTTGTATATATAGGTTGTTGTTATGTGCTGTCGAGTCGGATCCAATTCATGGCACCCCCTCCTTGGGTCTCTGAGGCGGTATCACTATGGAAGTAGATTGCCCCATCTTCCATCCGCAGAGTGGCTGGTGGGTTTGAACCACCAGCCTTCTGGTTAGCAATCAAGTGCCTTAGGCACTACGCTACTAGAGCTCCCAAGTATATAGGTAAAGTCCATCAAGTGTATTTTCTGAGAAGTGTTCTGAGTTAAAACAGCTTCCCAAGGGTTCCCCATATACTGGACAGATCGATATCAAGTGACTTAAAATCAGTGTGTTCCATGGAAACATATTGGGATTGCAACTCTTCTTTGTAGAACGATTATTTTCCACTCAGATTCCATGAAAGATCTATTATGCTACCGCAACTGTTTCTGAAATTATGTTTAACTCTAGGCTAGTTGTTAATTTAATTAAAAGTCTTTATTAGCAATCCGTCTTACCAAGAACTGTGCAAGTTCGTGGAGATAGGTTATACCCTTGTTCCCGGAGAGGAAATTGGTCCAAAATGCAAATATGTTTTCAGGTTAAACACTTTCTCTTCTGCTTTCATAGTAGATGTTGTCTGATTATATCACGTTATGCCTATTCTTAATCTCTCAATAGATTATTTTTGGAATAATGTTTTGAAATGCTTTGTGATTGTGAGGTAAATTTAGTCCAAATTGAAATGTGCCACATTAGTTGCAAATATGTACTATGTAATCATGGGCTAAACAATAGTGACAATAAAATGAATTGGATATAATTTGTTCCCTTGGGTGGATCTTTTCCTTCTATTATCTCTATTTTTTCCTATAAATTTTAATAATAACATTAGATATCCAATGCCAACATAACCAGACTGTAGTATTAAGATACAGAATATCTAAATTTTGAAATAAGAGGAACTTGTTAGAAAATGTTTTTTTGCTAGTTACAGATGATTTAAAGATTTGAGAGTGATTCAAATCATATGCAAAGAGGTTACAAAATATTTCTTAAGCTCTGCTTGTTTTCAATATCCTTTTGACTGTATTCTTAGGTTTATTTTCTAACGATTTAAGTAATCCTGTCTTAAATGTAAGTATTGTGACAATAACAATAGTAAATAGTTTTAGAGACTATGCTTTTATAGAGAGACAGGGCATTTTTTTCTACCGTTCCATGTGAATGTTTCTGTGTTTTTTAATTAAAATTTTTGAAAATCAATCCTTGCCTGAGCAAAACAAAATGAACTCTCCTAGATAATGAGATTCCCTGTTTTTCTGGGATAAATGAGATAGCTCTAGAAACAAATGGGTTTCTGGAGTCCCTGGAATTCTGGAGTCTGGCTGAAAGCTACAAAGGCAATTATTTCTTTATTTTGAATGAAATATGCAAGAATTGTATACCAAAAGGAGGGCATTACTTTTAGTACCCCCCCTAAAAAAAAACCTCCCCATTTAAAAAAAAAGTTACCTTTCAGTCAGCTTTGACTCATGAAGACCCTGTGTGTGTCATAGTAGAACCCTTCCATACGGTTTTCAGTGGCTAACTTTCCTGAAGTGGTGCCTCTGGGTGGACTCTAACCTTCAGCCTTTCAGTTACCAGCTCAGCGCATTAACCTTTCCTACCACCCAGAAGCCCCAAAGCAAATAGAAACATGAAAGTATAAGAAAATGTTCTGTTTTTCTTTCTTCACTGAAAACAGTGTTGGTTTATGAGGTGTAGATATAACCACCTGAAAAGTATATTTAGTATATTTTATCTGCCTACTCACAAACATTATAGCTAACCTAAAAAAAAAAAATTTTTTTTTTTTTTTCCATTTCTAAGCATGATTCCTAGAAATGTGTTTGCATGGCCAAATCAACCAAGCAGAGAGCTCTTTAGTTCATTTACCGAGGGACATCCTAATGTCTTTCTGAGTTTTCTGATGTCCCTAGGCTTTGCTTATCAAATAGGCAGTAGGAGGAAAAGACTTATGTTTATTTAGATGTGCCCATGATGTGCATCTGTGCTAATATAAATGATGATGAGGTCACAGCTGACTGTGGGCCTGTGGAGTTCATTATCTGTGCAAGAGCTTTGTTCCCTGGCAGAGAGAGGGACATCATGAGAGCCTGGTGTGCTAATGTTTAGTTGTCCAGTTCTGAGAACTTTTCAAGGAATTGAGGGATATATTTCTTAAAGTGAAGCACATAAAAAAAGTCTCTATATTAAATGAGATAAGCAGTTAAAAAAACATGAACATATTCATCATTAATTATCCATGATAATAGAAAGTAAGGACAACTTTAGAAATAGAATCAATGAATATCACAAACACCTGACTTTTTAAAACAAACAAACATTTTATTGGGTTTTGGGTAAAAGTTTACAGAGCAGTTTAGTTTCTCATTTAACGATTTAAACATATTTTGTTTTGTGACATTAGTTGCAATCCCATCAATATACCAGCACTTTGCCCGTTTTGTCCCTGGGTTCGTCTCCATTCATCCTTCTTTCCTCTCCCGTTCTTCCTTCTGAACTTTGTGGGCAATTGCTGCTCTTTTGGTCTTGCATGGTTGATTGTTCTGAGGAGTACATTCTTCACAGGTGTTGTTTCTTCAATTTATAGCCCCAATGTTTGGCTAAAAAATGATCCTTGGGGTTGAAATCAGTTCTAAGTTTGACATGTGTCAAAGGACCACAGTTCCAGGGATTCCTTTCATAGTGTTAGACAGACACCATCCAGTTCTTATGTTCTCAGGCTAGTGGAGGCTGTTGTTTGCATGGTCCATTACTGCTTTGGACTAATTGTTTCCTTGAGTCTTTGATTTTCTTCACTAGTCTTTGCTCCAGATGTTGAGAGATCAATAGTTACATCTTAGGTGCACTTCCCCAAACTTTTAAGACCTCAGTTGCTACTCACCAAAGTAGTATGTAGAGCATTGTCTTTGTGGACTGTTATGCCAGTTGATCTGGATGTCCCCTGAGACTGTGGTCCCAAGTCCTGTGCCACAGTCCCTCAAAATGTTTAGTTATGGCTAAAAAATTTTCATAACATTGCCCCTGTATGCTCTATTATATACATGAATCTGTTTGCAGCACTGTGGTAGTTAAGGTTGTGTGTCAACTTGGCTGGGCCTGGCTGAGTGGCTGGGCAGCTCATGGTAGTTATTCCCCACAATGAGACTGGCAATCAACTCCATGGTAGGATTTACCACAAGCAGCTGATTAGCTACTTTATGGATGTGGTCTGCTTCCTGTATGTAAGAAACAGCTTTGGGCTTGGTCTCTAGCTGATGGCATGCTTGAATCCTGCACGTTGCCAAGTCATTTTTCAGCAGTAGCCTGACATGCTCTGCTGATCTTGGGACTTTCAAGGGATTTGAATCAATAGCCTGCTGTGTTGCTTGGTAATATTGGGACTGTGCCTTTTTACTTGTCAACTTTGGGTTTGACAGCCTCAGCTGCCAACAGCTGTCTGAGTGAAGAAAAGCCTCCAGCTTCAGTGGGTCAGGAGCAGGAAGCAAAGCTGAAGCCCTAAGCCAAGGGGCTTTCACCCAGCCCCTAGAGCCTAACTCTTAGAAGTTGGACTTCCAGCCTCCAGAAATTGTAAGAATAAACTCCTGTTTGTTAAAGCCATTTGTGGTGTATTCTTGTCAGAGTGGCACTTTGTTATTGTTGTTGTTATGTGCCGTCGAGTCGGCCCCGACTCATAGCGACCCCTCCTTGGGTTTCCAAGGCAGTATCACTACGGAAGTAGGATTGCCCAACCTTCCTTCCGAGGAGTGGCTGGTGGGTTTGAACCGCCAGCTGTCTGGTTAGCAGGCAAGTGTCTTAGCCACTATGCTACCAGAGTGGCACTAGGTAAGCAAAACAAGCACATACAAATACACATGTAGAAATGCCGTCTGCCAAACCTGTATATACTTTTGGGTGTACTCCTATATACCATCCTACACTTTTTCAGCTTACTTATCTGCCAATGTATCTACTCGTAACTTATTATTTGTTATTACTGATATTGCAAAATTGTATATGTAGTAGTATTTGCCATTGTTGTCTTTTACTCTTGTGTTCCTTGCAGTGTCTTCCTTTGCCTTGATCATGTTGTGCTGACTTACCCCTTGTTGTATGTTGCCTTTCCCTTCACCCCCTGTCTACTCTCTAGTTAGTAATTTTTCCTGCTTTCCCCTTCACGTATCTGGTAACTATAAATGAATGTTTCTTTCTGTGTGTAGACCTTTCCTTGACTTTTTACAATAGTGGTTTCACACAATATTTGTCCTTTTGTGATTGACTAATTTCACCCAGCATAAGGAGCTCTGGTAGCATAGTGCCCAGCATAGCAGTTAGTGACTGATAACCAGAAGGATGGCGGTCCAAACCCACCCATCAGCCACTCCTGGGAAGGAAGGTTGGGCAATCTACTTCCATAGTGATACTGCCTCAGCAACCCAAGGAGGGGTCTCTATGAGTCGGGTCCGACTCGATGGCACATAACAACAACAACAGTGTCCTCTAGGGTCGTACATGTTGTGAAATGTTTTGCGGATTCATCATTATTCATTAATGGTGCGTAATATGCCATGATGTGTACATGCCATAGTTTATCTATTCACCCGTTGATGAGCATTTAGGTTGTTTACATCTTTTTGCTATTATGAATAGTGCTTCATTGAACATGAGTGTGCATATATCTGTCCGTGTCATAGCTCTTATTTCTCTAGTTGTCAGATTGCTAGATCATACGATATTTTTATTTCCAGTTTTTGAAGGAAGTACCATACCCTTTTCTACAGGGATTGCACCATTTTACAGTCCTACCAGTCTCTCCATACCCTTGCCAGCTTTTGTTTTCTGTTTCTTGGAACTTTTCTAGTTGGTTCTGGGGTGAGATGATATCTCATTTTGATTTGCATATCTCTAATTGTTGATGATCACAAGCATGTCTTCATGTTTTTGTTGGCTGCCTGAATGTCTTCCTTGATGAAGTGTTTTTCATATCCTCTGCCCATTCTTCAATTGGATTGTTTGTCTTTTTATTGTTAAGAAAGTGTGACTTTAATCCACTGATCCTAACTTCTAAGTGGATTGTCAGGGGACCTTCTTATCTTGCTATTCCCCTCCCTACATCTGACGCATTAACTAAAGAATAGTGAAGTGCCCAAAACTCGGGACAGTAAACAAGAAATTGAACAAGCTATATCTGAATCATCTTCTGCACAATTGAAAGACATGATATTAATGTTCCCTGAAAGAACACTATCTGAGCTTATAAGAACTATAAATTCAGTTGAAGACTCTTGCCACATACTCTGTTTTCTGATCATTTCATTATATCTTTCTGTTTTCAACTCTATCAATTACTTTGTAGAACTGTATTTAACTTGATCCATTTTAGATTCTCCTGGACAGACAGGATTGCCTGATGGTTAGGAGCACAAACCTGAAGTGAGTTAAGTGAGCTACCTGTTCTTGCTCTTAACGCTGACTTGCTGTGTAACCTTGGGCCAACTACATAGCCAGGTAACCTCAGTCCCCTTGATGCCTTATTTACCTCATCTGTAAAGTAGAGTGAGCAGTTGTACCCCTGTGTAGGGTTGCTATGAAGATTCGATGAGTTACTATGCATACAACACTGCCTTCTTCATTTAAACGCAAATCAAACCCATTGCTATTGAACTGATTCCAACTCATAGTGATGCTATAGGACAGAATAGAACTGCCCCATAGAGTTTCCAAAGCAGTAAATCTTTATGAAAGCTGACTGCTACATCATTCTCCCATGGAGCGGCTGGTGAGTTCAAACTGCCAACCTTTTGGTTACCAGCCAAGCACTTATTCTTCATACCAGCAGTCAGTGAATGTTAACTAGAGTTCCTGGATGGTGCATACAGTTAATGTGCTTGCCTGCTAACTGAAAGGTTAGAAGTTCAAGTTCACCAGAGGTGTCTCAGAAGAAAGGCCTGGAAATCTCCTGAAAAATCAGCCATTGAAAACCCTAGGAGCACAGTTCATTCTGACACATATGAGTCACTACAAGTCAGAATCAACTCAACGGCAACTAGTGGTAAATGTAAAATACTATTATTGCTTAAGGAAAGGAAGGGGACTTGAAGCTGAAGGCAGGAATTGAGTAGGTGATGGAAATATGTACTAAGTACCTACTACGGACTAAACACGATACTGGTGAACTAACACAGACCATTTTTAATTCTCACAAAAACTTTATGTGAAAAATATCTGAATTACACAGATGAGAAAATTAAGGCTTCGATAATTTTGTGACTTTCATAATAATTTTTAAATTAATGCTTAAGTTAATAATTAGTGAGTGGGAATGTATACTGTCTGTGTTGAGAATGGAAGAAAAAGGAGGGTCCCCAATGTCATTTATCAGAAATTGCTGCCCCGTTCTCTAAATAGAAATTTAACAAATACAGCAATGCCAAGGCCAGCTTGGAACCATAGCATCTTAGTGTAGAAGCTTGTTGGTGACAACCCTTTCATGAAAACATGCCTTTATAGAAACAGTCGATAATAGGTAAAAGCCAAAAAAAAAAAAAGAAGAAATGGTGGAAAGCAATCTCTATTTTTAATTTTTATATAAGCTCTTTAAAGAAAAAAATATTTTCTTTAAAACAACAAATCCTCAGGAGAAAAATAGGAAATAGAGCAACCAGGAAAGCACATTAAGCTAGTAATCCATTCCAGTGAGGGGACAAGAATGTCATATATAAATGCAATTAATTACAACCCTCTTTGTCTCAACCTTAGAAGTATAATTGTAATGCTGCTGGAAGGGTTTTTCAGGCCTTGGTGCTGAATAATGACAAGTGTCAAGAGTGTGTGGTATTCAGATCACAAAGTCCTGCATACAAAATACTCATTTGATAGTCAGCCTTTGAGCTCTGACCTTTTAAAAACTCATTTTGATTAGTGTATATAAAACTACCATTATATGTATATATATATATAATCAGTCATTATATGTTTTACTACTTTTAAGATTTAAAAAGGTCATCTCCTCATTAGTAGAATTGTAATGATGGGCTGCCAACAACTGTGTTTTAAGTTTGTGGTATCAACCTCCCTTGGGAATATGGAGAGGAACATTTCTTCTAGGATAAAGGAAATGAATAAGGCAGGCAGACAAGTGAAGATTTAGTTAATTTATGTATTGGTTTAGCATTTGTTTGTTTTCTCCCTCAAGTATAAGTATATAGCCTCTATGACAAGAATGCAAGAAACACAGCGTAGCCTCTCTGAGTCAGGCACTGCATCATTAAGGTACAATGAAGAAAAGTCTGGTCCTTCTTGATCTTCCAGTTAGGAGGGGAATCAGGGGCATAAATAACTTAATAGATGGTGGTAAGGGCAATTATAAGAACTATGCAGCATTTCATGGGAGCACAGAGAAAAGGACACGAAGTTCAACTTGGAATGTCAGAGAGGTGGCCCCTGAGCTGAGCCTTAATGATGAGAAGGAGCTAACCAAGAAAAAGGGGGAGGACAGGGACATCCCATATACTATTGATAACATGAACAAAAGCATTGGAACCTCCACCTGCAACCCCTGGAAGAAACACCATACCTTCCTACTGGTATTGAAGGTCCCCATGACTCAGAGATTAATAGTAACTAGCTTTACCCAAGGAACCAAAATTCTATTCCCAGTATGAACTTTCATAACTGATTTTTTTTTTCAAAGAAGAAATGTGTATCCTTGAAAATCATTTTACAAAATTTTCAGTAGACTATGTACAGCAATAAAATTGTTGAAAACAAAGGAGCCTGTGTCCTTTTTTATTGGGATGAATGTTTTCGAGTAATACTGGAATAAAAATGAAGTGGAACCGATTGAGAAAAAAAAATAGAAGCACTTAAAAAGAAACTTAATTGTTGCTAAAAGAATTAGAATCTGATGGCTTAGAAAGAACTTAATTAAATATCAAAGTAAAATAACTACAATTTAGCATTGCCTTTTCCTCTAGAAAAGTGTAATGTCTCACCGAATTGATCAGTTGTTCTTAGCCTACAAGTAGTAATGATTAAATTGCCTATTAGTTTTCTCATTTTGATGATTGTACTATTATATGCTACTGATGATTATTTGTGCAATATTACTTCTGAGATTCCCATTGACCACAAGACTGTGCATATAGAAATGTCCTGTATACAACCCTGTAGTTATATTTGAGTGGGAAAAGAGAAGGATGAACTTAAATTTTATGGATTCCAGAATCTATAGTAAGATAAGGAGCCCTGGTTGCATAGTGATTAAGGCATGCAGCTGCTAATCAAAAGATCTGCTGTTGAAACCCACCATCCACTCCCCACGAGGAAGATGGGTCAGTCTACTTCTGTAGAAACAGAAACCCTATGTGGCAATTCTACTCTGTCTTATAGGGTCACTATGAGTTGAAATTGACTCCATGGCAGTAGGTTTGGTTTTGGTTCTATAGCATAATGCTCCTAATTAAAAAGAAAATGTTGAGAAGTGGCCATTCAACTAAGTAATAAATCCATTAATAAAGGAATAGGGGAAATGTTTAGAAGACTTGAAGATGGTGACTTTCAACGCATTTACACCATGGAATAAATTAGAGGAAACACTTACGTGTGTCCCAAAGCCATTGGAAAGAGCAATGCTTTGCATAAATCTGAAAAAAAGTATTTTTTTCTACAGCCTCGTCATGTGTTCAACATGTTAAAGAAGTATGTGCGTGCTGAGCAGAAAGACAGACAGCACACCCTGAAGCATTTTGAGCATGTGCGCATGGTGGATCCAAAGAAAGCTGCTCAGATCCGGTCACAGGTAAGCACTGACTGTGATAATCATTTGACATCCCGTGTGCTGCTTGGTGAGTTGGTAATAGGAAAGTTAGGTGTTCCCTGAGCTGATAAGGGTGTTGTACAATTATGGCAAGAGCCCTTTAAAACTTAGTAATTTCTAAAGGCTTATCTTTCAGCAGTATATGGTTTACCATTCTATGAGTTTACTGCTGCAGATTAAGGTACACTTCAAAGCTCTGATGACTAAACTGAAGAAAACATATGTCCTATAAACCAAAGCCTCTACAAAGCTTCAGTTAAATCATGGCTGACAATCATTAACTGCATTGTGACTGCTTAATTTAATATGGACCAAAAAGGTATGCATTACTTATAATAATCAGTCATATGACATCAAAAAGGCAGCATTTGCCCAGGAGTAAATCTCAGAAGGCAGGAAGGGATAGGAAAGAAGGACGAATGGAAACAGTAAACACAGGGAGGAAGTGGGAAAAGTGCTATTACAACATAGGAATTGCAATCAATGTCATGAAATGAAATGTGTATGGATTGTTGAATGGAAAACCAGTTTGCTCTCTAACCTTTCACTCAGATCTCAATAAAAAAAAAACGTAGTTTTATACTTCCAGATTCCCAAAGATTGAATGCTAGTATTTACTCCAGAAATTGGAAATTTTACATTTCCTTGACTAAAAATTTTATTTAAAAATATTTAGCATAGAATATCCAGTCAAATTAAAATTTCCTGATTCTGTCTGTGGCAAAATGTTCAATTAAGTAGATTTAAGGTGTCAGGGATTACATAAGGAAACTCAATATTATGAATTGGAATTGATCAGAGATGATCTTTCAAATCAGCTATGTTATAAGCGTACAATATAATGGCAAGTGTAAAGCTAGCCTCAAAGCATAGCACAAAGTTTCCACAGCATTTCATTAGCAGTATTTTGTAAGTTTATATTTGTCTGCAGTGCATTGTAAGGAAAATAACTATTCCTACAGGCTGAGTTTACCTGGAGCTGTCTTCCTTTTGCAGGTTATGACACACCTCCGTGTGATTTATGAACGTATGAACCAGTCTCTCTCCTTGCTCTACAATGTGCCTGCAGTAGCCGAGGAGATTCAGGATGAAGTTGGTAAGTAAATTGTTCTTTTGATGCTGTGCATGGAAATATACCACAGTCCTCTATCCCTACACCCGTCCATAGGAGAAAAGTGGAGAAGTGAGTTCTGCCTCACTAATCACCAGGGTTCAAATGATTGGAAGGAAAAAGAGCAGATTCTGTTTCAAAATGGAACTCTTGTAGGGTAGAACTAGCTCTCACTTTAACAATTGCATCCCTACTTAACTGTTCATACTTATAAAGCTAGGGAAACTGTTGCCTGGCCTATGACACATTTATGGAATAATGACCACTTGTTACTGGATTTATATTTGTCAGCAATTTTTTTTTTTTCATTTGATTAGTCTTGTGATTATCACCTTATCATGCTTTGGTACTTTATAATAATAGTAAAAATAATTTTTTTCATTTCTTAATTCTTCATCATCCTTCAACTCAGGCATGATACCTGCATTTTATAGATGAAAAATCTCAAATTCACAATTTAAGTAACTTACTCACTTGCCTTTGTCACACATCCTAAGTAGCACAGCAAAAACACAAAATTGTAACTTTTGACTTCAAAGTTACTTTCAATTAAATCATACCCTCTTTCATAGTTTAAGGGAAAAAAAAAATCCATGAGTGTTCTCTGGATCACATTGTAGTTTAAACTTAAAATATGTGCCACTGTTTTCTTTTTTATGTTATTTATTTTGAAATAAACAGAGACTCTCAAGAAGTTGCAATAATAATAATAAAGAGATATCTGGTATACCCATTACCCAGCTTCTTCAGTGGTAACATCCTACATGACTGACACTGTACATTTTCAGAACCAGGACATTGATGTTATATTCTCAGTGTCTTTTATGCCCCTGGTTTTCCTAGTGACATCTTTAATATTTCATGTGAGTAAATGCTCCCAAATCTGTTTTCCTTGGAAAAGGAACAACGTTTCACATATTATATAATTCTTAGTAAGCACCCAAAATGCCTATTTTTGTTTAACTTTGCCTCATAAAGGTACATAGAAGACAATTATGCTAGTAGAATTTTCAACATAAAAAGAATGTAGGTGTACTGGAGACTGGTGCTGCAATTTGGTGCAGAAAGTCAGCAAGTAAGCATTACATAGGTAGCATTTTTCTTGCCATAAAAAATTGTACCATTTTTTAATTGGACAGGAAATAGATGCAGATTACTATCTGAGCTCAAAACACCCAGGATATTGATTAAGGGTAAGTTGTACAGCCAGTTCATTCCATTGTTTTCAATACGTTTCATACCTGTAAAAAACTGAATTAGCAAGAGTTGTGTGGTAAGTATATTTACAACAGTGACAGAATAAAAAGTAGCTGAGGCTGCTAATGTACAACCAAACACCTTGTGGGATTTTGGTTCTTTGGTTTTGAAGTTTAGTATCGTGGTTTCATGGGATATCCCAATTAATTGGCCTGATAGTCTGCTCACTGCTTCTGTTCTACCTCCTACTTTGTTGTTTAGTGCCTTGTGTCTTAAAAGCTTGCAAGCAGCCATCCTAGGTACAATTAGTCTCTATTCTCCTGAGCAACAGAGGAAGGGGACTCAGGAACAGGTGCAGGAAGTGGAGTGTGTGGCCAGTAAAAACTGCCTCCTTTGCCATGAAACCAGAAAAATTGAATGGTGCCTGGCTACCATTACTGAACATTTTGATCAAAGATCCCATAGAATAAGCCTGATTAAATGGGAAAAAATATAGAGCAGAAATTCAAATTGCCATAGAAACCGTATTGTCTGGATCCACAGAGGCCAGATGAACCCCTAAAACTATTACCCTGACATAATCTTTAAACCTTAAACCACAAATGTCCCCTGAATTCTTCTTTAAACCAAACATAGTTTAGCTTAACTAATAAAGAATGTGTGCCTTGAACACAGTGTTATTTTAAGATCTTTCTATGTGGGATCAAATTGACAATAGCAACTCGAAAGATTAAATAGGAAAATTAGCAGCAACGAGTTTATGGTAATGGAGGGGAACAAGTAGGAAAAGGAGAGTAAAAATTATTGTACAACTCAGGAAATTTAATCATTGTCACTGAATTGTACATGTGGAAATTGTTGAATCGATGTATATTTTGCTGTATATATTCTCAACGACAACAAAAATTAAAGAAAAAGAAGTAAGAAACAAATAACAGTGGACTGCACATCTGTGACAGACTTTGAAATTAGATCTGAAGTTTCTTTTGGTTGAGCACTTATGGAATTTTACTTATATATTTTGAAATAATAGTATTCCAGTATTTAGCAGTTTATATAGTCATAGCTCCATTATTTCTAAAACTGAAAACCAGTACAATGATTTTCTAGTAATTGGTCTGGAATGCTGAATAGCAGTATTGGAAATTTCACTTTAAAAAGAGTTGGTTAAATGCAATTTAAAGAGCTCTGATGAATTCATTTAACAGTTCTAAATTTTTCTGACAGGAGCTCTGGTAGCATAGTGGCTAAGGCACTTGACTGCTAACTAGAAGCCTGATGGTTCAAATCCATCAGCCACTCCTCAGAAGGAAGGCTGGGCAATCTACTTCCATAGTGATACCACCTCAGAAACCCAAGGAGGGGTCTCTATGAGTCGGGTCCAACTTGACGGCACCTAACAACAACAACAACAAAATTCTTCTGACAGGAGCTAGAAACCAAAATTCTGATGAAAAATCTTGAGGATTATATAAGTGCTATAGCAGTGAGTTTGGTTTTTATAGATAGATAGACAGATAGATAGATAGGTGAATGAATTGATGGTGAACTATTTTAATTTGACTTCAATAGTGAATTAAGTCACAGATAACATTGTAAAAATACTGTACTAATGAGTGAGTGCCGAGTGCCTCTCCTCCCTTCCCCTTCCATACGCTGAAAAAAAAGTATGCTCACTGAAAAGATCTTCCAGAACTAATGAAATAAGATGAACTACAATATCCTAGTTCAAACTGAACTTTGAACTTACATATTCTGATTAATTCCAGATATGTAATAAGAATACATGTATGGGTAGCTTGTTGTCTGAGATAGGACAGTATGCAATTTATGTGTTGTGTGAGCACCATAATGTATATAGGTAGTCCCCACACAATGTGTAGTTAAATCCCTGTAAAGTCTATTATATTAAAACCTTAACCTTATGGGGTCTTGCCAGACAAAGCTAGAGAGCCATATCAACTGGATACAGGAGGCCAGCCATGCCAAGTATGTGGCTGGGCCAGACAAGGGCTGTGCCAGCAGCCAGATGGGAACTTTGCACAGAGCAGGAGGTAGACAGGATATGCAAAGAGGTGGCTGTGGGGACCAGGTGTGCAGGTGCTGGGAGTGGAGCTGGCAGTGGAGCTAGTGCTCGCACAACTGTGTTGGTATAGCCTCTTCTGATCTGGTGCAGCCTCCTCCACCATAGGCCAGACCTGGGATCCCAGGAGCCCCACCAGCACACACAGCAGGAGAGGAAAGCTGCTGCAGGGGCTGCCCTGCACGGGGAGTGGGAGGTAAAGGAGGAGACTCTGCAAGGATTGGGACGTGCCCTAGAGCCCTGTTCCTCATTCACTCTGGGGTTTGGAGGGCTTTGAAACCATGAGGGGGAGTAATGAACAAAAGAGCTGCTTTCTATTAAAAAAAAAAAAAAAAACACCTTATAAGACCATGGAGTCAGAGGATCCCTGAACAATGTTAGATGACACATGCCAGTATTTTAAACTTTTAAAAAAACAACACCCAGGATGTTGTAGATCGATACACATATTACAGAAATTCCTTTCTTGAAGTGTGTGAAACATGGATTAAAAGACCAATTGCTTCACTTTTTTACTTTTCATGTCAGTGCTATTCTTCCTTGTAAATGTTGTTTGTATTACTATCAAGTGTGTGGCTTGCATCAGGTGATGATGATCTATTTAGTACTTGTGTTGGTGGAAGGAAGCAAACATACTTCAGGTTACATACTTGGAAGGAAGCTTTATAATGTGTCATCCAAGCTTTGTTAGAATCCCTGGGGTGAAAAGGTTAATGTACTCAGCTGATAACCAAAAGGTTGGAGGTTCATGTCCTCCCAGAGGTACCTAGGAAGAGAAACCTGGAGATCAACTTCTGAAAACTCACTGATTAAAAATCCTATGTTGCTCAATTCTAGTCTGACACACACAGGGTTGCCATTAGTCAGAATTGACTTGATGTCAAGTGGAAGAAGAAGGAAGAAAGCATTTGTTCAGTAGGGGAACTCCATGTTGAGGAAGATCTTATGAGGATTGTTTTATTCTACACGATGAGTTAAGAACAGGGACTTCCATGGGACAAGTAAGGGCTGCTTATGCACAGGGAGACAGCTCAGGTGGTAGGAGAGTATGGAGGGATGGACACTGAGAAGAGGTAACTATGGGGAGGAAGTGGGAAGAGAGCTTTTACATTGTGGGAAATTGCAGTCAATGTCATAAGGCAAAGTATATGTGACCTGCTATATGGAAAGTGAATTTGTTCTGTAAATCTTCACCCAACTCGCAATAAAATAAAAAAATAATAATAATAATAATAATAATAATAAAGAACAGG
>NW_006921695.1:1262888-1271136 GCF_000298275.1 Orycteropus afer afer | reverse complement strand
AATAATAATAATAATAATAATAATAAAGAACAGGGATTTCCAACTCACTTGTTAGATATACTTGGAGGATATAAATTGATAAGAAATCTGTTAAATACTGTGTAGTAAGCGTCTTCAATAAGAGTAGAAAGGACAAAATCAAGAAGTCATCACATTCTTAATGAACTGAGCCTAAAATCTTCTAGACCAAGTAGATTTTTGCCTTATCTTACAAGCTTGTTAAAATATTTTTTGTTGTTGTTGATGAGACTATACACAGCAAAACATACTCAGCAATTTCTATGTGTGCAATTCAGGGATATTGATTTAACCAACTTGTACAACCATTCTTACCCTCCTTCTGAATTAATCCTCCTCCATTAACATAAAATCACTGCCCCCTAAATTTTCTATCTAATATTTCTAGTTGCTGTTGTAATTTGATCCCATGTAGATTAGTTCTTAAAAGAGACAATGCTCAAGCAGACATTCTTTACTACTTAACAATTCTGGAAGAAGATCCTTATGTCTTTGAGCTTCTGTTCATGTGACCTTCATGCAGCTGGGCATCTCTTGTCGCTCATCCCTAGGAGGTCCTCAGTATCGGAACCCCAGCTGTTCTTTCCTGGAGATAGTCAAGTCCCTCTCTCTGCTCACTTCTCTCTCCTTTTATCTCTTGTAAGATAAAAGATGATTCAGGCCACACCCCAGGGAAGCTCCCCTTATATCTAGTCAGAACTATGACCTGAATAAGGGTGTTACATCCTGCCCTACTCTCCTACAACTAATAGGCTGATCACATCATGGGATGATTACATCATTACATAACTGCTGAATTCCATCATTACATAACTGCCAAACCACTGAAAAAAGTTGACACATATTTTGGATGACACTGTTCAGTCCATAACATATACTGATGTTCACTTATTGCAGCATTATTCACAATAGCCAAAAGATGGGAACAACCTAAATGCCCATTGAGTAATGAATGGATTAACAAAATATAATATATATACATATACATATATAATGGAACACTACTCAGCAAACAAGAGAAATGAAATCCTGATTCAAGCTGTTTTCCCCATGTGACATCACTTTAGATGTATCAGTAATACCAAACTGTAAGGAAATGATTCATTACAAATGACTAGAAAGTTGACCCACTAATTATGGTTGACATCCTTTGAATTAAATTATTAGAACTTATCAGCAATATTATATAGAAATCATTAGCCATTAATAAGTCACACTTCCACAGAACAGAAGGTGATTCGGATAGCTTGAGTCCTGCAAAATTCTCAAGAGTAGGGGACAGCACAGTAAACTTCAAATCTGAAGACAGGGAAGATATTTAGATAATTAGAATCATAGGGTTTTCTTCTAAAATGAAACTCAAACCGTTAGGATGGATTCAGGACATGTTATTTTAAAAAATATTTTTGTCATACTACATGTACTGGACACCAAACTCTGAAATCTTTAAAGGTTTTCTTCATCTGGAGTTTTGGGTACTTCCATTTTTAAATGGCTATTTCCAGAGAGAAACAGAACCTTGTGTTAATTATACTGAACTTGTATTAATTAAGGAGCTCTGTGGCACAGTGCCTAAGGCATTTGACTGCTAAGCAAAAGGTTGTCAGTTCAAACCCATCAGCTGCTCCAAGGAAGGAAGATGAAGCAATCTACTTCCATAAAGATTTACTGCCTTGGACTCAATGGCAGTGAGTTTTGCATTCATTAGGCCTGAGTCATTTGAGTTCCTAAAAAAGTACTAAAGAAGACTTGCTGGGGAGGATGGCTTTTCTGGATTGACCTTTATTGTTCTCTATGGTTCTTAATTTGAAGGAACATTTAAAAATGATATACTCCTTTTTTTTTTTTTTTTAACTTTTTACTGTGATTTGGGTGAAAGTTTTCAAAACAAATTCATTTACCATTCAACTGTTCATATACATTTTATTTTTTGATGTTATTACAATCCCCACAACAGTGCTTTTCCCTCTTCTCCATGGTTACCTTTTCCCTGTGTCCTTCTTTTCTGTACATTCCTGCCTTCAGAGCTTTCTCCCTGTGCAAATGCTGCCTTTCTGATCTCCATGGTGTAATTGCTTACCTTGTAGGCCTGTGTGTTATTTGACTGGTAGCCATGGGAGTGAATTCAATTCTAGACCCAAAGGGTGACTAGGGACCATAGTATTGGGAGCTTCGCCAGTCTCTATCAGACCAGTAAGCCTGGTCTTTTTTATGAAAAAAATAACCCACTCTTGAGTAGGGAGATAGAGGAAACAATATTGGCTGTGGGTGCTAATTGTTGAAGAGATATGTACTTGGTGTTTCCCTATATTGTTCACTTTTATATATGTTTGATTTTTCCATCATGAAAGTTGTCATTGGTTTTTCAGCTAATTTTCTAAACAGAATCTTCACAGATTTCTTCCAATTTATTTCTTATATTCTCTTAAATAGTCTCTTATTAAATGCTTTGCTATTAATCTGATTTACATTTATCTGTCATTTCTGTATATAATGAAATTTAAGATTTGGAGTTAGTTTACTGCCAATAGAAATGAAACTAAAATTCAGAACCACTGACAAGAAGACAAAATCTGAGCATACTTGCATATGCATGCCCTTTGTATAAAAGTTTATGCTTATAAATGTAGGCAATTGTGATATGGGTAATGCAGTAAAAGACCCAGAGGGGAATATAATAGTTGGGTTAATTAACAGTGAAGGATTTTTACCAGTTTGGGGACTGCCTGTTAGTGACATAATATATCTGCTAAAAGTATCTATATGATCCCGTTAAGATAATACACTCTATTACGGAGACAAAATGTGAAAGAAGGGGAATGGGAGCATGTTAGAAAGAAGGAATACTGTGGGCAGAGTTGGGGATTGGTGTCAAAATTTGTGAGCACAGTAAAGTGTAAAGAATAGTGTTCATTGAAGGAGTGTATTCAAGCCCAGGCTGATTTTTCAGCCTAGCACGCTTCTCTGAGTAATCCCATCTGTTTATGCAGCTTCATTAACTCCAAAAGCACCAAACCAGACTCACTGCCATCAGGCCCATTGGGCTCATAGTGACCCCTCCTTGGGTTTCCAAGGCGATGTCTCTATGGAAGTAGATTGCTCAAGCTTCCTTCTGAGGAGTGGCTGGTGGGTTTGAACCTCCAGCCTTCTGGTTAGCAATCGAGTGCCTTAGGCACTGTGCCACCAGAGCTCCTTCATTAACTCCAGTAAATCCCAAACTGCTCAGTCTAGCAACATCCAGTCTATTGAATCCTAGCATCATATTCCACACTACCAAAACATCTCACAACATCTCAAACCCCAATCAGTGTTTGTAAAAAGAGCTCATTTGATTCCTCTTGAAACTTACTCTTTTTATACACTTTGCTATGGTTAATGGCTTTACCCTCCTACCAGTTGACTAAACTTATCCATAATGCCTTCCTCTCCCCAACTCCTGGTTTCTTATTAAGCACAGTCCTCATGTTTTACCTCCTATATCACTGTGGAATACCTACTCTGGGCATCCACTACCTTAATTCAGAAGCTTATCCCTCGTATCAGTTTCACCAGATTCCCAACCCTTGTCTCACTGTGGCCCCCTCCCACCCACATTCTCTCTAAAACACAACTGTGCCTGCTGATGTTTCTTCCTTGATTGAAAAGTTGCATCCTTCAAAACCCAACTGAAATGATCACCTTCCTAAAAATGCTTCACTAATTTGCAGAGGGAGAGAGGAGATGACATTTGGGTGACAGCCATGAGTGAGATAATAAGTGTCTGTTAGTGATAATGTCAGTGGTCCCAGACTCTTTATGAAAGTTCATCCTAAAGGTTCAGGGCTTCCACGTATGGATATGGCAGGAGTTTTAGGGGGAAAGCAGGGACTGATTTCTTGGTTCCTTGAGTAGAACCAAGCCCTCTGACATTGGGCTGTGAATGCTTGGAGTGGGCATTTTTTGTAATTCACACAAATCAACATATGGTTAAGTGAGAGGGCAGGTGAATTCGGTGGTGTCACCCCCAATTTGCAGTTGAAGACACCTAACCTTAGACAGGTCACTAACTTGGTAAACACAGATATTAAAGTGATCAAAATGGGATTGGTGCCTAGGTATTATTTCTGATTGCCAAATTCACGCTTTCTCTGACACACACTCTCCTCTCCCGGAATCTTCTTCCACCTAACCTCAGTTTCTAATGCACCTGCTATCTACCTGCAATATCATAGTGTACTTTCTATTTAATTATTATATGTCTACCAACCCCTCTATTTTGTGAGCTCTTCTAGGCTATGTCTTGATCATCTTTGCATCCTAAAGACCCAGCAGAAGGTACTTTGTAGATACCCAGTAATTATAGACAGTACATTCAGGCAAATCCACAGCATTCAAAGTTAAAAAACAGTTGCTTTCATTTTGATTCTGATGCATGGCAACCCCAAATG
The DNA here is from genome assembly GCF_000298275.1 of Orycteropus afer afer. Taxonomy (NCBI): domain Eukaryota; kingdom Metazoa; phylum Chordata; class Mammalia; order Tubulidentata; family Orycteropodidae; genus Orycteropus; species Orycteropus afer. The sequence continues at coordinate 1,266,691 of NW_006921695.1, read as the reverse complement.
TGTTAGAGTAAAACTTTACTTCATAGGGTTATCAGTGGCTGATATTTTGGAAGTAGATCATCAGGCCTTTCTTCAGTAGCACTTCTGGGTAGACTTCAACCTGCAACCTTTTAGCTACAGTTGACTGCAGTAGACTTTGCACCACCTAGGGACTCTAGGCTGTGGTACTAATGCTACTTAATTTAGGTCGATCAAATGAACCCTCTCTTTAGCTCTAAAAACTTGCCCTGAGTGCCTCTTTAGCACCTACTATTGCACAAACCAACTCTTTTTCTTTGACCACAACATTCTCTAAAACTATCACTGATCAAGCCAAGAAATAGACAGTTGGCAAAGGCATCAAAATAAAGGTAAAATGAACAGTTCTAATGACTATAATTGATGAATTTCACAATGTGGTTCTTTATTGTACCATGACCCTGCTATTTGGTCATCTCCCTGATTCACATAATTTAGTACTTGAATTATTAATTATGTTATCCACTGACTCTCCTGTCATCCACAACTGATGCTTATTTATTTGATTTGCTTTACCAATAAGTATGAATAATAAAAACTGCCCTAAAACTTGTTTTATAAAAAACATGCCTTTTATTATTTTAGAATATAATTTTTTCAGCCCAGTTTGAATTATGTGTAAACTTCCAGGCACAGTTGTTTTTCATGTAATGCCTTCCTTTAAAAAAAAAAAAAAAAAAAGTATTTTAGTTGCAGATTCTGATTTCTTGCAAAGAAAGGCATAAAGCATTGTTTTTAGAGGGAAAAGCCCTCTAATCTAAAGGTAGTCCCCGGATTGTGAATATCCAATTTACTTACAGCTTGCTCTTTGTTGTTGTTGTTGTTGTGTGCCTTTGAGTCGGCAACCCCTCCTTGGGTTGCTGAGGCAGTATCACTACGGGTAGTAAATTGCCCCACCTTCCTTCCCAGGAGTGGCTGGTGGGTTTGAACCACCAGCCTCCTGGTTAGCAGTCAAGTGCCTTAGGCACTATGCTACCAGAGCTCCTGCTTGCTCTTTAAAGTTATTTAAATTTGCCCTCACTTTGAAACGTTTGAACCAAACCCTACTCCAACAAATTCATCACAATCACCTTCCCTTGCTGCACAAGCAATTTTTAAATTATTGAAAATGCTTTTAGCCTTTTCTTGCACTAAACAAACAAACAAAACCAAAGTCACTGCCATCAAGTTGATTCTCACTCATAGCGATCACCATTAGATTTCCAAGACTGCAAATCTTTATGGAAGCTGACTGCCTCATTGTTCTTCCATGGAGTAGCCAGTGGGTTTGAACCACTGACTTTTTTCTTTTTTTCTTTTTTTGGCTAGCAGTCAAATACCTTCACCAATAAACCACTAGAGCTCTTCTTGCACTAAAGTAATGCTAAACAAGAACCCCATATTCACCTGTTTTGACTGACCTACAAATCCTTACAAGAGACAGTTAGGAATGAATCTTTTTTGTAACTTCAGGATTGCCTATATTTAAATAGCTGCGTAAGACTTTATTATTTTTATTTGACAAATGATAGCTAGAATCATGATTTTAGTGAAGATATGACTCCTCTTCAATGTCCTTATTATGCTTTAAACATCTATGAATGCTTGAAAAAGGCAGCATTCCTTCACCCTTGCCATTGTTCATTTCAACCTTTGGTTTCTTAAATTACTATTTAGAAATGATTGGTTTTCTTTGCCCCTAATCATCCTCCTTAATTCTATGCTAAATGGATCCTATTCTACTCCTTCTATTGGCACTGAGGTTCTTTATTGAAGTGCTTCATTTTGTAGTTATCTCAAGGCTAAAAATATCATAGCTCTCAATTCAGAGATGGATGTTTCACAGAATGCTATAATGACCAATTTATGAGGAAGGCAGCAGGAAGGAAAAGGGGAAAAGCATAATTGTTTCATAGCCTGATTTTTTGTTCTGTTTTGTTTTTTGAATTCAAAATTAATAACAGCATGAACTATTATAAACCAGATGTTTGAAGGCTCACTGGCTATAGAAATTCACAGAGAATGGGGTAGATTTGAACAAAGGGACAAGGGATCAAGAAACTTGCACTAGTACAAGAATGCTTATAACTTTTTATTACAGTTTTACCGTGGACTCTTCATTCAATTGTGTACTGTTTGGGAAAAATGCAGCAAGCTTATTTGAAAAACTTTCCATTGTATGATCCTAATAAACCTATTGATTTGGGGGTTTAATAAGGCCACAGTAGGCTTGGCTTAAAATAGAATATTTAAAACACTTCCCAATGTAGCAAAATGGAGCATTTCATACTATTGTCAATTTAGAGAATCCTTTTGTGTTAATTGTTAGCCAAGGAAAGGCATCAAGGAGAAAAAAAAAAAAAATGTATATATATGTGAATGTAAGTATAGTGAGAGAGTTATTGACTTATTGTGCTCTTATTCTTTGTATTTTGTCAGAAATGAGTTTTAGATGTATGCACATTTTACAGCATACATATTTAGAAAGAAGAACATTTGTATCATAATCATTAATCATTAATAACAGCATGAATTATTATAAACCAGATGTTTGAAGTCTCACCAGCATAGAAATTCACAGTATTTTGAAGAAAGTGGTAAGGGATCATAATTAACCAATTGAAATTTCCCCCTTCAGTTATTGTGGTTATCTTAAAGCCTCTTGTTCATATTTTCCCCAATATCTTTACCTGAAAAACAGGTACATTTGTTTGCTAGGGCTGTCATGATAAATTTCCACAAAGCAGATGGCCTGAAATAATAGGAATTTATTCTCTCACATTTCTGGAGGCTAGCAGTTCGAACTCAGGGTGTTGGCAGGGCCATGCTCTTTCTGAAAACTTCTGGGGTGAGATCCTCTCCTGTCCTCCCAGCCACACTGGTTCCAAGAATTCCTTGGCAGCAGAACTCCAGTCTGTGCCACCATCTTCCCTTTGCATCTCCCTATTTCACATGTGTTCTCCCTTGGCTCTTCTGTACTTATGAGAACACTAGCCATATTGGATTAGGGCCCATCCTCCTCCAGCATGACTTAGGTTAGCTAATTATATCTGCACAGATCTGCACAGACCCTATTTCCAAATATAATCACATTCACAGGTACCAGGGAATAGGATTTCAACATACCTTTTTGGGGACACAATTCCATCAATACCAACAGGTTTATCCTATGTTCGGTTGTCCTCCTCTAACTGTATATGTTTGTCCCTCTCTGAGCAAGATAGTTGTTCTTCCAAAGTGAACCACTCATTTTATAAATTAATGATGAAAATGCATTGCCAAGTGAACCTACATATAAAACAGTTAACTCTTCCAAGGGTGAAAGTATACTGTGGAGATGGCACCCAAATTTTCTGATACGTTGACTGAAATATTAGTTGAAATATCTCAGAACAAGATACAGACATGCCAAAGCCCAGGGCAGTTCCTATCTCAGGTCCTTACCTGGTCTGTATACAGTATTAGGAAGTTACGAGCCTGTTAAGTGCTGAACTTGCTAATATTGGTTAGTAAAGTGCTTTATATCTATTTAGTGCTCCCTGCTTTTTGGAGATGTAATATTATATAAGCTTTCTTTTCCTTGCTCAGGAGTTTAATTGTTGAATCTATAAATATAGCTTATGTATCATCCAGAAGATAGATAAAGTCACTAATAAGGGCCATTAAAAACTGACATATGTAACACAGCATCATCTTTCCTGAATAATTTTTTGTTTGTTTTCTCCTCTGGAAAGCAGATATTTTCTTTTCTGTATTTCTGATCCATAGTAATAAAGGAAAAGTCCTTTTTTTTTTTTTTTTTTTTT
>NW_006921695.1:1258069-1261802 GCF_000298275.1 Orycteropus afer afer | reverse complement strand
ATAACAAAAGTTGTTAATGATTCTTCCTCCAATCCTGATGCCACATTCTTCTTCATATTGTCCAGCTTCTCGGATTATTTGCTCAGCATATAGATTGAATAAGTATGGGGAAAGGATACCTGACTCATTCCCTTCTTGATTTTAAACCATGCAGTGTCCCCGTGTTCCATTTCAACAACCTCCTGGTCTATGTACAAGTTCCTCATACAATTAAGTGTTCTGGAATTCCCATTCTTCTCAATGTTATCCATAATTTGTTATGATCCACACAATCAAATTCTTTGGCATAGTCAATAAAACACAAGTAAACATCTTTTGGTATTCTTTGCTTTGAGCCAAGATCCATCTGACATCAGCAGTGATATCCCTTGTTCCATGTCCTCTTCTGAATTCAGCTTGCATTTCTGAAAGGTCTCTGTCAATATACTGCTGTTGCAAAATTATTAATCCAAATATTACTTCCACCACTGTGATGTTTCAGGGTACCCTAATTCATCATGTTTTCACATAAGCCCATTCCATGTGACACTTTGAAGAGGCTTCCAGAACTTTGCAAATCCATAATGAAGAGATGGCAGCCACTCCAGACTTTACTAAAAGGGGGGTAATTGCAGAAGAATGGCTGTCCATGAAGTTTTCAAACCAACCCCCCCACACAAGAAAAATAAATAAATAACCAAACCCACCGCACTCGAGTTGATTCTGATTCATAGGGCCCTACAAGACAGAGAAGAACTGCCTATAAGGTTTCCAAGGCTGTAAATCTCTACAGAAGCAGACTGTCTCAATCCTTCTTGCAGGGAGCTGCTGGTGTGTTCAAACCACCAACATATTTTGGCTGGCAACCCAACACTTTCTTTAACCACTGTGCCACCAGGGCTCCTTTTCAAACCAACAGTCAGCCCTTTAATCCAAAAGTGTAAGGTTTCCTGAAGGTAAATAAGTGGTCCTTCACATTAACAGTCTGAACAGAAGAAAAGAGGAAAGGAAATCGTAAAAATAGAAAGATATTGGGTGAGAAATGAAAGCAGAAAGAAAGGAAATAAAGATAAAATGGTAATGAGCAAATTGAAGTCATTGCTATATCTCTTCTCCCAACTTAAAAATGTCAGGATGTTTTTCTCCCTGATAAAGATGGACTACAAAAGATCAGGAGCAGTTATTTCTTGCTTGGATACTAGATGGATGGTCTGTTTGATATAGCCAATATCATGCTCAAATTGTTCAGTTCCACCTTTATATCTAAAGATGTGTGTGCTTTGTAAGAGCTGATTTAAAGTAATGGATGGGCAGGTAGAGAGTATTGGACTTTTATTAAATTTGTTCTTGTTTTCATTTAATATTTTAAAGAAAAGTCTAAGAATCCATTAATTTAAATAATTATATAGGTATTATTTGCTGTAAGAGGACAACTTGTTTATCTTCATGAAATGCTATAGTTCAGCCATTCAATCACTGGAGTCCTGGGACAAAGAAACAAACCAATGTGTTTTTGGATTTAGGGTTGCTGGCTGCTGAGAGGCATGGTGTGCAAAGGCAGTCAGGGACTGTGATGAATCTCCAGCCACTACCCCAGACCGGCAAAAGTAACATTTTAACCCATTGCTATCATCTTTGCCTAGATATCCTGGCTTCCCAAGTCCAGTAGATCTCAAAACTGGAAGGTTTATTGTTATCTCTAGAAGGTAGTTTTGAATCTTTTTTTTTTTTTAGGTAATTTTTACTGAGATAAAATTCTTAATTTTTACCATTTTAAAGTGTATAATCCAGTGGCTTGTATATTCACAAGACTGTGCAGACCCCATTTTTGTCTAATTCCAGAACATTCTCATCATTGCAGAAAAGAGCCATTTACCCATTAGTAGTCAATCCCAAGGAGCTCTGGTAGCATAGTGCCTAAGGCACTTGACTGCTCACCAGAAGGTTGGCAGTTCAAACCCACCAGCCACTCCTCGGAAGGAAGATGAGGCAATCTACTTCCATAGTGATACTGTCTCGGAAACCCAAGGAGAGTTCGGTATGAGTTGGGTCCGACTTGACAGCCCATAACAACAACAGTCAATCCCAATTCCCTCCTCCCTGCATTCCCTGGCAACCATTTATCTACTTTCTGTCTCTATGGTTTTGCTTATTGTATATATTTTATATAAATGGAATCATATAATGAGTGACCTTGTATGTCTGGCTTCTTTTACTTAGCATAATGTTCTGAAGATCCATCCATGTTTTAGCATGTATTAGTACTTCATTCCTTTTTATGGATGAATAATATTCTGTCGTATGGATATAACACATCCTGTTTATTCATTCAACAGTTGATTGACATTTGGTTTGTTTTCTACTTTTAGGCTATTATGAATAATGCTAGTATGAACATTCATGTATAAGTTATTTTTTTAATAGGTATTTTCAATTCTCTTGGACATATACCCAGAAGTGTAGTAACAGGTGGTATGGTATCTCTTAACCATATGTACATGGGGTCACTATGAGTCAGAGCCAACTCATCAGCACCTAACAACAACAACAACAACATAGTAACTCTTTGTTTAACTTTTTGAGGAACTGCCAAACTCTTTTCCACAGCAGCTGCACTATTTTACATGCCTGCCAGTAGGAATGTACCCATATTCTCTAATACTTATTTTCCTTTTTTGATTGTTTTTGTTTATTATAGCCATCCTAATGAGTATGAAGTAGTATCTCAGTGTGGTTTTGATTTGCATTTCCCTAATAACTAATGATGTTTAGTGTATTGGCCATTTGTTTACATTTAGACAATTGTCTATTCTAATCCTTTACCCATTTTTTAATTGGGTTGGTCAGCCTTTTATTGATATAAGATTTCTCTGTATTACTCTATATTATTATATTTTATGAGATAATAGAATTTTGCAAAGACTTTCTTCCATTCTGAGAGTTGTCTTTTCACTTCTCGATAGTGTCTTTTAAAGCACAAAAGTTTTTAATTTGATAAAGTCCAGTTTATCAGGTTTTTTTTCTTTTATGCTTGTACTTTTGGTGTTAAGTTTCAGAAACCATTGCCTAATCCACAGTCACCTATGTTTCCCTCTAAGAGTTTCGTAGTTTTTGTTCTTACAGTTAGATCTTTGATCCATTTGGAGTTAATTTTGTATGTGGTATGAGGTAGATGGCCAAATTAATTATTTGCCACATAGAAATCCACTTATCCCAGCACCATTTGCTAAAACAGCCTACTCTTTCCCCTTTGAATGGTCTTGGCACACTTGTCAAAAATCAAATGACCATAGATGTATTGGTTCATTTCTTAACTGTCAATTTTGTGCTTTAATCTGTATGTCTATCCTTTGCCAGGATACACTACACTATTTCAATTACGTAGTTGTATATAAGTTGTGAAACCTGTAAGTGTAAATCCTCTTTGTTCTTTTTCTTGAATGTTGTTTTATTTATTCAGAGTTTGTTGCATTTCCATATCAATTTTAGGTCAGCTTTTCCATTTTTGTACAAAAAGCAATTAGAATTGTCGTAGAAATCACATTGAATCTGTAGATCACTTTGGTGAGTATCACTATTATAATTTTTAACTGAAATTATAACACTATAACTACTATAACAGATATTCACTATGTGGTGACTCTACTTTGAGCCTCCTTAAAGAAGGCTAAAAGAAGGGAGCTCTGGTAGCATAGTGGCTAAGGCACTTGACTGCTAACCAGAAGGCTGGCGGTTCAAACCCACCAGCCACTCC
>NW_006921695.1:1239737-1250529 GCF_000298275.1 Orycteropus afer afer | reverse complement strand
CTTTACAGAAGAAGACTGCCTCATCTTTCTCCTGCAGAGCAACTGGTGGGTTCAAACTGCCAACATTTCAATTAGCAGCAGAATGCTCTAACCACTCTGCAGCCATAGCTCCTCTGGGTGTAACAAAGGTCCCTTTTTATTATCAATTGTGACTTAATAATTAAATGCTTACCAAGGCCAAGGACTAAACACCTTTGAAAATATATGTCAATATTATGGTCTTTAAAAAAAACCTAATTATCAGCTACTTTGTGCATTTTCAGAATTTAAGTATTATGCTGACATTCTATATTTGCTTACAAATCATATCCCAATATATGAGACATGAGAACAATCATGTCTTTGTCAATATAATTCTTGCTGTTAGGTTTTTTTTGTGAAGGACAAGCATAAATTTCTCTGAAAGCATAATAATTCCCAGCCAAGTCTTGATTGTTTGCAAGGGCTCAGACATAAAGGATTTAGCTCTGTGAATGTTAATGGCTAGAACTTGTTGGCAGGTGGCATATTAGTGGCATGTTGCTCCAGTCATATACATCATTAGGTCTTTTTGCTGAGCCAGGGAAGGGATCTTTTTCATGGTAGTGGAGGCACAGTTCATTTGTTGTTGCTCAATGGTATTTAGAAAGGGGAACAGAAGAGAAATGAAAAAGGAATTGGGTTTTTATGGGTATTTTTCCTAAATTTGTTTCATTAATCTGTTGTCCTTAATTTGATGCACAGACTTTGTATTGTTCTTTTAATCTATTTGATTCATTTGATCCTCAAAATAGTCTGGCAGTTAATTACTTCCTTTATTCTCCTTTATGAATACCATATTCCAGGCAAGCTGATACTATAGGCACAATCCAGAGTACATTTATTTATGCTGTCGTCAGTCTTAAGGAGCACTGGTAAGGCACTGATAGGTTGGCAGTTTTGAACCTATCCAGAGATTCTGTGCAAGAAAGGCATGGAGATCTGTTCCCATAAAGATTGCAGCCTACAAAACCCTATGAAACAAACAAAAACAAACGCACTGCCATCGAGTCAATTCTGACTCGTAGCAATCCCCCTTCAGTTTTCAAGCCTGTAAATCTTTACGGAAGTAGATTGCCTCATCTTCCTCCTGTGGAGCAGCTGATGGGTTTGAACCACCAACCTTTTGATTAGTAGCCAAATGCCTTACCCACTACACCACCAGAGCTCCTTAGAAAACCCTTTGGGGCAGTTTTACTCTGTCACATGGGATCTCTATGAGTTGGAACCAACTCAGTGACATGTACCAAAAACAAGCTCAGTTTTGGCCTATTGAGATCCTCTCCAGCTTTCAAAACCCCAATTTTCATGTTACCCTCCACTATGAAACCTTTTTAACACAATTAAAGTGGTCTGTATCTGTCCTCTGATAATACAGTGTATTTATGCATGTGTCTAGTACTACTTCATGTATATATGTCACCTGTTGTCCATTAATTGTAATCTCTTTGAGGTTGTGAATCAAATATCATATGTCTTTGTGTCTTGTGAGATTAATTATTAGGTATAAGGTAAATATTGCATATGCTTCTCCCTAAGGGAGGGAGATCTGGTGGCATTGTGGCTAAAGCATTGGGCTGCTAACCAAAACGTTGGTGGTTCAAACCCACCAGCCGCTTCATGGGTTAAGATAAGGAAACCCTGTGGGACAGTTGTACTCTGTCCTATAGCATCACTATGAGTCAGCATTGACTGTATAGTGTGGGATTGGTCCCTAAGGAATTCTTAGAACTAAACCATTCTCAAATGGAGGCCCTTGGCCAACTACATCAGCATTACCTGGGAGTTTGTATAAAATGCAGATTCTCAGGCCTACTCCCAACCCCGACCTCCTGAATCAACAGTAACCTGTGTTTTAACAAGCCCTCCTGATGACCTGATTTGAGGCAGCCCAGCAGCTCTGTAGGACAAAGACCTGATGATCTGCTTCCTTAAAAAGCATAGCCAAGAAAACCCTATGGGGCAATTCCACTCTGTCACTGAAGGTCACTGTGAGTTGGAATTAAATCAGTGGCATCTAACAACAAAAGTTAGATGACTGTTGCAAACTCAACTTTGGGAATTACTGACTTAGAGAATATTCAACTTATGAAAAGTTAGTAAGTAGGTCAGGTTCTATTCTATGATCCCAATAAACCAATTAGATTAACTATACTGTTAACTTTCCAAATCTAGATGATGAAAAAACTACATGCCACAAAAAATGTTTAAGGTGAAAACATGAATGAATGTATACACTTGATTAATTCATTAAATACAACAGCGCTAATTCACAGACAAAATTATGCATGTGATCAGTAGCCATAGATGAAAAGATATACCACTTCTCATGATTAAAGTAGTACAAATCAGAACAGACAAATTTTTTAAAAACTATCAGATTGGCAATTTGTTAAACTCTATCATACCCTATGTTTTTATTGCCTAGTGATTCTCTCTTGGAAGGAAGATAGTGCAATCTACTTCCGTAGTGATACTGCCTCGGAAACCCAAGGAGGGGTCGCTATGAGTCGGGTTCCACTCAACGACACATAACAACAACAACAGTGAAGCTCTAACAGAAAATACCACAAATATATGGTTTTAACAAATAGGGATTTATTCTCTTATAGTTTAGGAAGCTAGAAGTCCAAGTTCAAAGTGCCACTTCTAGGGGCTGGGTGAAAGCCCCTCAACCTTGGGCTTCAGCTCCATCTCTTGCTCCCACTGAAGCTGGAGGCTTTTCTTAACTCAGGCAGCTGCTGGTTGCTGAGACTGGCAGACCCAAGTTGGACAGATAAAAAGACACAGTCCCAAAATTATCAAACACACAAGGCTGCTAATTCAAGTTCTTTAATGGTCCCAAGATCAGCCTTGGCATGCCATTGAGATGAAGACTCAGCTTCATTCAGGGTCCAAGCATGCTAAGAAGCTATCAAGACCTTTCTCAAATCTGCTAATTATATACTGGAAGCAGACCACATCACTAAAGCAGCTACTCACCTGTTCCAGTAGATTCCACCATGGAGTTGATTACCAATGTCATCATGGGGAAAAAAACTACATCTGGCTGCCCAGCCACTCAAAACCAAGACCAACCAAGTTGACACACAATTTAACTATCACACCTTGTCATGACAAGGTTAGAGGTTAGATGAAATGGAACATTAATATGCTATTGATCAGTATATGAGTGTAACATTTTTTTTTTAACTATTTGCAAATCTATTTCCAAAATCAGCCATTGAAAACCCTAAAGAGCACAGTTCTTTGTACCCTGACATACATAGGGTCACCATGAGTCAGAATCTACTCTACCACACTTGGTTATGAAATTAAAATATATAAACTTTTCTAACTTAACAGCATACTTCTATAGATAACACTAGCATACCTGTTACAAAGGGTATTTCTTCTTGCCACTTGGTACCTTATAGGACTGTTAATCAGTTTCTTTTCTTTTTTTGAAATATTTTATTGTGTTCTCAGTGAAGGTTTACATAGCAGTTTAGGTTCCCATTCAACAATTTCTACACAAGTTGGCTAGTGACATTGGTTATGTTCTTCACAATGCATGAACATTTTCATTGTTTCCATTCTGATTGGTCTGTTTCTATTAATCTAATTCCCTGTTCCCTTTACATTCTCATCTTTGTTTTAAAGTAATTGTTGACCATTTCATCTCATATAGGTAATTTTTTTAAAGGACCCCGGTACTTATGGGTGTTGGTCATTATTTTTTGAGCCAATTTGTTATTTGTCTGCAAAGTGACCTCAAGGACTCATTTCAGTTCAAGGTTTGAAGAATATCTCAGGGTGATAGTCTCAGGGGAGGCTTCTAGTCTCAACTAGTCCAGTAGGTTTTTTTTTTGTTTGTTTGTTTTTATTTTCACATTTTTCTCCCATTCTATCAGGGTCTGTCTATTGTGGCCCTGATTGTTCAACCTTTTCTTGATTAGCATTATTACCTTTATGATGTCTATGAATAGAGGCAAAACTGTAAAGAAAAGGAAAATATTATAGAACAGGCATGGCTTCCTATTCCTTTAGTTTCTCTCTCTCTCTCTCTCTCTCTCTCAATGTGGGGTTCAGTGTCCAGGGAAACTGGAAGTACAAAATTTAAAGAAGCTTTTAGTTCAGAGTGTTCAAAAAGTACCAATGCAAATGATTGTCGAAAGTGTTACAATCTGTTTGTGTCTTCCAAGATGTTATACTTTTACTATAATCCTACAAAGGAGCTCTGGTAGTACAGCGGTTAAGGTACTTGGCTGCTAACCAAAAGGTTGGCAGTTTGAACTCCCCAGCTGCTCCATGAGAGAAAGATGAGGCAGTCTGCTTTCATAAAAATTTACAGCCTTGGAAACCCTATGGGGCAGTTCTCCTCTGTCCTATAGTTGGAATTGAGTCGATGACAGTAGGTTTGGATAGCCCTACAACTCTCAATTTCCATGTAATTCTGTTGTAGTTCTCCCTTCCTATTTATTCAAGTAGCTAATGTCTGTCAAAACAAGTTCTAGGAGTTCTTGAGCATGTTCTTTTTAAATACTGAGAACCCTTGTAGCATCCCAACTGAACTTAAGTGTTTTCAATATATTAACAATCACAGGCATAGCTCCTCAGTTTTCTGCTAAGAATCAACTTCGTCAGTTCTTCAATATCACTTATCATGAGGAAAAGGAAGAAAAAAAAAAGAAGAATAGAAACCTATTTTAAGAAAACTAGAAATAGTTAGAGTGGGAGAATGTTTTTAACCGGTAGTTAAAGTGTTTTTTTGTTTTGTTTTGTTTAAAAAAAAAAAAAAATTACACTTAACCATTTGTGCCACCCAAGGAATACTAAACCAGTAGTTAGGCTTTTTCATAATGCATTTGGATCCTATTGGTAGAAAATCAATCTCTCAAACCTTGAATGCCTTCTTTCCATCTTGATGGAGAAATCTCCTTACACTTGAAGTGCCTCACTCAGGCAGAAGAAAAGAAATTAAGGCAAAACTGCTTGTGGCATGCTAAAACTTCATCATCAAAAGAACAAAAACTTATAGGCCTTTAAATGAACTGCCTTTTTATTAATATGACATCTGTATGTAAGCCAGATGATGCACAAAAATATAAGAGAGGTTTTGCCTTCTAAATTTTTTTCAATGTGAAATCAAGAAATGGTCTCCTCCCATATTCATATAACCCATGTAACTTCCCTGCTGTCAAGACATCTTCAAAGGAACATGAAAATGGAATCAAACCCTCTCAGTTTTCAGATTAAGGATCCTGATAATTAAGTGGTTTGATCAAAGAAACTGTGACTATGATAAAAATGGCCAGGGCACACATGGTTAACTATACCTTGCCAAAGTCCTTCAGAAATCACAATAGGTCTTTTTCACGTGGGGTGTGAAAGGATGAAATGGTCTTTCTTTAAAAGAAAAAATAGGCATGTTAGAGCAGAATTAGGGCCCCCTCTGGGGAAGTCTGAGTCAGATGTTCTAGTGTTATAAAGGCTTATTCTAGACTTGAGGGCAGTGGTGGTTCAGTGGTAGAATTTTCACCTTACATGTGGGAGACCTGGGATTGATTCCTGGCCAGTGTGCTTCATGCACAGCCCCACGCATCTGTTGCTATGATGCTGAATAGGTTTCAGCAGAGCTTCCAGACTAACATGGACTAGAAAGAAAGGTTTGACCATCTATTTCTGAAAATCAACCAATCAAAACTCTGTAAATCACAGAGATCTGATCCCCAGTCTATCATGGGGATGGCATAGAATCCAGCCGTATTTCATTCGTTGTGCATGGGGTTGCTAAGAGTTGGGGACCACTCTGAACTTGACAATCCTTGAGAACCAGCAACAGGGAAGGCTCATGTGATTAGCTGATGTACTCCCAACTGCAGCTTGAGCTTTTTCCCCTACTATAAGTAATTTCTTCCCCTTTGTGCCATCAGATCAATAGATTAGTATGATCTAACATCTGCCAGAGTCTTTGGCTTGGTTGCTGTAACAATCCTTAGATTTGAGAGGCACCTTCAAGCTCATCCAAAGGTCTCCTAGAAAAAGATTGATTTTCTGTTCCCCATAGAAATTGCAGTCCGGGAAGTTCTTGTTTCTTAACATAAATTTGCAGCCAACTGAAACACAATAGTTTGGTGAGGCCTTGTTAAAAATACAAGTTCATTGGCCTCACCTCAGACTTATGTTGTTATGTTGTTATGTCCCATCGAGTCGGATCCGACTCATAGCGACCCCTTCTTGGATTGCCGTGGCAGTATCACTACGGAAGTAGATTGTCCAACCTTCCTTCTGAGGAGTGGCTGGTAGGTTTGAACCTCCAGCCTTCTGGTTAGCAGTCAAGTGCCTTAGGCACTATGCTACCAGAGCTCCCACCTCAGATTTATGTTGTTGTTGTTGTTATGTGCCGTCGAGTCGGCCCCGACTCATAGCGACCCCTCCTTGGGTTTCCGAGGCAGTATCACTACGGAAGTAGGATTGCCCAACCTTCCTTCCGAGGAGTGGCTGGTGGTAATCTATATTTTTCCATATCTCCCCAGATGATTCTTAAACATTCAAACTTTTGAGAACTGATACTATACACAATAACAAAAATAGAAGAATTTTCAGAGACTTACACATATTTATAGTTATATTGGTCCTGAATAGAGAAACGGCACACATTGCCTTTGAAAATTAATATATCCTGGCCAATTAGCCTAGTGCATTTCTAGCTGTGCTTTTTCCCATAGTAGTGATATGTGTAAAATCTTAACTGTAAAGTGTTACTAACTTTGAAGTTCTAATTCATTGAGAGTTCGTTTAAGTGTGATAGAATTTTATTTATCCATGTAAAGATTTTGTATTACCTGTGAAGAGGTAATGGCATAAACTGCTTATTAATGCTGATTAACTTTATCTAAAGGGAATAAACAATACAAGAGTCAAGCGGGTTCAGGACTAAAATACCAGCTTTGATAACTTTCCCCCATTTGCTATTTTATTTGCTCTTTAATAAATTATTAATCTACTGCTCTATTTACCAGAATCTTTTTCTGCCTTTTGATGCTTTCTTACTTTCTATTATTGATCTTAGCCTTTTACTTAAAATTATTATCCTTTGAGAGATTCTACAGATCTAAAGTGATACTATCTTTATTGACACAAAAAAGAAAATTGCCAAATACAGCCTTGAGTTGTCAACATTATAAATGCTAAAAAAATAAAAGCTAAATCTTGGCAGCTTCAAAGAACTTGATGTTAGCTCAAGAAGCATGTTTCTTCTAAAAGAATTGCATTATTCGTATGACGAAAAGTACTGATCACCAATTCCAGGTGCCAAACCTATAGGCAACTCATTCTGTTAAGCAATAGTATATACATATTTTGAGGGTTATTCAAGGGAGCAAATTATGCTTTTTTCCTTTTTAAAGTAAGGATCCCTGGGTGGTATAAATGATTTGTGGTCGACTACTAACCTAAAGATTAGTAGTTCAAGCCTACCAGTTGTTCTGTGGAAGAAAGACCTGGCAATTGGTTTCCATTACAGCCAAGAAAACCCCATGGACTACTCTATAATACACAGGGTCGTCTTGAGTCAGAATCAATTCGATGGCAACAGGTTTTTATACAGGAGAACAAATAATACTTCTTTCAAGTCCTGAACTGAGTTATGTCTGGAAGAGATAACTTCCTTTATCATTTCCATGAAAAGTTTAGTAGAAAAAAATCATTGTGTGTTCCTTGTGACTAGTTTTCTCTATCTTTTCCAAACAAAAACCAAAAAGAAGAAAGAAAGAAAGCAGAATCCCCTGGGAACAACTATTCTGTTCTTTGCTCTTCATTTTGTCCATTGCAGTTTGGTGGCTAAATCATGCTCCAGTGTACCATCTCTGCAACATTCCTCAACTACACATTTACTGCATGTTTGTTGTTTATCCTAAGAAATTTAAGTGAGGCCATGAAAGATATCTTTCCTGCCTGTGTACCCTAAAACCATGAACCACTGCTGTCAAGTTAGTTCCAACTTATAGCAACCCTATAGAACAGAGTAGAACTTCCCCATCATGTTTCCAAAACTATAAATCTTTATGGAAGCAAAAGCCCACATCTTTTCCCCATGGAGCAGCTGATAGGTTTGAGCTGCCAACCTTTTAGTTATCATCCAAGAGCTTTAAACACTGAGGCACCAAAGATCCTTAAGGTATCCAAACCAGGTTTTCTTTTGACAACCTTTGCTCCGCCTTTATGAATATCAGTTCCAAGACTTGGTATATAAAGAGCATATCCTTGGAATGGAGGTATTTGAGGAATTTTTTAAAATTTGTTTTTAACAGACTTATCCCTAGTCATATCTTTGTCACCAGATGACCAAAGCCAAGCATTCATAGTGTTTAACAAGTGGGGATTGACTAAGTAGTATAACAAAATGTAGTATCACAAATCCATAAAGTAGGTACTGTTAGCCATGTTTTCTCATTTCCTGAGCCAAAAGATCACAAATAAAGTAGATGTTGCTATTAATCACTCATTCCGTATAATATTCTAATCTACCCATCCAGATTGCATAGCTGAATGACTATAGAAAAAGACTTTTAAACCACTAAAGAAATACTTAAGGCCTAATTTTTCAAATGTGAATCCTAAGATTGAAGTAACAAGTAACCAGTTGTCAAAGACTTTTGCTTGGTTCTACAATCAACACCAATGGAAGCAGCACTCAAGACATCAAAAGACATATTGCATTGGGCAAATCTGCTGCAAAGGACCTCTTAAGTGCTGAAGAGCAAAGATAGCTCCTTGAAGACTAAGGCGTATGTAACCAAAACTGTGGTATTTTCAATTGCCTCATATGCATGTGACAGCTGGACAATGAATAAGGAAGACCGAAGAAGAGTTGATGCTTTTAAGTTGTGGTATTGGCGAAGAATGCTGAAAGTACCATGAACTACTAAAAGAACTAATAAATCTGTCCTGGAGGAAGTACAGACGGAATGTTCCTTGGAAGTGAGAATGGCCAGACTTTGTCTCACCTACTTTGGTCATGTTGTTAGAAGGGACCATTCTCTGGAGAAGGATGTCATGCTTGGTAAAGTAGAGAGTCAGCACAGGAGGAGAAGCCCCTCAATGAGATGGATTGACACAGTGGCTGCAATGATGGGCTCAGGTATAGTAGGAATCATGAGGCTGACACAGAACCGGGGCGGTTGTTTCATTTTGTTGTACATAAGGTCACTATGAGTTGGAGACAACTCAACGGCACATAACAACAGCAACAACAAGTAACCAGTTGCCTTCACGTTGACTCATGGTGACCCCTGTCTGTGAGAGTAGAATTGTGTTCCAAAGGGCTTTCAATGGTTGATTTTCCAGAAATAGATCACTAGGCTTTCATCCAAGGAGCTTCTGGGTGGACTTGAACCTCCAACCTTTTGGTAAGCAGCAGAGTATGTTAACCATTTGTCCCACTTGATACCCTAAATTCATAGAGTTTTCTCCAGCTGTCTCAGCTGTACTAAATTTAGGTGCTGAAGATAGGCCCATGACAGCAGACTGAGTTAGGGCTTTAGAGCTGGTTTTCATCACCTTAGAGTCAGTAAAACCTGAAACTGCCAGGCATTTGCCACACATTTTGCTGCCAAGGACAGCTCAGCCTCTGGTTACTTAGAAAGGAAATAACACAACCTCTGTGTTTACAAGCTGTTTGAAACCAAGGACCTTTCATTTCCTTGCTAAGCTTAGGAGTTTACACCAGGATTCAAAATTCCCATGGTCTTTTCAGGATAAGCATTGCAGCCATTGATGATCAAGAAAGGGAAGGAGGATCATGTTTCCTGTGGAAGGACATTGGAAGAGAGGGGTGGAGAGCTGAAAAAAAGAATCAAACAGATACCGCTGAAACACTGGTGTTAAAAAGCATCTTAGTTTCCTAGGACTGCCACACAAAATGAATGGTTTATAAGAGCAAAAATGTATTGCCTCATAGTTGTTAAGGCTAAAAGTCCAAATCAAGGTATCAACCATGTCAGTTCCTTCTGAAAGCTCTGAGAAACTGTTCCTAGCTACTGTCAGTAATCCTTGGTGTTCCTTGGCTTCCTGCCACTGCCTCCATTTTCACATGGTCATACTTCCTCTTTCTGCTTGTCTCTGTGTCTATTCCCTTTTATAAAGACACAATCATAGTGCAACCCTTGAGACTATGGCCCTTAGTCACCCATCAAGGCTGGAACTGAACTCACTCCCAGGGCTCAACTTATGTCCAAACAATACACAGATGTATGAGGTGAACACTAGGGAAGGACACACTCCTTAGAACAATCAACCTTTAGAATTATAAAGGGCAGCATTTGCCCAGGGATAAAGCTTAGAAGGCAGGAATGCACAGAAAAGGACAAAGGGCAATGGTAACTACAGGAAGTGTGAAGAATGCTGTTAAATTGCAGGGATTGGAATCAATTGACGAGACTAAATGTATATAACCGTTGAATGGAAAACAAGTTTACTGTTTGTTTGTTTTTTTTAATTGTAATTTGGGTGAAAATTTACAGAGCAAATTCGCTTTCCATACAGCAACTCACATATACTTAGTCTCATGACATTAACTACAATTTACTGCAATACAACAGCTCCCCTCCCACTTCCTCCCGATAGTTACCTCTTCCCTGTGTCCATTCATCCATGAACTCCTGCCCCCTGAGCTGTCTCCCTGTGCATAAATAGCCCTTCTTTCTCCCATGATTGTTCTCTCCAAGGAGTGTATCTACCTCAGGTAAATGTTCAACTCATATGCCTGTCTTTTGTTTGGCTGGAAGCCACA
>NW_006921695.1:1236751-1238962 GCF_000298275.1 Orycteropus afer afer | reverse complement strand
GGGTTTGAACCGCCAGCCGTCTGGTTAGCAGGCAAGTGTCTTAGCCACTATGCTACACTCCCCACTACATAGACCTAATAGTTAAGCCTGTCCACCCATCTATCCACGCATATACCCATGTTTGCCTTCACTGACAATGCAGTACTGTATGTGCAAAAAGGTTCATCTTTATTGTCTGTATCTCTCATGTTTTTGTTTTTTTTTTTTAAAAAAAAAGAGAGAGAAAAAGGCACAGTGATATAGGACCCAACTACTCCAGTGGGAATCTCTGGGTGGTGCCCATATTTAAACACTACTAACTACTAAGCAACAGCCACTCCTTGGAAGGAAGGTTGGGCAATCCTACTTCCGTAGTGATACTGCCTCAGAAACCCAAGGAGGGGTAGCTATGAGTCAGGTTTGACGGCACCTAACAACAACAACTACTAAGCAAAAGAGCTCTCGTGTCACATTAGTTAAAGCCTTGGCTGCTAACCAGAAGGTTGGCAATTCAAACCCACCAACCACTCCACAGAAGGATGATGTGGCAATTTACTTCTGTAAAGATTTACAGCCTTAGAAACCCTATGGGGCAGTTCTACTCTGTCCCATAGGGTCCTATGAGTAGGAATGGATTCAATGACAGTGGGTTTGGGTTTTTTGTAACTACTAATGAAATGGTGGGCGCTCTGGTAGTGTAGTGCCTAAAGCACTTGACTGCTAACCAGAAGGCTGGTGATTCAAACCCATCAGCTACTCCTCAGAAGGAAGGTTGGGTAATCTACTTCTGTAGTGATACCCGCCTCGCAAACCCAAGGAGGGGTCGCTATTAGTCAAGTCCGACTCCACGGCACATTACAACAACAACAATGAAATGGTTGGTGGTTCAAAACAGGTACCTCATAAGAAAGGCATGATGACCTGCTTTTGAAAGGTCACAACCTTGGAAACTCTGTGGAGTACAGTTCTACTCTGACGCACAGGGGCTCACCATGCAGTGGAATCAGCTTGAAAGCTACTAGTCTTTTCTACTCTGATAGGAGCCCATGTTAAATTAACTTAAAACATCTTCAAAAATTATTTCCAAACAAGGTCACAGATACAACGGGTAGGGCTTTGTGGTAGTTAAAGTTGTGCGTCAACTTGGCTGGGCCTGGTTGAGTGGCTGGGCAGCTGAATGTAGTTATTCCCTGTTCTGGTTACCTAGTGCTGCTCTGAGAAGAATATGCCACAAATGGGATGGCCTTAACAAACAGGAGTTTATTCTTTTACAGTTTGGAGGCTTTAAGTCCAAGTTCAAAGTGCCAGGCTCTAGGGTCTATATAAAAGCCCCTCAACCTTGGGATCCAGCTCTGCCTTCTGCTCACAGCCCACTGGAACTAGAGACATTTCTTCACTCAGACAGCTGTTGGCTGCTGAAGCTGACAAGCCCACGGTTGACAAGTAAAAAGGCACAGTCCCTATGTTACCAAGCCACATGGATGCCATTAATTTAAGTCCATTGTAAGTCCTCAGGTCAGCAGAGCATGGCAGGCTGCTGAACAACAACACGGCTATGTGCAGGGTCCAAGCATACCATAAGGTAGAGACTATCCCCAAGGCTTCTTCTTATATACAGGAAGCAGACCATATCCCAAAGGCTGCTATTCAGCTGCTTGTGTTAGATCCCACCATGGAGGTAATTGCCAATCTTATCATGGGGAATAACTACCACCAGCTCCCCAGCCACTCAACCAGGCCCAGCCATGTTGACATACAATTTTAACTACCACATTCCCCATGGTGAGATTGGCAATCAGTACCATGTCAGAATCTACTGGAGCAGCTGAGTAGCTGCTTTAGGGATGTGGTCTGCTTCTAGTCTATAAGAAGCAGCTTTGAGGAAGATCTCTACCTTTTTGGCACGCTTGAACGCTGCATGTAGCTGAGTCATTATTCAGCAGCCTGCCATGCTGTCTGCCGATCTTAGGATTCTTAATCAACTTGAATCAATGGCCTGCCATGTTGTTTGGTAATATTGGGACTGTGCCTTTCTGCTTGCTGACCTTGGGTTTGTCAGCCTTAGCAGCCAGCAGCTGTCTGAGTTAAGAAAAGCCTCCCACTTCAATGGACTGGAAGTAAGAGGCAGAGCTGTAGCCCAAGGTCAAGGGGCTTTCACCCAACCCCTAGAGCCTGGCTCTTTGTTTTGTTTTTTTTGTTTATTTATTTATTTTTATTGTGATTTGGGTGAAG
>NW_006921695.1:1182495-1236017 GCF_000298275.1 Orycteropus afer afer | reverse complement strand
TGTGACCAAGCAGTGACCACAACCTTGCCCCTTGTCAGCTCTACTATACACCTGGGGATTCTGATCATTCCCATAAACTTATAGGACCATTGTCTGCCGACCCTATATATGATCTTGGATACACTCCCTATTTCATAGACATACCTCATTGTTTACGCTGTCCACCTATCTATCCATCCATATACAAGCCTGGCTCTTTGAACTCAGACTTCTAACCTTCAAAATTATAAGAGAATAAACTCCTATTTGTTCAAGCCATCCCATTTGTGGTATTTTCTGTTAGAGCGGCACTAGGTAACCAAAACAGGCTTCAACGTACATTTTTTGGGAACATGATTCAAACCTTAACAGGAGGGAAAGCATCTCTGGACTAATAGGACTGGATTAGAAAGATTACAGCAATCCCTATTCATCTCCCCAATCTACCTAATCTCTGCCTTGAATGAAGGCCTAGGAAGAAACAGCATTCTAGTCCAATGTGTTTATTATAGACAGAAACATTTATCTTATCAGAAAATAGTTAATATTCACTTATATACAGAGAGATTTTTTTCTTTCCCTTGACTTCTAAGAATCTGAAATATTGTCCAAGTTTCTTTCTAAAATATTACCAAATTAGCAGTCAGAAGGCTCTGCATGTCCTAAATTTTGACCTCTTCCTTTTAAAAAATTAATTTCCATATTTAATTGATATAAATTGTGGAAGGCTTAAATGCTTTCATTTACTTAAGGCTGATTAATGAGTAAATTTGTAAACTGTGGCTGACTTAATTAGCCAGGGTTAATTAATGTTTACTGCACTTGGAGGATCAAAAGACATGTATAAATGCACTGTAACGTGAATCTTTTGCTAATCTGTGTTGAAACTTAAAGTATATTCAGATAAGGATTACTTACATCACACTTTAAAAAAAAAGGTGTCAGTGTGGAGGATTCTAAATGTTGAGGGGCATTAATTACATGTTGTTTAAGATGATCATGTTTTATTATTATATATTTAGAGAAAAAGTGGTTACATATTTTAATCTGAGTGTATAGGAAGGAAAGAGTAGGAATCTTTGATGCCAATTTGAGATATATATGTCATTGTTGGTTGCCATTGACTCGGCTCCGACTCCCAGTGACCTTTTATATGACAGAATGAAATGTTGTCCCTCCTGTACCATCATCATCATCATTCACATTTGAGTCCATTGTTGTAGCTATAGGGTCAGTCCATCTCAATGAAAGTTTCCCTTGTTTTGGTTGGCCTTCTGCTTTCTTTAAAGACCCCTCATGTCTCAGTGGTTAATTGCTGAGGTGCTAACCAAAAGGTCAGCAGTTCAAACCTACCAGCTGCTCCAAAGATGAAAGAAGTGGCAGTCTGTTTCTGTAAAGATTAAACCAAAACTCGCTACTGTCGAGATGATTCCAACTCACAGGAACCCTACAGGACAGAGTAGAACTGTCACATCTTTTGCCCATGGAGTGGCTGGTGGCCAGCCTTTTGGTTAGTAGCCAATCCTTTAACTGCTGTGCCACCAGGCCTCCTTCCATAAAAATTAAAGCCTTAGAAACCCTATGTGGCAGTTCTACTCACTATGAGCCAGAATCAACTCCACAGCAATGGATTTGGTTTAGTTTCTGGCTTTCTTGATGACTAGTCCAAAGTAGGTGAATGGAAGTCTTGCCATCCTCATTTATAATATATATACTGTGTCATAATTTGAGATGAAATGTTTTTTATTGTTTAGGGAGTTTTTGTTTGATTTTGGTTTTGTTTTGAATCAATACTTTTTCAGGTCAGGATGGAAGAAATAAAATGTTAACTCTTCTGAAATGAAAATAACATCTTAAAGAAATTACTTTAACTCTATGTATTTCATCAGAGCATCAGGGGCTTGAATGAGGCTTTGTGCTGAGAGTTGGAAGTATGAATGATAAGCATTTATAGAAATTGGGGCCATATCTTCCATGGGAGGCCCTTAAGGCAAGCATCCACAGCCACACAGTTGTCCTTGGCAATGAAATTTGTTATGAGCTCTCCAAGCTCCTATTTCCATTGAGTTCAGGACATCTTCAACATGATGACCTGAAATACTGCAAACTCAGCATGCCTAGATAGAACATCTCTTTCTACCCTGTATTTGCTGTTCCCATAGGAAAAACTAGGAGCTCTGGTATCATAGTGCCTAAGGTATTTGACTGCTAACCAGAAGGCTGGTGGTTCAAACCCACCAGCTACTCCTCAGAAGGAAGGTTGGGCAATCTGCTTCCTTAGAGATACTGCCTCAGAAACCTAAGGAGGGGCCTTATTAGTTGAATCGACTAGATGGCAGTGAGTTTGGTTTTATGGTTTGGTTTATACAAAAAACTCAGGTCAAGAAATATAATTTTTCCTCTGCCCTGTCCCAATTATAACCTGGATCTCCTTCCAAAAGTAACCACTGTTGTGACTTCTATAGTAATCACTTCCTTAAATAACTTCTGGTTTTATTACCCACTGTGCAGCCTATGAGCTATCCTCTTGCCCATTTTTTTTTTTTTAACTTTGAGCTGTTTTTTAGATGATAGACAGACAAATGGATGGATGGATGGATAGATAGATAGATGCCATCAAGTCAACTCCATCTCCTGGTAACCGTGTATACAAGATAATGAAATGTTGCCTGATCCTGCATCGTCCTCACAATTACTGCCATGTTCAAGTCCCATTATTATGACTACTGCTCAACTCATCAGGGGTCCTGCTTGCCTTTGTTGGCTCTCTACTTTACCAAACATAGTGTCCTCCTACAGCAGTGGGCCCTGGCTGTGACATGTCCAAAGCAAGCAAGTTGTACAGTGTTCTGTTGTGAGCCATAGGTTTTTATTGGTTAGTTTTTGGAATTAGATTGCCAGGCCTTTCTCCCACTCCTCACTTAACAACATAGTTAGGTTCCAAAGACCACTTCATTATGTGACAATTGTCATTATGCGAAAATAGAAGATGAACACATCAAATCACAAAATGTAAGATGATTACACCATTATATAACTGTCAAGTTACATAACAGCCAAGCCACTGAAAATCATGGCCCAGACAAGTTGACACATAACCTTAACCATCACAGATGGTGTTACTCTTGCCTTGCACCTTGGCATTCATTATGTACATCATTAATGTACAAAATAGTACAGATGTACATCATTAATGTGCATAATTGTCAGAAAGTAGATTGTTTGGTATTGTCATAAATGCAAAATGTCAGCAAAATAGCTGATAAGTGACACATACATCCTACCATTGAGTCAATTCCAACTTAGACAGGGTGGAACTGCCCCCACAGGGTTTTAATCTTTTACAGAAACAGATTGCCACATCTTTTCCCCATGGTATGGCTTGTGTGTTTGAACCACTGACCTTTTGGTTAGCAGCCAAGCATTTAACCACTTTGTCACCAGAGCTCCATATATATATGGATTATAGTCTCAATACAGCATATTTTTAGCAATAGTTTATATAGTATGTGAACTAGTATTTAAATATAAACCTTAGGATATTTCTCCTCTCAAGATTATTTAGGTTCCTGACTACCCAGGCAAGATCAAGACCCCTGCTGTAATTGAAAATGAGATCACATTGGCACTATTCCACAAGCAAACATGTAAAAGGAGCCCTTTAATCTGTTTTTAGATGCCAGAGAGCAGAACCTGACTGACTTTTATCTTGATTTCTGACTTATGTCATTGGTAGATCTAAGTTGTTTGATCTATGTTGTTTGAAAACCAAAAGGAAATTTGTCTTAAATGAAAAAAGACTTCTAAATCTTCCCTCTTAAGCCAGACAAGTGATACTTTAGGAAAGATGGCACTTGTAATAAGGAATATTTTTACAAGTAATAGGCAACCTTATTTGTGTCCTTTCCCTAAGTGGACAAAGCATGCCCTACTCAAGGGCTGTGGCCAAAAAGTACGAAAGAAAGAAAACCCATATTCAGACATGGAATCTGAATGTTAACTCAGAGGTTTTCTAGGCTGGTAGTGTGGCTAAAAATAAGAGAACCAACCCAATTTTCTGAAGGTCAAAGATAAAAACTAGATTTGTAGGGCAGCATTACTTTGCATATTATAATAGTCTATAAATTTTTCCCCAACTTGGAAAACACAGCTGCATCTTTCCTACAGGGCTGTTTCAACCTTAGCCATTGAAACATCCCAATCACTACACTGCAGATGAAGAGATATTTGGTTCAATTGTATATACAAAATCAACCCACTGTTAAAATATTTAAACAGCTCAAATTCAAAAGGAGTCTAAATCAATTTCAAGTTTGAATCAGTTGTTGAAGCCTAATGGTGGTTTATTTTGCAATCATATTCTTTCCAATCTTCCAGAGAAAATGGAAATCCAAAGAAGTAGGAGTTAGGTGTTCAAAGAGAAAAACAGCCATTGAGCCATGAGGACAGATTATCAAAAGGAAAGTGTCACTTAGCAGAGGAGCAGCACATGGTTACAGCACTGGAAATCACCTTTCTCTTCAACTCTGCCCCACCATCAATAAGCTCTGTGCCCTTGAATTGGACTAAATTTTGCCTTAGTTTCCTCATAGGAACACAGAGACACCATTGAATTCATCCCTTTCCAAATTGATCAAAAACACTAAATGTAAAACATTATCACAGCATATTTATTATTGTAGGTGGATTAACATTTCCCTAGTTTAGTTATAAAAGTTAAATGGAGTTTTTCATTGACTAGTGATAAGGTTGTACTGTTGTTGTTGTTGTTGTTATGTGCTGTCGAGTCGGCCCTGACTCATAGCGACGCCTCCTTGGGTTGCCAAGGCAGTATCACTACGGAAGTAGATTGCCTAACCTTCCTTCCGAAAGTTGTACTAGAAATCAGGATATCTGAGTTCAGCTTCCAGTTCTGCCACTTGCTAATTGTAAATATGCTTCTAAGAATGGGTGTCAGTTTGCTTAACTGTTGATGGGGATAGTAATCTCACTGTACAGATTATTGTGGTTATCAGATTAGCTGATGGATATGAAAAGACCACAGAAATGCAAAGTGTCATTAGAGCAATTGATTTCATGCAATCAAAAGGCAATAGCATGACACAATAGTTCTGTCATAATTCAGTTATAGCATGAGTCAGATGCTGATCCAACCATCCCTACCGTGTACAAAAATCACTTAAATAATACAGAATCAGTATTCCAAACAGGCTCTGCTCCATTGTAAATCCATGCTAAAAGGTAAATTTACCCATTAGGAGATAGCTGTTCTTTTCTGAGACAAGCACCAGGTGAAATATATCCTCTGGTGCCCTCTCTACTTTTACATACCCTCTTCCTCAAAGTCTCAAAAACACTGCCCTGTTTCCTGAAGACTTTGTTACTCTGGCTGGTATGTGATTGCCTACTTGATAAATGGTCTGATGAAGAAGCGAACGCATAACCATTCTTTCCTTTCTTGTGATTTTTTGGTACAGAAATGTTACCACTAATTATAGCTATAAGGTGACAGAATATGTTGGGTTCTAAGAACATGAATTTAAGGTGTTGGAGTAAGGTTTTTTCTGGAAATACTGTTTGCTGCCCATTCATCTTTTACCCCATTTTTGTTTTGAATTTTTTGTTTTTGTTTTTTGTTTGGTGTTTTTTGTTTTGTGTTTTTGTTTGTTTGTTTGTTTGTTTTGTTGTCTTTTATGACAGGGATAAATGACCCATTGTATAATGGTACCTTTGAATAAGTTCAACCATGATCGAGTACAAGTCATGTAACTCATGATCAGCATGATGGAGTGCAGGGCCTCTCAGACTCAAATATGCAAAAGAATCACCCGGGGATCATGTTAACATGCGGGTTCTGATTCCTTAGGTATGGATGGAGCCTGGAATCTGTATTATCAGCAAGCTCCTCTACTATGGCTTTATCGTATCATGGTGGCTCGTGTGATGCTGTGATAGTGGAAGCTACACTACCACTATTTAAAGTTCTGTCAAGGTCACCTATGGTGGGCAGGGTTTTGTGGAGCTTCCAGTTTAAGACACACTAGGAAGAAAATCCTGGTCATCTACTTCCAAAAATCATGCAGTGAAAACCCTATAGATTATGATAGAACTTTGTCTGATACAGTTCTATAAGGTGAGCCCCCTAGGTTACAAGTCACTCAAAATAAACAGTGGCCACAACATTAGACTTGCATTTACCAAGGATCATGAAGATGGTGCAGGGTCAGGCAGCTCTTTTGTTCTGTTGTACATGGGGTCACTATAAGTTCTGTTGTACATGGGGTCCCCATAAGTTCTGTTGTACATGGGGTCCCCATAAGTTGGAGCCTACTCAGTGGCAACTAACAACAACCACAAACTCCAAGGGAGAGCCCAAGTACAAAGGTGTAGGATTTCAGGTGATGGAATTACAAAGACCATCTAGTCCAGCCTCCCCTAATTTTATGGATGAAGAATGCAAGGCTGCTTAGGGAGTTCAAAGACCATGATGATGTTAAGTACAATAAACAGCGTGGCAGTGATACGATGAATGGCTAGTCAGACATGCACAGAACTGTAATTTGAAAATTAAATCTGATCTCTTGGTCCTAGAATGGGCAAAATGCCTAGAATGGTTGACAGCTGATTTACAGTGGAGTTTCTTGGTCAGGGAAAAAAAAATACATCCCTTTTACAGATACTTCCAGTGCAGTTATTG
Source organism: Orycteropus afer afer (assembly GCF_000298275.1). NCBI lineage: Eukaryota > Metazoa > Chordata > Mammalia > Tubulidentata > Orycteropodidae > Orycteropus > Orycteropus afer. The sequence goes on along the minus strand of NW_006921695.1, from coordinate 1,229,341 downwards.
GGAGTGCATTGGGTAGGGGTTTAATATTTAGCTCTGGTGGCATAGTGCCTAAGGCATTTGACTGCTAACCAGAAGGCTGGTGGTTCAAACCCACCGGCCACTCCTCGAAAGGAAGATTCAGCAGTCTACTTCCATAGTGATACCCCCCCGGAAACCCAAGGAGGAGGGGTCGCTATGAGTAGGATCTGACTCAATGGCAGTGAGTTTGGTTTTTGATTTTTATGTATCTGCCTTTCAATTTGTTAACAGTTAAGAATTGGTCATATGAAAATAACATTAGACAAAAATAGAAAGGAAATTTCCATTTGAGGGAGAGGCTACAGAAACCAGAAGAATTAGAATACAAGGTGGTGGAGGGAAGCAATGAAGCTAAATACCAGACAAAAGAAAAACTAGCAGATGGACATCACGTTCTCACCAGCCTTCAAGCCAGATCTATAATAGTTGCATTTTACAGGGAAAAGGTTGTGATTGCACCTCCTTCACATGAAGGAAATTTCCCTCCCTACCCAAGTATGTTTAACATATGGAAGAGATAGTGCAGTAATTATAACTGAACCGTGGAAAAGAAGGTTGATCTGATCTCTATAAACGTTATTTTTTTGAGAAACCTAAGATGTAGTTATTAAGTTTTTTGGAGTTTGGGTAGTTGATTAATAATTAAAAGAAGGATATTATGTGAATTATCTAGAATTCATCTGTTTAACATTCAGCAGTACTTTTATGATGCCATTTCTCTCCAAATGAACTACTACAGAACTCTGTTTCTTCTATAGGGGGGAAAAAAAAACAGCCATTTGAGATGCTATTTTTTTTTCTTTTCTTTTTTTAACATTTTATTTGAGTGAAAGTTTACAGAGCAAATTCATTTTCCATTCAACAGTTCATACATGTTTTGTTTTGTGGCATTGATTGCAGTCCTCACAATGTAACAGCTCTCCTCCCACTTCCTCCCTGTGGTGACCTTGTCCCTGTGTCCTCCTTTCCTATGCATTTCTGCCTTCTGAGCCTTCTCCCTACAGAAATGCTGCCCTTCTGATCTTCCAAGATAGTATTAAGGAGCCCACCCCCCTAGTGTAATTATTCACCTTAGAGTCTTGTTTATTGTTTGGCTGAAAGTTAAGCCATGAGAGTGAGTTCAATTCCAGGCCTGAAGTGTGACTAGGGGCTGTAGTCTTGGGGGTCTTACCAGTTTCTATCATACCAGTAAGCCTAGTCATTTTTATGGTTTTGAGTATTGTTCCACATTTTTCTCCCATTCTATCTAGGATCTCTAATTTTGATCCCTTTCCAAGTGGTTAGCAGTGGTAGCCAGCCACCATCTAGTTCTTCTGGTCTTGGGGTTGTGTAGGCTAAAGTTCCAGTAGTCCACTAGTCTTGTGGGCTAATTGTTTCCATGTGTCTTTGATATTCTTCAGTTTTCTTTGGTCCAAACGTTAAGTGTTTCTTTTGATGTTATTTTCTTTCAAATATTTTCAGTGATAGTTATAAGCAATACTGGGTTTTTTGTTTTCATATGTACTATCAGTAGTATGTCTAATACTGGAGTCCCTGGGTGGCACAAACAGTTAAGAACTTGACTACTAGCTGAAAAGTTGGCATTCAAACCCACCCCAAGGCACCTCAGAAGATAGGCCTGGCAATCTGCTTCTGAAAGGTCACAGCCTTGAAAACCTTAGGGAACAGTTCCATTCTGCACATTTGGGGTCACCGTGAGTTGGAATTGATGGCAACTAACAATAACTTTAATATGTGTAATAAGCATCCTCAAAGCATTTTTCTAAGAGAGCCAGGTGATAGTGTTTCGTTTCTTTTTTTTTTTTTTTTTTAATATTTAAAATTGAATATCAAATTCTGTCACTGTTTAAGCCATAGGTTAAATATTAGCATATTCAACTGAGTGAAATATTTCTGCTTTCAATTTTAATTGCCCAGATATAGTAAAAGAAGGTATTTGACTCCAGAGATAACTGCTGCAATTTTGGGCAGTAGCAAATAGCTTTTAGGGAGAAAAAAAAAAAGAGAGAGAGAGAGAGAGAGAGTCTTGAGGAAAAATCAGCCTAGTCTTTTAGCCTAATATGGCAGTTGGCAAATGTAGATGCTTAAAAGCTTTGGAAATCCCCACTATGGGTCATCAAAGCATTGTAATAAAATATTAAATTAATTCAGATAAAAGGATAATCCATCTGGACCACCAAGATGGTAGGAGCGTGATTTCTGTTATATTAGTCTCAGCATAGAAGTCAAAGATAAAGTCTCAGTTAGAATTAGCAATGAAGTAATCCTGTTTGGCGCCAGATTTTTTTCTCACATGCTGAATTGCCCAGTGCCATGTAAGTTAGGTATTGGTAAGATCCTGAGCCCTTGATAATGTCAAGAGGTGGCTGGCTGCCTTAGACATTCTACAATCACAGAATTGAATCCTTCTCTGACTAATGGCAATCCATCATTTCCACCAAATTTTTTTTTCCTCGTAAAATCACACTCTGATTTCATTGTTCCAAATTAGGTAGCTAGTGGTGGTTATTTCTAAACCTCCTCTGTAAAATTGAAATAGGAGCATGGATTTTTTTCTTTTGTCCCACTCCTCCCTCACCTCCCAAAAAAAGTGCTTTTCACTCCATGAAGAATGCTACTTTTCCTCAGTGTTTTTATTCTTTCCCTTTCATTTGCTGAAAATGATTCTAATAAAAATTAAACCCTATGGGACTTACCATTCTCGTGGCCATTTGGAGGAAATTTCCTACCAACCATATAAAAGATGAAAGAGTCAAAAGATAACGCTATTTACCTCAACCTGAATTGCCCCATGAAGGACAGATGTGTGACTTCCCATCTGTGACAATTCCCTATTGTACCTTTTATTGCCAAAGACTGAGATGGTACAGGACCTCCCCCAGCTTCCCATGACTGGGAAATGCCTATTTAGAGGGAAAAAATAATAACCATTCCATGGGGCTGGTAGTAATTAAGTCAGCTTTTAACTCAGTAAACTTTTATGTGAGTTTTATGTGAGGACAACATTGCTGAAGATATTAGAACTGAGTTAGGTTCATTACATGTAATTTCTGCATTTAATTAACTCTGGAAATGAGCAAGCAAGTGATGGCACTAGGAGTGAGCCATCTCCCCTGGGACTGTGTGAGGCTGAATTTATAGGGTTTAAATGCAAGGAGATTGGTTGCCATATGCAACCTGGCACTTGCATTTTAGCAATGGTACTTAACTAGCCATGTGATCTTGAAGAGATTAGTCCATCTCTTCTGGCATCAGTTTCCTATCTTGTAATGATACTACAACAAACTAGGAAGAAAAGACTGGGGATCTACTTTTGAAAATCAACCAGTGGCAACCTTCTGGATCACAACAGTCCAGTCCACAACAAATCATGGGAACTTTGCAGGATGGGACACCATTTGCTCCCATTGTGCATGGAGTTGTCGTGAGTTGGAGGCCAACCCAACAGCAGCTAATAACAACAATAACAAAGAATAATGATGACTGCCTCATAAGTTGTTGAGAGGACAGTCATAGGGAGGTGGCATTTTTGCTGGACTTATAAAGAGTTCATATAATTTACAAGCAAAGATGGGAGAAGGACATTCTCACTAGTGAGAACATAAAACAAAGGTGTTCTGATGGGAATGAACAAGCCCGTGTGAGGATAACCCAAAAAGTTCAGTCTGAGAGAGTGATATATACAGCAAGAGCTATAGACCTCATGACTAGAAAGATGGGTCAGTCCAGATCATGCAAGGCCTTCAGCATCTGGCAAAGAACTTTGGGTTAAATTCCATAGAAGATGAAGAGCCACTGAAATGGGGAGGAGCTATCCAATCTCAGCATCTGAAATGTTATCTGGGGAATAGAAAGAGAAAAATTAGAGTAGGGAGAGACTGATGGAGGGAGATTAATGAGGATCCCATCATAATTGTCCAGGCAAAAAAAGCAATGATGTGGTCCAACAAGGCTAGTAGTAAGAGGAAAAGGGGAGCAAGAGATGGATAAGAGAGAATTCTACCAGCCACTCTGATTAGAATCAAAATAGAAGGTCCTGCAGAGTGAGGGGAAAAAAATATATAGAACAAAATTCAAATCCATTAAAAAAAAAAAAAAAACAGACTTAACTGTTCTGATAGAGACTGGTGGAACCCCTGAAGCTGTGGCCCTTAGAGAGCCTTCAAACCTGAAACCTGCCCCTGGATCAACTTTTGGCCAAACAATAGACAGGTCTATAGGGTGAACAATAACACCCATGAGGAGCACACTCCACAGAACAGTCAACTGTACTAGGACCAAAAGGGCAGCATTTTGCCAAAAACAAAGCTCAGAAGGCAGGAAGGGACAGGAGAGAAAGGCAAATGGAAGTGGGAAGAGTGCTATAACATTGAGGGGATTACAACCAATGTCACGAAACAAAATGTGTGTAAATTGTTGAGTGAAAAACTGATTTTTCTCTGTATACTTTCACCCAAACCACAATAAAAAGTAGCCCCCCAAAAAAAAAAAATTAAAAGAGACAATTCAGAAGTTGAATTAAAAAGGAGTTGTCAGATTCATGAGTGGTTCTGAAGATTTCAAGCCTTAATGACTGGGAGAATAGTGCTGCCAGAATTAGAAATGGAAAGACAGGAGGGAAAAGAAGGGCAATGAATACAGTTCTATACATGCTAATTTTGTCAATTAAGAAGGATATTTAGGTAATAAAGCCAGCAAGCTGTTGGAAATCGAACTAGAGCCAAAAGGAGAAGTCAAAGCTGGGATAACAGATTTCGGATTCATCCACACATATGAGATCCTTGGAATTTCAAGAGTGGATGAGATTTCCAAAGGGGAGAGATGTAGTAAAGGATGCAAAAAGGTACAAGTAAAAAAATATAGGGAAAAAATGTGAGAAAAAAAGAGTAAGGGTGCTTTTCAGAAAGGTGGGGGGAAAGAAGTTCAGTACTACAAAGGGGAGGCAAAAGAAAAACAATTGCAGATGAGGAGGAAGAGAAATTATGGTAAAGACCACAAAGATGCCAAGAACAACATGGCCCCAAGTGGGGCCAAGAGCTGACAGCACTGATGATGGTTAGTCCCTCTTCAAGATGAAAGCCTGGGCACACATAATAATTATTATTCCAGAATATCCTCTCTGTAGTCTAATAAATGCTTAACAGTCACAAGCATAAGATTTACATAAAAGAAAAGCCCATTTAATTTATTAAGTCAGACATCAGCTAAGTTATTGGCCATTACCCATGACTCTATAAGGCATGAAAAAGTTAGCAGAAGTCTAATGGGTGCCTTTTATCCGTACAGGAAAGGTCATTGCAGGCATCAAGTACTGAATTTCAGATTGGTGCTGTAGAGAATAGATATATATTATAACTCAAATTAGACTTCAAAGGGACTGAACTTCTTGAGATTCTATCATTTAAAATAATATCTTGTAATAAAACTGACTCCTTAGAAGGATATTAATCACATGCTTTAATGCTATTCTATCAAACAGTTTTAGTGGATATATTTAATTAGAATTTTAATTTTTAAGAATTTTTTGCCTATTTAAAAGACAATAATAAAATGTTACAAGTCAAATTTAAATCCTGGTTTCCTTTTCTTCATTCTCTATGGTATTAATACTAACCTTTGATTGATCTGAAATCTATAATAAAGGGAACTTGACATTATGATTAGAAAATAAGTTGTTCTGATTAATCAAATACTATTGCTAATAGCATGTGTGCTATCCTTGGGCCTCTAATTGAAGGGAAAACACACTGAAAAACGTGGTCAGTCTTTGACAACATGATATTCAAATTTTGTGATACCTGGAGGTCAAATTTTAAAGCTATATCATAGTTGATACAGTGTTATTTTCTAAGCTCTTTTCCCCCAGTAAAAATGTATATAGATCATAAAAATGTATGGATTGGGACTTTTACTACACTATAAGAACTATCCCGGGTAATCAAGGAACTCTGATGGTATAATGGTTAAGGTATTTAGCTGCTAACCAAAAGGTAGGTGGTTCAAACCCACCAGCCACTCCATGGAAGAAAGATGAGGCAATCTTCTTCCGTAAAGATTTACAGCATCAGAAACACAAATGGGGATCTCTATGAGTCAGAATTGACTCAGTGACAGTGAGTTTTTGTTTTGTTTTTTCATAAGGACTTCAGGTAAGTCACTTAGGTTCCCTCAAGATTTTGTTTACTCAATTAAAAAAAGAGAAGAAGAATACTGATAACAATTTTTAGGAAAGAAAAGCAGCAGAGGAGAAAGGCAAGATATTTTCTATCAGGTGACATGATCAATGTTGGAACCAACAATGTTAAGCCAGAGAAGAAAGGGTTGGAGCAGAGGTCATGTCTGCACAGCTGTATCTGGAAGGACAGAGGGACAGTTTTCTCAGTGTTGCCTCAGAACAGAGAACATGTAGCACTAGGAGAGCACTTGGGGAAGGCAGATTTGTTCATACAAAACAATGAGAATTGTGCAGAATGGAGCAGGCTGACTATAGGTTGCTTGACCCTTTAGAGAGACTGGGGGGTCCACCAGGTACATCTTTTGACTTGAAAGAGATTGTACATTGTGTGTACTGTCATGCCACCTCAGACACTACACCCAAGCATGCTGTTTATTCCTCTGTGATCATTTGTGTCGAGAAGGTGGTGTCACTTTAACTCTTGAGGTCTCCACTGTGCTTGAGAGCATCAGTCATCCTAGCCATTCTTCCTGGCTCAAACCCCCACCTAGTACTACTTGGTAGCCATAACTTTGTGTAAATTGCTTAACTTTTCTGTGACCCAGTTTTCATATCTGTAAGATAGAGACAGAATCCCTGGGTGATGCAAACAGTGACATGCTCAACTGTTAACCAAAAGGTTAGAGGTTCAAGTCCACCCAGAATTCCTCAGAAGAAAGGCCTTGGTTACCTACTTCTGAAAAATCCGACACTGAAAATACTGTGAAGCACAGTTCTGCTCTGAAACACAGGAGGTCACAATGAGTTAGAGTTGACTCTATAACAGCTGTTCTTTTTTTTAAGATGGAGATGATAGTGGTACCCAAGTCCACTTGGTTGTAAATGGGGTCAAGCATATAAAGCTTCTATTCTAACTAATAGTAAATGGTTGCTGCTGCTGTTGGGATTGTTGCTGTAACTCACCAGAGATGTTTTCGTTTTCTTTTATGTAGATGAGCTGCTTCAGAAAGAACAAAATTACTCAGATGATGTCTTAGCCAACATGATCAGTGAACCAAGAATCAGTTATGGAAATGATGCTCTCATGCCATCTTTGACTGAAACAAAAACCACTGTGGAACTTCTTCCTGTGAATGGAGAGTTCAGCCTAGATGATCTCCAGCCCTGGCATCCTTTTGGGGTTGACTCTGTGCCAGCCAATACAGAAAACGAAGGTAAGAGTCCCAGGAGGGAAGAGCATTTAGTATATTAAGCATATATCTATTTATCCATATCTGTAAATTACATGTACACACATGGACCTAATACATATATATATATATATATATACACACATATATATACATGTATGTGTGTGTGTTTAATGTTCTTGAGTAGTGATTGTTTACATGATTTTTTTAAAATACCTTGTCACTGAATGGCATTTTGTGGCTTCTGTAATGAAAGTACGATATTCCACTGATGTGTATGACAGTAACCTGGAGTACCCACCTTCAAAGAAAACAATGGTGATGAGATTATGGAAATCACAATTTACCAGGCAGAGAAAAATATTTTGATGTGATCTGTAGGCACAGAGATTTGAAAGGCACTGAAATACTCCTCACTGGATATTTAATCTTACACTGGAATTCAGTTGCATTAAATGCTAAAGGCTAAGAACAGCTTCCAAATGAAAAGTAATTTTGTGTAAGATTTAAACAATTTTGCATTTAGAAAGTTAAGTTTAAGGCAGCTGTCAGAAATAAGAAGTACACTGCTCTAAATGTTCTTCCCTGTGATAGTTCAAAGTAAAATTTTATCTATTACAAGTTTATACAATGGATCATGTACTTTTTTCACAGAAATTTCTGCAGAGTAAAAGGTGCTCTACTACAAGTTTACGCAGTGGATAATGTATTTCTTCATAGAAATTTCTTAACTGAAACTCTCAAATAATATTTATTTAGGGAGTATCTTTTAGCTTTTTCCTTTTTTTTCTATTCCATATCACTCTTATACGTTCAAAAGTATGAAATTGCAAACACATGGAAATCTTGATTTCTAGATATGAATGGCATACTTTTGAAAAACATGAAGAATTTAACTGGTGATTTTTCTTAAAGTAGCAAATTTTGATGGTGGTTTCATATTTGTAATATAGATTCCTCATGAAATTCAGTCAATACATACCTCATACTAAATCTAAATCAGATATAAGAATTTACTTGTACTCAGGAAGTTTGTTTTAAGAACCACTGCAGAAAATCTTAAACTATGTGAGTAATCACCTGAAATTTGTTACCTTAATTTGAAAAAGAGCATCTCAGAGTAATAACATCTTATTTGAATAGCAATGTGGTTAATCAAGTAAAAACTAAGACTTTACCATTTAAAAAAATAATGTTTACATAGAGGAAAATATTTTAAGGCTATTTAGTTACCAAGAGAGCTCTGGTGGAGTAATGCCTAAGATATTTGACTGCTAACCAGAAGACTGGCAGTTCAAACCCACCAGCCACTCCTCAGAAGGAAGGTTGGGCATCTACTTCCATATGATACCACCTCAGAAACCCAAGGAGGGGGCCACTATGAGTCAGATCTGAATTCATGGCAGTGAGTTTGGTTGGTTTGTTTTTAGTTACCAAAAACTTGGGTAACTTGCTTATTAAATTTTGTTATTACAAGACTGCTGGTTGTATTATCTTTTATAGGTAGACACTTTGACCTAAAATCCTCAGCATTCATCTCTAATGAGAATTTTTTTGGGAAAAAATGTCTAATCTCATTTACATAAATTGAATACACACTAGGATTTTTCCTTTAGAATGTTAGAATTTTAATTGAGCAAGAAACAGGCAACATCCTTGAACCCTAATGAACCTTTCATGGTAGAAAATTGACTCCCTTGATGCTTGTGTCAGATTCGATATTCAGTATTTAGTTTGTCACTATGTCTGAGTCTCAACTATTCAATTTTTAAATATCTAGATTGCACTCTATTTTATTTCAGATTTCTCTCTGCCTTTGAAAAGTTGTTTATGTGTAACATGATTCTGAAGTTCTAATTTATATTTCTTTTTCAAATGTACAGTTTCTACATGTTAAAATGTCCCCATTATGTATTGATAGGGACACACACACACATAATATAACTGAGAAATTAAAATGTATTGATGGTAAGAGGATTTGATGGAAAAGGATTTAGTAATCAAGAAAGTAATTTAGCAGCACAGTAGGATTAATTTTGACAGATCTCTGTGTGTGGTTTCAATACCTGATATTTCCTTTAAATATTGTGAATTGTTGAGGAAAAATGGATTGTACAGAATCTGAGGAAATAAAAGATGCTCAAGGCCCTTATCAGTATTAACTCTTCTGGAAACCAACACATTTAGTGAATTCAGTGGAATATAGTGAGTTTGCCATATAGCACACTATAAAACAGCAACACATTTAATATAATCATAGAAGGTATTACATTTCCTGAATTTCAGATTTTTTCTTTTCTCACACTGTTGAAAGCTTGACTGCTTCTTGCAAAATATCAAGCTATATATTCTTTAATACTTTAATGAAGTAAATTTAACTTTCCATTCACCACATTGGTATTATAAAAAAAACCAACAGTTAAGTAAAAATCTGCCTTTATATGCTCCAGATATTCTCTCTTGAAATTATGTGTATTCATATGTAAAATATACACATCTTGTCTCCATTAAAAATTATTTGCATTTTATTGAGCATTTTACTTATATTAAAATTTTCAAGTAATAGCTGAACTGATACATTTTGTTTTAGAAAAAAAATAATAATAGAATGGTACTGAATATTCCTTTTAAGTAGAAATATGGAAAGGAATTATTTTGTCAAAGTAGTTTCCTGAAATCCAGAGGTTTAACACTGCCCTTCAAAACCCTAAAGCCATCCTCAACTTATTCACTATTTCCTGGTTTCTGAACCTTAACCAATCAGACCAGTTGACTTGAGTCAATTCCAAGTCATGGGAACTCCATCTGTGTGTGTCAGAATAGATCTGTGCTCCACAGGATTTCCCCGGCTAATTTTTTGGAAAGTGCAGGCCTTTCTTCAGAGACGCCTCTGGTTGGAATCAAACCTCCAACTTTTGGGTTAGCAACCAAGCATGTTGCAATTCCCCAAAATCAAATAAGAAACAATGAAGACTCAGCCAAGTTATGAGTCATTAGAGAAAAGTGTGAACTTTTTTCTTCTCTTGCCAAATAATCCACAGAAAAAGATTGGGTTAACTGTAATGGATTCCCCAGAGTGATTAGTTTTTGGAAGACCAATAACAAAACAATTTGGAGATGCCATAGAGCAATGCATTCTACTCAGAAGTGGGTTCTGAGAATGGCCTGTGACCATTTGGTTCAGACTCCTAACAGTACACATTGTAGCATAAACCCTTAGAAATGATCTGTACTTGACACCCAAGACCTCTAGTATTGCCAAGATGCCCAACTGGACAGAGTCCTTGACTTACTGCCTCTGGGTCCTTGACCAAATGCAGTTGTTACATCATCTTGGCTTCATCCAAAGAGCTGGCATTATTCTTCTTAAATAATTTATTATTGATTAACAGCAAAATCTTATGTAAAAGGATTTGGAGACATTTGTACTTAAGAACTCAGTTTCTTGAATTGTGGCTCAAAATACTGTCAGACCCAAAACCCCTTTTATGACATATTTTTTAAATCCTCCTTAACAATCTAAATAAAATTAACTAACAATATGTACACTGGCAAATCAACATATTAGACATAATTTATAATGTATGTAAATGCTCAAGAACCAACTAATAGTGAAAACAATGGTATACATAGTCAGGTGTTTACCCCTGTATGGATATGACAGATACAGATACAAGTTACTTGGCTGCTTCCTAAGGTGTGAAACAAGGTTGGCATTCTCCCTAACTCAAAGATGTGGTTTGAGCATTAGATAAGACTGCATGTAAAGCTCTTAGCAAAGTGCCTACTGTTGTCAGGGGCTATTTTAGTGATTTAGATTCTAAGAGCAGCAGCATCAGTGACGTGATTTTCTAAAATAGTGAATAACTCTTTATAAATCTCTGAATAATCTATTCTATCCTCAGTTTACCCAAGGGTGTATTCCTAAAAAATCAGCTTTCATTAAAAACTGCAAAAATGCTTTGTGTTTCCCTACATAATCGCATTAGGTTCCGGATCTAATCATAAACTATTGAATGTTCAACTGGAAGTCAGTAGAGGGCACAGAACAATTTTGTGTTGTGTGGGATTGCCCACAGAGCATCTAGATCATCTCTGGTTCCATGTACTGAAAGCCAATAGCACCCCCTTTTCCCTAGCCATAATGACAACCAAAAATCTCTCTATATTCCCCCATACCCCACTGCTCCACATTCCTTGATGACATCAATCTGAGTTTAAATTCTAGCTCTGCTGTGAGATTGTGGGCAAGTTACTTAGCTTCTCTGGCTACTGCTTAATCTATAAAACAAGGCGGACATTCGTCCCTAACTCAGAGATATGGTTTGAGCATGAAATACTATAGCAAAGTGCCGGCTGTTATTTTTGTTAGCTGCCTTTGAGTAGGTCCCACATCATGGTGACAGCATGCACAGCAGAACAAAATGCTGCCTGGCTGGGCCTGCATCATGCCTGTGATCAGTTGCTGACCAGACTATTCTGATCCACTAGGTTTTCACTGACTGGTTTTCGGAATTTGATTACCAGGCCTCTCCTCCTAATCAGTCCTAGTCTGGAAGCTCCACTAAAACCTGTTTAGCCTCATAACAATGTAGTTCATGTTCATTGATAGTTATAAAAAAAAAAAAAAAAAATGGAATCAGTATCCTATCAGAAAGTCTTACCAGCTTATGTCAAGGAGATTCACACATTTGACCCAAATAATGTATCTTTACAGTTAATGAATATTGCAAGCTATATAAGCAAATAATCCTAAAATCTCATCTTTTTTCCTTGTCCCCCTGCCTCTCCCCAGCATCTTGTTTCTTGGTAATCTCTCTTTTTATACACATGTACACATACACACAGAGCTACTGAAAATATCTAAAATTCTCAAAGGATTTCCTTTCATTGTTCATACAGTCCTTATCACTAGAACTTCAAATGCTTACCAAAAACTTGTTGTTTTCTTAAGAACAATTAGTTAAATCTGGAAGGAAAGTCAGATGCCCAGGCAGTATTTTAATGATATTGAAAAAATGAACACAGTTCTCCAATTTTACAGCCACTTAAACAACTGCAGTTGGGCTTAAGGAACTTTTCTTCTTTGGATTTCAGATCCACAAAACCTACAAGATCCACAAAACCTACATAAGTGGCTGAAATGTAGTGAAGGTGATGTTAGAGAGCAGTGATTCTCATGGGTCATGAAATAATCTGGTGAAAGATTTGTATCCAGCAGTCTATGTTCTGTTTCTCCATTACTGTCTGAGGTGTCCAGCCAGAAAATCAACATAGAATCAGTGACCACCAGAGTAAAGTAACTTTGTGGTCAATCGTCCCCCTCTTTGTATGTAATACATATATGTAAAACAATATACATTTAAAAAGGCACAACAGGTTCTTATTAAAAAAAACTTATTTGCTGGAGTAAAGTTGCCCTCTGATGTATTTGTTTGGTTTTACTGTAAAAATGTAGCTAACATTCTATAGAGTGGAATATATACATACTGATGATTTAACTGTTGAGTTATGTGATTACCTCTTCTGTTAGTTGTTTGTTCTTTGTGTGTGGTTTGCTGTGTTGTTACCTGCAACTTAAGCACCATGTGGGAAACCCTTCTTCAGGAGATTCTCAAGAATTAATTAACTTCATTTAACAAAGATTAATAAAGTCTATGTTGTTGCAGATTGGAAAAAAAGATGAACTATAGAGAAGGTATACTTCATTGTTTCAGTGTTATCAGTGAGGTGCAGAAAGAGTTAGCTCTTATTTTAATACATAAATAAAGTACTGGAGATCCTTGCAGCAATAGTCGTTATTGAATAGTCAATAAATAGACCATTTAATAAATAATTGTAGTATTTGAGAATTTTTGAAACAAATTGTTTAAATTATTTTAATTTCTTCCTCACTGCAGTTATAAGGTATAGCCTCAGAAGTTCCCAAGGTCTCTTAACATTGTAAACGTTGGGGCCTCCGTTTGAAACAAGGGCAGCCGATGCCTCCACCTTCCTTCCTCCTCCATCATTCTACCAACAAGTATGCAATAAAGGACCAAATCACCCTCTTTTTTTATAAAAATACAGATAATACAACATTTGCCAAGTCAACATTTTTCATGTATCCAGTTCAGTGGTACCAGTTACATCAACCATGCTATGCAACCATTGCCCAGATCCGTTGCTGAATTTTCCATGATCATAAACAAAAACTCAGTGCTTCCTAAACAGTGATCCGCCCTTTCTCCCTCCCTTCCACCCCTGGTAACCACTAATGAATTTTGATTTCTGTACATTTGCCTGTTCTAAGTATCTCATATAAGTTGGATCATACAGTATTTGTCCTTTTGTCCTTACGTCATTCAACATCACTTTTCTCTTTTCAGTTATCCAAATTTCACAGTGCTCTCAGAAACATTATTTCTTCTCATATTTTTAATACTTGGCTTGCTGCAGCTTTCTTCCCCCCCTCACTGTTCCTGCCAGTGTGGCATTCAAAATCGATTTGGCTGATCATCCCACCTTTGAATGCCTGGGCTATGTGCATCAGGAAGCTGGCTCTGTGGTTTTTTGAAAGTCACTGTTCCAGTTGCCATCCCATCGAGCACACCTTGCCTTCCTATTAACACCTGTGCTCTCTTTTTCTTACCGTCTTACTTTTTCATTGCCCAGGCTTACCAAAGGGGTTTTCCCCCTCCCTCACCTGCATTTGTCCCCTGTCTCCTTATTAGCCCTAAAAGCTTTGTTTCTCTCTCCATCATCACTTATTTCTTCAAAAACCAGTATAAAGTCAAGGGAATACCATTTGAGAATCAGAAGCCCTTTGACAATACCAGAGAATGGTAAGCAGTGTTGGTCACTATTGTGCCGTCTATAATGCTGCATTTCTGCTCACTTTGGGTCAGACCCTGAACACACAGAAAGGAAAAAGTTATTAAAGTCAATAAGAAATGGAAAGTACTATTCACATTTCACACCTTTCAACTGTATGTTATCTATCAAATGGAAAACAGACTTAAGAAAAACAAAAAAGAAATTCACAGGTTTGCCTGTTCTACCTTCAACCTAGGGACAAATTTGATTCACTAAGTGGCAAATTATGTGCTAAAACTTTCCTGCCCTGATAAATTCTTATTTGCATTTCCCTGGAGGTCTAATCAAGTCCTTTTCTAATTAATTAACTAGAGGAAAGGAAGATAAGATTGTACAGTTGTAAAACGAGGTCTCTTTAGAGTTTTTCACTGGGCTAGGTATAATATATTTCATTTCTAATCAAAAGTCAAGAAATGATCTCTAAACTAGCTGAAAGGAAATTCCATACTCTCCAGTCCCTCTTCTTTGATGTCTATGTGTATCCTGGTGACTGTTTTTATTAGAAAACTAAGGAGTTGGATTGACACATCAGTGGCGACAAGCCTTTTGAAGTGGTACTCTCCCATTCCTTTATGTTCAGGATTAACACTGTGGTTCTTTTCCAGCTGCTCCTTTTTTGTAACTTGTTTATTGCACATGCTTTTCTTTGCTCTGTGTTCCGGAGCCATGACTTACCATCTTGATTTGTCTTGTTTGCTTTCTGTGCACCTTGCATCCTGTGCCCAGTTGAGCCTGTTGACGCCCGCCCTGCTGCCGACCGAGGACTGACTACTCGACCAGGTATCTGACTCACTTAACCTCTACCTGTCAGCATCTTGTGCTTCAGCTTGAGCAGATTCCAACCCCTTTCTTCACGATGCATCTCTTTAAATTAGAAATCCTGCAAAATCAAAGTTAAAATGACCACAGAAAGCAAACTTTTTTAATTCCCCTTTTGCATTTTCTTCCACTTCATTTCCCAAGTTCCTAATTAAGTAATCTTTTTCATGTGTATGTCTGAGCTTTCCCTTTGAAACAGTAAAAGACACCCCTTCCAACTTCCCTTTTTTCTTTTTTTTTTTTTTCAAAGAATAAAGTACAAAAGTGTGGAGAACCTGTCCTCAAAAAATGGAACAGCCTACACTGATTCAGACTTTTTGGTGACTCGGTCACTGCTGAGAACATCACTTCTTTGCTTTCTTGTTTGATACACAGATGGGTTCTTTTCTAGTTTGAACTGGGCTCAAACTTCAGTCGATAACTGAGAAAGACATGATTTCCTCAAAATACCAGAACTGGGTTATCTCTTTTAAAAAAATTTACTTTCTCCCCCTTTTGGGTTGTATATACTTATTCCCAATGAGTGGCTGATACAACACAACAGACGCATATGTATAATTTTACACACAAGCCTTTCATTTTTTTTTTTTTTTTTTTTTGATATTACTTATAAATCCCATTGACACCAAAATAGACACTTCTTTTTGCAGTTTCCTAGGCATTAAGAAGAGAAATGCGTTTTCACCCTTTGATCTATATTTGGCTTTTTTCTCAAGTGTAGTTTTAAGAATACTTTTATCACACCATCATAAAAGCTCCTACATGTCTGGTATCTGCTCTGTACACATTGTTGTCCAACTGATACTACCCCATGTGGTTAGTGAATCTGGAAGAAGAGGGAAGTTATCTAAGTGGTAAATCTGTATGTATACTCTGGGAGACTTTACTCCAAACAGCTCATATCTTCCCATATTTATTTTCTTCTTTATCTTCATAATGTCTCTGTGCAGTGGTCAAGGAGCATGGAAACAACCCAGCTTAAAGATATTAACCCACAGAGGTTGACCTTAGCTCCTAGGTGCAGAAAGAATCAGATGCAGAGCCAGGAGTAAACTTTGCCTGTCTCAAGTCAGTGCAGGTTCGAGCCACATCTGCCTTCCCACCAGAGTTACTGATAATGATTCTGAGGATCTGTCTGGTGGCGTCTTTATGCCTTGCACTGTGATTTACAGTGGTGGCAGAAACAGTACAGTAACACATCTTGACAGCTGATGTAGTTGGTTTTATGAATCTCTGTCTTTAGGGCTTTTAAGGAAACTTAAGTTGGAGATAGGTTCAGCTCGCCTAATGTCCTCCTTATTGCCAGTGTCACAGTGAATTTCAAGGAGCTGGCAGTTAACATGCCCATCCTGCTTACACATCTGGTGGGGCCCAGGGCTGAGGGTCACTTCTCTTTGAACTGCACCCTAGCACAGCCTAGAGAATGCTCATTTACCTTCTCCTATGTTATTTTTAAAGGATGGGATACTGTATTTCTATGGAACTAATGTGCCTTCTACGTTTGCTTGCCAATGGTGCCCTCCCACTATGAGGTATTTTCATAAGCGCCAATACGCCAATTTTTTTTTACATGTTGCTTTAAAAAAAAACTTAAAAAGCAAAGAACACTTAGGAGGGGAGGGAATGGTTGACAAACAGATGTAGGAGGCCTCATCTATAAGCATAAAATGTGATTTAGAAGCACTCATTTAGCTAATTTTATTAATTTCTTACTTTGGACAAGGTAAGCCTATGTGCTTCTATGGAAATAACCAGGAAAGATGACACCAACAAAGTAGATTTTTCCTTCTTTTTTTTTTTTTAATTCTACCATGAGAAGGTCATTCATTTCCAAATGTTTTCAAACAGAAATGATCTGTTTTAAGGGTCTAGCTAGACAATAGCTAGAGGTGTTGTATAGGTGGTAAATAGCAACCTACAATCTTTGTTGCAACAGTAGCTTGGAAAACCGTTTTAAATGCATATTATTTCATTTTGATATTTCAGAGAGATCAGTGTACTAAATTCTGTGGAAGGTTGAAGGAAACTAAATGATAATAAGATCCCTGCTCTAAGGAGCTTGAAATATAGTGGAAAGAATACAATATGCATATTTTTAAAGGTGAGATGGAATTAGGAAGGCAGGGAGATACAAAGCAATGTCAAGTGCAAACAACCATGTTCTATGGTGTGAGCAGAGAGCGTAATAACCGAGGGGTGTGCTAACCAGGGGACTTGCTGATAACCAAGGGGTGTGCTAACCAGGGGACTTGCAGGAGGTGAGCTTGAAGAGAGGTTTTGGAAGTTTTGAAGTACATGGATTTGCAAAGAAGGAATCTGTACATGTAGATGAGAGAATGACCTTGACCAAGACTACTTTCTTAAACTATATGAATTTTGGGTTCTCCCAAAAGAAGATGGGCCATATGAGGCAGCAAATGCTCAGTTGTTATATAAGGGAGATTCTAGTTAAGATATGTTTATGAATACTTATGTTTACTGGATATATATTAAGGCATAAACCACTATTTTTATGCATCTATCAAGGTGCATCTCTCAAGCATTTGGAATAATTTCCCTGTGTTTTTATAGCATTAGTTTTGGTTCTTTGTTGTAAACTCTATGAGACCACATATTTGCCTCTAATTATATCATTAGACTTTCTAGACTTAGAAACCCTTACCAGCATTGTCATAGCCTGGCATTTAAATGATGACATCGTTTTTGAATAATCATTTCCCTGCCATTCCATCCTCCTCCTCCCATCCCCTGCTTTATGTCTGTGGATTTGCTGATTCTAGATATTCCTGGATTATTGTACAAATGGAACATAAAATATGATTGTTCCCTTACTCTGAAACAAGGAAGAAGCAGTGTTTTTTGTTTGGGGTATTTTTGTCCCTACCCTCTTTCCCATTTCTGTGTAATCACAACTAAGGAAAATCATTTCTCTAAAAAACCAGGGCATTGTAACTTCTGCAGTGTAGGTTCAAGTAGAGAGTAATTTCAGTGATGATTTCTGGCCAAAGTGAGATGATCTGGAGTGGCCATTACACTTTCTGGCTTATATCCAGGAAAAATATAGATTCTGAAAGCAACCGTTACCCCACTTAACAAGAATAAAGAAGAAAAATACATTAGCACACTGTTGACGTTGGGTGAAAAGCTAATCCCTTCATTATAATTTATTAACATTTTTCTCCAGTCCTAATCAAGGAGACCTCAGGCCATGGAAGAGATGTCATGAAAGACATCTCTCCCTTAGCTCTCAAATGAACAAGAGGCTCTCCCCATCATGACTTAGAGGAAAACGTGGCTAGGAATGGAGTCAGCACAACTCAGAAAAAGGCCTCTAGTGAGCCTGTCAACAAAGGTCACTCCAATTTATTTAGAACTACCCATCACATTTCATTACTTATAATATCAGCTTATTATTGATGATGTTTCCCTATAGGCAAGTATATTAGCTTCTTTCCCCTTCTACTGAGATTTGCTTTATGTACAGAAAATCTTTTCACAAAATGACTATACATGCTAAATAAAAGAACTGTTTCTCTTGAGAGTCTCTCAAACAGTCGAGCTTTAAACATTAATTATCCATCATTCTGACTTGTTACATGAATTTGAATTTTTTTTTTAAGTGTTTGACCATCAAAAGTATTCTCAGGATGCTTTTAGAAACAACATGAGCTTATAAAATCTTGAGCGGAGAGTTCATTCTTTACTTATTTTTCAATATAGACATTTGGCCCCACAAATTTTCCAAGAGAGTTTTTAAAATCCTCAGAAATACAATTTAAACTATTGTATTACTAGATCCTGATGACAGTGATACTATAGAAGTCATAGAAGTGATACAAGAGTCTTAAATTTGAAGAGGGGCTTGTAGAAAGATAAAAATAATATAAACAAAACAAAAAGACTTTTGATGTCACCACTATATAAAAAATAATGTTAGGAAGGATAGAGGTCACAAAGAGGTCTGGATCTTCTTGTGAAGAAAATGCTAGTAACAATATTAAACCAAGAAAATAAAATAAGACAGGAGATAACCCTGCAGCTCGAGATGGGGACGGGAGGTCAATGAGGGGACAAGAATAAAGAGATGAGAGAGTAAGAGAAACTATTCAACTTTGATTGTCTTTACTGTCTTTATTGTAAAGAATGAAGGGAAAAAAGTAAAGCCCTCGGTAGATCAAGATGAGAGAAGAAAGTATTTTTTCTTGTATTAGTTATCTACTGGTACATAATGAGTAACCACAAAACTTAACAGCTTAAACCCACAAGAATTAGTTTCCTATACTTTCTGTAAGTTGGGATTTCATGACTTAGCTAGGTGGTTCTGGCTCAGAGTATCTTAAGGTTGCAATTAAGACATCATCCAGAACTGTAGCTATCTGAAGGCTTGCACAGGACTCATGGATCTCCTTCCAAGATGGCTCACTCACATGGCTGTTGGCAGAAGGCCTCAGTTCCTGCCTATTTCCTGGCAGGATACATCAGCACCTCACCATGTGAATCTTTCTATAGGGCT
This sequence comes from Orycteropus afer afer, assembly GCF_000298275.1. Taxonomy (NCBI): domain Eukaryota; kingdom Metazoa; phylum Chordata; class Mammalia; order Tubulidentata; family Orycteropodidae; genus Orycteropus; species Orycteropus afer. Next base: position 1,209,771 of record NW_006921695.1, on the reverse strand, counting down.
GAGCAAGTGTCTTTACAGTATGGCAGCTGGCTTCCCTTAGACAAAGTAATCCAAGTAAGAAGGAAGCTGCAGTACCTTTTTTGACCTACTTTCAGAAGTCCCACATCATCATGCCTACTATATTTTTATTCATTAGCAATAAATCACTGTATCTACCCTATAGTTAAGGGAAGGGAATTAAGTTACACTTCTTGAAAACAGGAATATGAATAAATGTGTGGATGTCTGTTAAAACCACCACATTTCTCTAGCTGAGTCCATGTCTTTATGACCCAGAAAAATCACAGGCTAAGAGAACTTGAGGGAGAACTCATAGAACCACTGTCTATGATCTTTGTGGAACTTTGAAGAGCTAGGAAATTATAGATGAGAAAATATAGTTCTGCAGGTAGAAAGGAGAGAAAAGCCAGATGTAGGTTGACGTTGTTCTGGGATCAGTTTTTGTATTTATTATTAAATAGAAGTTTATTGAGCAACTGGACAAGCATCAATGATATGTCAGAATCAGCTTATCAAGTTATCCTCATTTCCTCTTTGGATAGGCTATGCTATTCAATGGGCACATCATATGCTGTAAACGTTGTGCTTTTCAAATTCAGCAAAATGTGTGACAAGTTTCACAGCACCTTGTAGATAATCATTTAAGAGTGATGAGACCAAGAGCTAGAAATTAGGTCCCCTGGAGGCTGAAGGAACTGGGAGTGTGTAGCTCAAGTAAGAGAAGAATTACCAGGAACATGGTACCTCACCTTGTTGTTGTTGTTGTTATGTGCCGTCGAGTCAAACCCAACTCATAGCGACCCCTCCTTGGGTTTCCGAGGCAGTATCACTACGGAAGTAGGATTGCCCAACCTTCCTTCCGAGGAGTTAGCAGGCAAGTGTCTTATCCACTATGCTACCAGAGCTCCTGGTACCTCACCTTAGGTATCTGAAATTTGTTCGAGGCTCTTATGCAGAAGGGACAATGAAGGCATGCCTTGTGTAGAACCTGGCTTAAAGGTTGGAAGTTGAAGATTTTGGCTTTATATAAGAAAGACCATTCTAGTAGATAAAACTATTTGAAAATGAAGACAAATGGATATATTCATCTTTGCTAAAAACAGGGGCTGAGAGTCTGCCCATTGGTGGGAATATCGTTGAGGAGATGATTTTAAGAGCCCTTTTCGTTATAAAATTTTGATTTTTTTATATTGAAATGCTACAGAATAGAAACTGATATTCTATTCATACTGTCATTTTTGTTTAAGAAAGGACTATGCTGTTTTGGTTTTGAGCTTGAATAATGAATAATGAAAGTCATTAAAACTGCTGTATGTGATTTATATGGCAGTTTATGGGAAAGAAAGAGTAAGTTAGAAATTCTGTGAGTACCAAAGAAGCATTTTCAAAAATTATACCTCAACTTTTCATTCATCAAATGAACCAGTTACATTCTATATCTATAACTAGAACCATTAACCAAATAAATGACACATTTTTTACAGTGCTTCACTGCATAGATACATGACCATAGTTTATTTGTAATTGGAACAAAGCCCTGAAGTAGAAGTTTTGTTCTACCAGGTAATTAATACTCATTTTTAAAACCTTGTATTATTTTTTCTGAAGGAATAAGAGCACATGGGGAAAGATAAATAAACAGATAAACAGTAAGCCCCTAAACCAAGATAGCAAACTCTTGGAACAGATTGTTTCCCAATCAGCATTTGGCTTCTAGTCTTCCTGCCTTTATAAAAATTATAGCCTGTATTTACAGGAAGTAGAAGCCTTAGGCTCAGAGTCTTTAAATCTCTAATTTCTTTTTATCTAAAATAACTAGTGGTTAAGGTTCTAAATATAGGATGTCATTCTTCTTGAAAAAAGTAATTAACCTATTTTCCTCTAACTTTAGGCCTAGAAATAAGTTTTTGTTCATCTTTGTATTTTAGTGCTATTGTTTATAGGTAAAACTAATTCATTGTCCTGCCTTCTTTAATTACGGTGTAATTCAGGTTCGGGGTTGACAAATATAAAGACAGAAGAGATCTCAGAAGTAAAGATGGATGCAGAGTTCCGACATGATTCAGGATATGAAGTTCATCATCAAAAATTGGTGAGTCAGTTATTCACTATAAACAACAACATTTCTACTCCTCGGTTCATCATGCCAAATGACCTTTGGACTCTTGTTGATCTTATGCCATAAACCAAGATAAAGAAACACTAAAAATAAAACGTTTGTCTACAGGGTCAACATGAAGAAAAGAGATCCTCTAGTTCTTTCTGACTTTCAGTTGCCATGGAGTAGGTTGTGCTCCATAGGGTTTTCTTTGTTTAATACTTTGGTTGTTGTTTTTGTTGAGAATGTACACAGCAAAAACATATACCAATTCAAGTTTCTACATGTACATTTCAGTGACACTGATTATGTTCTTTGGGTTTTGCAACTATTCCCATCCTCCTTTTCTGAGTTGTTCTTCCCTCCTTAATATATACTCACTGTCCCCAAAGGTTCCTATCTAATCTTTCAAGTTGCTGTTGTCACTTTGCTCTCATGTAGATAAATCTCAAAAAACTATAATGCTTAAGACAGGCATTCTTTACTAGTTAAGCTAAACCATTATCTTTAAAGAAGACTCCAGGAGATATTTTTGGTTTAAGAGTTATCTCAGGACAGTAGATTCTGGGGTTCATTCTGCCTCCATGACTCCAGAAAACCTGGATTCCATGAGAATTTGAAGTTCTGTTATGTTCTTCCCCCTTTAAGTCAGAATTCTTCTATAGAATCTTTGATCAAAATGTTTAGTAATGGTAGCTGGGCACCCTCCAGTCTCATGGAAAAAAAGGCAATTTTTCCTAGAGGCAATTAGTCCACATTCCACTTCATCTTCTTATTCCCAAACCTCCTTCTTCTTTTTCTGTTCCTCCAGGCAAATAAACACCAGTTTCTTGGATGGCCACTTACACACTTTTTTTGTTTTTTTAAACATTTTATTGTGATTTGGGTTTATGGAGAAAATTAGTTTTTGAATGAATCATTGATACACAATTGGTTTCATTACATTGATTGCAATTCCCATAATATACCAATATGTTACATAATGTCTTCCCATTTCTTCCCTGTGTTTGCCATTTCCAATCGTCCTTCTTTCCTGTACCTTCATGCCTTCTGAGCTTTCTGTCTGGGCAAATGTTGCCTTTTGATCTCATATGGTTGATTGTTCTAAGGAGTGCATCCTTCCCTGGTGTTATTGTTCACCTTATAGTCCTGTGTATTCTTTGGCTGAATGTGAAATTTAGTGAACAATATCGTTAATATCACACGCAAGTAAAATCTTACTGAAGATAATTCAAAAATGGTTGCAGCAGTATATTGATAGAGAACTTTCAGAGGTGCAAGCTGGATTCAGAAGAAATTGTGGAATGAAGGATATCATGTCAGATGGATCTTGGCTCAAAGCAAAGAATACCAGAAAGATGTTTACTTGTGTTTTATTGACTATGCCAATGCATTTGATTGTGTGGATCATAACAAATTATGGGTAACATTGAGAAGAATGGGAATCCAAAACACTTAATTGTACTCATGAAGAACCTGTACATAGATCAAGAGGCAGTCGTTCAAACAGAACAAGGGGACACTCCATGGTTTAAAATCAAGAAGGGAGTGTGTCAGGGTTGTATCCTTTCATCATACTTATTCAATCTGTATGCTGAGCAAATAATCTGAGAAGCTGGACTATATGAAGAAGAATGTGGCATGAGGATTGAAGGAAAACTCATTAATAACCTGTGATATGCTGACAACACAACTTTGCTTGCTGAAAGTGAGGATGACTTGAAACACTTACTGATGAACATTGAAAACTACAGTGTGCAGTATGGATTGCACCTCAATATAAAGAAAACAAAAGTCCTCACAACTGAACCAATAACCAGCATCATGATAAATGGAGAGAAGATTGAAGTTGTCAAAGATTTCATATTACTTGGTTCTACAATTGACATCAATGGAAGCAGCAGTCGGGGTATCAGACAATGTATTCCATTGGACAAATCTGCTGCATAAGACACCTCTTTCAGGTGCTGAAGAACAAAGATAGTTCCTTGAAGACTAAGGTGCACCTCACACAAGCTATGGTATTTTCAGTTACCTCATATGCATGTGAGAGCTGAATAACGAATTAGGGAGACCAAAGAAGAGTCCATGGTTTTGAGTTGTGGTGTTGGTGAAGAATGCTGAAAGTACCATGGGCTGCTAAAAGAACTAAGAAATCTGCCCTGGAAGAAGTGCAGGCAGAATGTTCCTTGGAAGGGAGAATGGCCAGACTTCGTCTCACTTACTTTGGTCATGTTGTCAGAAGGGACCATTTACTGGAGAAGGATATCATGCTTTGTAAAGTGGAGGGTCAACAAAAAAGGGGAAGGCCCTCAACAAGATGGATTGACAGAGTGGCTGAGGTGATAGGCTCAAGTATAACAAGGATCATGGAGCTGGCGTGGGACTGGACAGTGTTTTGTTCTGCCGTGCATAGTGTCACTATGAGTTAGAGGTGACTCAATGACATCTAACAGGAACAACAATTGTTTGGCTGAAAATTGAGCTATGGGAGTGAGTTCAATTTGGGGTTTGAACAGTGACTATGGGCCATTGCCTTGGGTGTTCTGCTAGTTTCTATATGACCAATAAGTCTATGATTTTGAGTTTTAGCCCACTTTGTCTAGGACTTTCTATTGTGATCCCTTTCAGGGGAGTTAGTTGTGATAGCTGAGCCCCACCTGGTTCTTCTGGTCTCAGGGTCGTGGAGGCTGAGGTTCACATAGTCCATTAGTCCTTTGGACTAATTGTTTCTATACATCTTTGATTTTCTTCACTCTTCTTTGTTCTGGACAGGGAGAGAACAATAGTTACACCTTAGATAGATACTCACAAGCTTTTAAGACCCAAATTGCTACTTGCCAAAGTAGGGTATAGAACATTTTCTTTGTGGACTATGTTGTGCCAGTTGATCTTGATGTCCCCCAAGACTATGGTCCTGAGCTCCCAACTCCAGCAACTCATTTCCTCAAGGTGTCTGGTTATGGTAAGAAATATTCATAACTTTGTCCCCTGTATGCTTTGCTATATATCATGGATATATTTGCAGAACATATAAAAACATAAATATTCTCTGTCAAACCTACATATATTTGTGGGTATAATCCTGTTCACCTTCCCTACTTGCAAGTTTTTAAGATCCATAGACTTTCTTTTGCTTTTTAATTATTTATTATTGCTGTTGTTGAGATGTTATGCAGCAAAACATATTCCGATGCAGCAGTTTCTGCATGTACAATTCAGTGACATTGATTATGTTCTTCAAGTTGTGTAACCATTCTCACCCTCCTGAAAAAAAGATATTTTATGAAGTAAAAATATGGTAACTTATGAACTGTATATGTCTTTACCTTATTAATCATTCAGACATCACTAGTCTATCAACAGAAATCAGACATGCTCAATCATAATTATGTTTTGCTCCCTTTGATATTTTGCTAACTTTCAGTCCTATAAAACCATAACTTTTATTTTCTAAAATTTATTTATGTAGTTGTTATTGTTAAGGATATACACAGCAAAGCATATACCAATTCAACAGTTTCTACATGTACAATTTAATGACAATGACTACATTCATTCAAGTTGTGCAACATTCTTACCCTCATTTTCTGAGTTGTTCTCTCATTAACATTAAAAAAAATTGGTCACCATTCAACTTTCTCAGGTAGCATATGATCAGGAACTAAAGGAAGAAGTCAAAGCTGCACTAGTAAAGGAATTGATGAAAAACAAGGATTCAGGAATTGACAGAATACACATTGAGATGTTTCAACAAATGGGTACAATGTTGAAAGTACCCACTCCTGTACCCAGAAATTTCGCAGACAGCTACTTGTCTAGCTGACTGGAAGAGATCCATATTTGTGCCCCTTCCAAAGAAAGGTGATCAGAATGCAGAAATTGTTGAACAATATCTTTAATATCACACAGAAGTAAGATGTTGCTGAAAATTTTAAGATGGTTACAGCAATACGTTGACATGGAACTGCCAGAAATTCAAGCTGTTTTCAGGAGAGAACGTGCAATGAGGCATATCCCTGCAGATGTCAGACGGACCTGGGCTGAAAGCAGAGAATACCAGAAAGAGGTTCACCTGTGATTTATTGACAATGCAAAGGCATTCGAATGTGTGGATCATAACAAGTTATGGATAACATTGCAAAAAATGGGAATTCCAGAACACTTAATCATGCTCATGTGGAACCTATATTTAGACCAAGAGGCAGTCATTCAGACAGAACAAAGGGATACTGTATGATTTAAAATCAGGAAAGGTATGTGGCAGGGTTGTATCCTTTCACCAAACTTATTCAATCTGTAGGCTGAGCTAGTAATCCAAGAAGTTGGTCTCAATGAAGAAGAATGCAGCATCAGGATTGGAGGAAGGCTCATTAACAATCTGCAATATGCAGATAACACAACCTTGCTGCAAAGGAAGATGACTTGAAGCACTTGGTGATGAAGATCATAGATTTAAGTATGGATTAGAGCTCAGCATAAAGAAAACAAAAATCTTCAGAACAGAACTAATAAGCAACAACATCATGATAAATGGAGAAAAGATTGAAGTTGTCAAGGATTTCATTTTACTTGGATCCACAATCCACATACATGGACTCACATACAAGAAATCTGGTAACAACGTATTGCACTGGCAAATCTGCTGCAAAAGATCTCTTTAAAGTGTTAAAGATCCAAGATGTCACTTTGAAGACTAAAGTGCATGTGAAAGCTGGATAATTAATAAGGATGACCGAATAAAAACTGATGCATTGGGATCGGGGTTTTGGTGAAGAGTATTAAAAATATCATGGCCTGACAGAAGAACGAAGAAGTTTGTCTTTAAAGAAGGACAGAATGCTCCTTAAAAGTGAGAATGGCGAGACTTTGTCTCTCTACTTTGGCCTATTATCAGAAGGGACCAGTCCCTGGAGAAGGATATCGTGCAAGGTAAAGTAGAGGGTCATTGAAAAGGGCAAGACCCCCAATGAGATAGATTGACAAAGTGGCTGCAGCAATGGGCTTGAGTAGCAACTATTGTGAGGATGATGGCACAGGACTGGGCATTGTTTTTTTTGTGGTACATAGTGTCGCTGTGAGTGGGAACTGACTCTCTGGCACCTAACAACCTAACAACAGCAACGTTAACATAAATTCACTGCCTCCTGAGGTTCCTATCTAATATTTTGACATACTGTTGTCAATTTGAGCTCAAATAGATAGTTCTTAAAAGAGTTTAATATACAAGGCAGAATTTTTCAAATAGTTAACCAAAACTATTGTTTAGTTTTAAAATGATTGCAGAGGATAGTTTTGGTTTAAAGTTTAAAGGACAGTAGTTTCAGGGGAGATCCATAAGATTTTCAATGTTTGTTTTGTTTTATTTTGTTATTGTGATTTGGGTGAAACTTTGCAGAGCAAATTCATTTTCCATACTGCAGTTCATACACATTTTGTCTTATGACATTGACTACAATTCACCACAATGTAACAGCTCTCTTCCCACTTCCTCCCCATAGTTACCTCTTCCCTGTGTTCTTCCCTCCCATGCACTCCCACTCCCTGAGCTGTCTCCCTGTGCCCTTCTGTTCTCCCATGATAGATCACTCCAAGGAGTTTATCTGCCTGATGTAAATGTTCACCCCATATGCTTGTCTGCTGTTTGGCTGGAAGCCACAGGAGTGAGTTCAATTCCAGACCTGAGGATGGCTAGGGTCTCAGGGATCTCACCAGGCTCTGTCAGACCAGCAAACCTGGTCTGTTCTGGTTACCTAGTGCTTCTCTGACAGAAATATATGACAAATTGGATGGCCTTAACAAACAGGAGTTTATTCTCTTATAGTTTGGGAGGCTAAAGGTCCAAGTTCAGAGTGCCAGGCTCTAGAGGGTGGCTGAAAGCCCCTCGATCTTGGGCTTCTGCTCTGTCTCTTGCTCCTGGCCCACTGAAGCTAGAGGTATCTTTTCACTCAGACAGCTACTTGCTGCTGAAGCTGACAAGCCCAAGGTTGACGGATATAATGGCACAGTCCCAATGTTACCAAACCACATGGCAGACCATTAATTCAAGCCCATTATAAGCCCCAAGGTTGGCAGGGAATGGCAGGCTGCTGAACAACGACATGGCTACATGCAGGGTCCAAGCATGCCATATGCTAGAGACCATTCTCAAAGCTGTTTTTTCTATATGGGAAGCAGGCCACATACCCAAAGCAGCTACTCAGCTGCTCCAATAGATTCCACCATGGAGTTAATTACCAATCTCACCATGAGGAATAACTACATTCAGCTGCCCAGCCATTCAACCATGCCCAACCAAGTTGACACACAAACTTAACTACGACATGGTCTTTTTTTATGATTTTGAGTTTTGTTCCACATTGTTCTCCCACTCCATCCAGGATCTCCTGTGCTGATCCCCCTCCAAGTGGTTGACAGTGGTAGCTAGGCATCATCTAGTTTTTCTGGTCTCAGGGTCAAACAGGCTGTGGAGGTTTGCAATGGTTTTTCAGAAGTAGATCGCCAGCCCTTCTAATGAGGCTCCTCTGGGTAAACATAAACCTCTGCCCTTTCAGTCTGTTCAGCTCATACAAATGAATTAACTATTAAAAGGAAATGTTCCTGTTATAGCAGCCATTTTAATGAACTTTCACTCTCTTTCCTGGGAATGTTTTGCTTTGAATAGCATTCACTTCCACAATGCTTGGATTTGGCAATCGTAATCTGTATACCACATCCTCTTGGCCTTAATTGTACTGATTGCCTAATTTCTTGAAAGCATTAATTGAAAGGCTGTTTATTGATTCCTATGAAATACTGTATTATCTGAATAATGCTAATAGTCTAGGTTTAGCATTTGAAAAATCAGATTTTCAAGTAAACATGTCCAGACAGTACTTAACTTCACTGAACATTTTTTATAAAAGTTATCCACTTTTCACATTTGTAGCTACATCCCTTTGCTTCTTATCTCTCCCTCTCACCCTTCCTTCCTGCTCCCTCCTCCAACTCCCACTTTCTAAGTTCTCCTATGTGGAAAGAATCATGGGAACTGCCCCAGCAGGTGGAGGCGGGGAGCAAGCAGAGTTGTGTGATGGTCCTTAAATCATCTAAATGTGCTATTCATCTAAATGTTTGGGCAAGGAAGACAGCAGCTTTGTTTTGTGATGAAATTGCCTTTTTTCCTCCAAATGTTAGAGCTGGAGTAAATGAAAAAGCAACCACCTCCTCTTCAGACAGTTCTAGCAGCTGGGCAAATCCTCTACCAAAAGCCTAGAAATTCAGATAAATCAAATCTTGGATTATGTTAGAATTCCCTCCATTTTAAGCACAGCAGAGCTCCTACTTAAGCACAGTAAGGAGGTTAAATTAATAAAGAAGGCTATTTTATTACATATTCACTGGTGAAGAAAAATTGGTAATTCTTATAGTGATAATAATACTTAAGAAGTACTCTCTCAAGCATTTCTAATGTGTGTGTGCTGCTCTTTTGCAAGGGGAAAACGCCTTTCTAATATTTATAAATAATATGTGTAAGTCCTGATATTAAACTCCAATAGAAATACCTTTAGAGTATTGTTGTGCCTCTTTTCACTCTGAATAAATATAGCAAATCAGAACTGACTTAGGATTCAGATGTTCGCCAACCCCATGACCTTTCTGTGAAAAGCATGCAGCCTTTGAACTGTGGTGGCCGTTAGCAAGTTAATCCCGTATCTGTGAAAATGAAATCAGGGTGCTCTTGTTCTGATTGTTGCAGAAGAGGTTAAAAAGAAAAAAACAGGGGAACTGCTGAAGAGTTGGAAGTTGGAGGGGCAGAGAGCTGAAAATTAATATGCTGATTTGCATTTTCTGGGGTCTGTGTCATAAAAGCCCATCTCTGCAATTACCCTAACTCCTATAATGTGACAGTGACTAATGGCACCAGCAGCAATTAGGAGAATCAGCTCCCTCTACTGAGCTTGTTGATAAGATAATGTACTATAATTAGTACAATGAATATTACAAAATTACAGTATTTTCTTAAAGACATAGCCAGATGTCCAGACTTACATTTATTCTTGATTGCCTCAAACTAGTATTATTAGCTAATTAATGATTTGCTTTTTATGACTATGTTGAACTTGAAATTATTTTACTAAGAGGAATGATAATGAACAATTTCTAATTTTTTTGCAAATAGGCTATGAACAAAAAAACCTTTTTAGATATTTGCCTAATTTGCTATGCTTTATATAGACTTCAGATTGTTAAGATGTGAATTTTAGCTATGAAAATCATTTTTTTTTACTATCTAAGGCTGTACTGAAAGGATTATTAAGGGAGCTATTTTTGTGAATTTATATACCACAAACGTGGTATATGTTTAATAATGGCTTTAAAATTATTTCCTTATATAACAAGATGATAAAATGACAATGTACTTTTGTAAGTCTGTTTCAGTAAGTAAAGGAAAAAATATAATTGCTTTTATTTTATAAGTTATATAAAGAAATGTCACACAGTGAATTTTTCATACTCATTACATTTCCTCTTGACAATGTGTTCCAAATTCTTTTTTCCATTAATCCAAGTAAACAAGAACAAAGCAATATTTTTTATTTTGGTTTCTAGAGACAACATTGTAAAAATGTGTAAATATGTGTGACTATTGAAATTCTTATCTTGTTGCCTACTATGCCCCTTTGAAATAAACTCCTTAAAGCCTTATGCTTCTCAAGGTTAATTAGTGTCCTGCTGAATTATTGTGGGCTTAAAGTAAGTAGCAAGATGCTTTTTTCTTCTGTCTGAATGCCTTTGCTTCAAAATGCTTACCCCCATGTATTAAATAGCATTGCATTCATTGTCAAAAAGAACATTTTGAGACCTATCCTGAAGTACAGCACTGTTAGTGATAGGATAATATCCACATGCTACAAGAAAGACCAGTTAATATGACTGTTATTTAAATTTAAACACCAATCACCAATGCCAAAAATGAAGAAATTAAAGATTTTTACCAACATCTGCAGTCTGACATTGATCAAACATGCAATCAAGATGTATAGATAATTGCTGTTGATTAGAATGTGAAAGTTGGAAACAAAGAAGAATCAGTGGTTGAAAAGGATGACCTTGGTGATAGAAATGAAACCAGAGATGGTATGAAAGAATTTTGCAAGACCAATGACTTATTCATTGCAAATACCCTTTTCCAATAATATAAATGGCAACTGTACATATGGACCTCACTGGATGGAATACACAGGAATCAAATCAACTATGTCAGTGGAAAGAGATGATGCAACAGCTCAACATCATCAGTCAGAGCAAGACCAAGGCTAACTGTGGAACAAACCATCAATTGTTTATATGCAAGTTCAAGTTGAAGATGAAGAAGATGAAAACAAATCCACTAGAGCCAAAGTACAACTTGAATATATCCCACCTGAATTTAGAAACCATATCGACAATAGATTTGATGCATTGAACACTAATAACTAAAGACCAGATGAGTTGTGGGATGACATCAAGGAGGAAAGTAAAAGGTCATTTAAAAGGCAGGAAAGAAAAAAAAGACCAACACAGCTGTCAGAAGAGACTCTGAAACTTGCTCTTGAATGGAGAGTAGCTGAAGTGAATGGAAGAAATGATGAAGTAAAATTGCTGAACAAAATATTTCAAGGGGCCGCTTGAATAGACAAAATAAAGTATTATAATGAAATGTGCAATGACCTGGAATTAGAATACTGAAAAGAAAGAACACACTTGGCATTTCTAAAGCTGAAATAACTGAAGAAAAAAGTCAAGCCTCAAGTTGCAATACTGAAAATTCTATGGGCAAAATATAGAGTGACACAAGACACATCAAAAGAAGATGGAAGGAATACCCAAAGTCACTGTACCAAAAAGAATTGGTCGACATTCAGCCATTTCAGGAGGTAACTCATGATCAAGAACCAAAAATACTGAAGGAAGAAATCCAAGCTGCACTGAAGGCATTGGTGAAAAGTAAGGTTCTAGGAATTAAGGGAATACTCACTGAGATATTTTCAACACACTGTCTATGCCAAGAAGTTTAGAAGACAGCTACCTGGCCAACCAACTGGAAGAGATCCATATTTGTCTCTATTCCAGAGAAGGGTGATTGAAGTACAGAAATTATTGAACAATGTCACTTGGAAATATATTTTGTTAAAGATAATTCAAGAATAGTTGCAAGGAACTACCAAAAATTCAAGCCAGACTCAGAAGAGGATGTGGAGCAAGGTATACCATTGCTGATGTTAGATGGATCTTGAATGAAAGCAGAGAATATAGAAATGTTTACCTGTGTTTTATTGACTATGCAAAGACATTTGACCAAACAGATCCTAGCATATTATAGATAACATTGTGAAGAATGGGAATTCCAGAACACTTAACTGTCTTCTTGCATAACCAGTACATAGCCCAAGAGGCAGCCATTTGAACAGACAAGAGGATAATGCATTACTTAAAATCAGGAAAGGTATGTATCAGGGTAATATCCTGTCACCATACTTAGTTTGTATGCTAAGCTATTCCAGGAATCTGGGCTATATGAAGAAAACTCATTAACAACCTGCAATTTGTAGATAATACAACCTTGCTTGCTGAAAACAAGGAAGACTTGAAGCACTTAGTGTTGAAAATCAAAGACTGCAGCCTTCAGTATGGATTACACCATACATGAAGAAAATAAAAATCTTCACAAATGAACCAATAAGAAAAATCACAATAAATGGAGAAAAGATTGAAGTTGTCAAAGATTTCATTTTACTTGGATCCACAGTCCACATCGATGGAAGAAGCAGTCAGGAAATTATGACATATTGCATTGGGTAAATCTGCTGAAAAAGATGTCACTGTGAGGACTCAAATGTGCCTGATCGAAGCCATAGTATTTCAAGTCACCTCCTATGTGTGCAAAAGCTGGACAATGAATAAGAAGACTGAAGAAGAATTGATGCATTTGAATGACGGTGTTAGCAAAGAACACCATGGCATGCCAGAAGAATGAAGAAATCAATTTTGGAAGAAATAGAGCCATAGTGCTCTTTAGAAACAAGGCTGGCAAGACTTCATCTCATGTACTTTGGATGTGTTATCAGGTGGGACCAGTTTCTGGAAAAGGACAACATGCTTGGTAAGGTGGAGGGTCAGTGAAAAAGAGGAAGACCTTATTGAGGTCGTTATTCCCTAAAAAGGAATAAAGTAGTGGCTGCAACTATGGAATCAAGCATAGCAACAATTGTAACAAGGATGCAGAACCGAGCGGTGCTTTGTTCTGTTGTATATAGGATTGCTATGAGTCAGAAATGACTCAACAGCACCTAACATAACATAACATAACATATATTAAAAATGTCTCTCCTTCCAAGGCAATTAGGACATCTCCATGTCTGAAGAGTACCTGAGGCAGTGTTGAGTCATGCACCGGTGTCCCAGTTCTAAACCTACTGTGATTGAGAAAATGCTGACTTTCTTTCATAATCATGATCCTGTCTTTTACAGTTTTTGATGGATCCCAGTGCTATTCTCCCACCTTTCATGAAATTTTCCAACTGTCCATGGGTTTCAGGTCCCCGTAAGCTTCTGCTACACCTTTGTAGCGGCATGCAGGAGAAAAGTAAACTTCCTAAATTTGAGGAAGCCACATTGTCCCATAGGCTACAATTGTCATTCTTAGTAAGTAGAATATGTGATTTTTTTTTCAAGTAAGCACCAAATAATGAAGTAGCCCAACCAACCCAAACTTAGAGTGTGAGGTTGAGTGAGGGCAGAGAATATAATGAAATTTCTCACATGCCTCTTCAAAATGTCTCTAGCAATTACAGTTCTTTCTCTTGATTTGTTTTCAAGGTATTCTTTGCAGAAGATGTGGGTTCAAACAAAGGTGCAATCATTGGACTCATGGTGGGCGGTGTTGTCATAGCAACAGTGATTGTCATCACCTTGGTGATGCTGAAGAAGAAACAATACACATCCATCCATCACGGTGTTGTAGAGGTAGGTGACATGGTCTGCATGTTTGCAAATGGCCAGTAAAGAAAGACTACAAGGGAAAATATGCTTTGCATTAGGATCATGCAAGTATTTCCTCTTTGGAAAAAAATACTCTATGATGCTCAAATTGCAGCTTTGCTTTTCTTTCTTTGGTTTGCATTCATTCCAGTTATGCTAAGAACTGTGATCATGGCACTGAGGTATAGATTGCTACCTCAAATTGTTAGAATTTTTACTGAAATTATCAAAATAGTACTAATGATAATGCCTGGCTTAAAGAAAATTGTAATTACCTTCAAATGATTATTTAAAGAAAAATAAGTATCAGAGATTAGAAATGAAAAAAGTAGGAAGTTGCTCTTTTCAGAAAAACTTGCACACATTTACACATTTATTCCTGGTGTTTTTTTTCTTTTCTTTTGGTCTTAAATAGTCATGCCTCTAAGCAAAAGCAGGAAATAGTAGTAAATTTCCATAAAGAATCTGGCCTTTAAAGTTTTACAGGAAATCACATACTTGGTTATTATTCAACATGTTGTTGAGTAAGCATATTACCCTGCGCTTCCACCTGAAATATCTTAACATTTCCAAGGTGTCAGTGCAGCACAATGTCGGAGAAGACACAACAAGTGACAATTGTTATTAACCTGCAATTGTGCTTCCTTCAGCATCCTTCTCCCCACAGGCCAATCTGTGCCTAACAGAATTGTACGGCACAGAAGTAAGTTATACCAACAAAACAACAATAGCTACAAGATTCAAATGTATCTCCTCTTAAACCTCCTTTTATATGAAAAATTTTGGAAGCAGGTGAAACTTTCCAAATAAGTTCTTCTCATGCATTTAAAATATAATTTTGGTGGAAAGAAAAACTTCACATATATTTAGCTTTTTAGTAAAATACTTATTAAAGAAAATTCTCTGAGAGTTATGGAATTTTTAGAGCTGAAAGTGATTAATCAAATTGATTTTCTTATTTTGTAGATGAGAACACTGAGGCCCCAGAAAAAGTAGTGTTTGTGGGCTCAAGGTCAGAGTATAGGTTCCCACATATAATCTATGGTTTTTTCCATCAGAATCACTGTTGTTAGATGCTGGTGAGTCGGTTCTGACTCATAGCGACCCCACGTACAACAGAACAAAACACTGCTCAGTCCTGTGCCATCCACACAACTGTTGCTCTGCTTGAGCCCATTGTTGCACACAGTGCGTCAATCCGTTTATCAGCATAAAGTCGAAATATTTCTCGTGAATTAAACTTCTCACTAGTCCCAAGGAAATGTGCTCCAAACCAATTGTGATTATAGGCATGCAAAAACAGTTTAAGTAAATTAAATTTGTGGTGAAGCTGGAAACCTCATTTTGTTCAGCACTTAAAATTCCCACAAACTAATTCTTTATAGGAGGTGCTGATGGAAAATAGTCTTGAGGCTTCCTTCCTCTGTTCATACTGGTGTGGATGTTCTAAAGAGAAGGGACATGAATGAAATGCAAGTAACAAATAGCAAGTGAAAAAGAACTGGATGAGTCACAGACTGGATTGCAAGTACACTTGTAAGCAATATGCAAGCCAGCACAGTACAACAACCTATATGTTTATTAATAGAGTTGTTACCAGGTGGTGATTAGTGGTTTCTAGTTTTTATTTTTAAAATTAGCAATCGAGATTGATTTAATGACTCACTTAGCTGTAGGCCAACATTTCATCCAGTAAGCCATATTAGCCCGTGCTTTCCCAAGGAGATGATTATGCTTTATTTTTGCCTCAAGCAGTGAAGTGGGAGCCTTTGATATGCTATTTCCCAAAGGTGCCTGCCTTGTCAGAGTACCTCTGTGGTAGCTGAGAATCATGCTGCCACTAGCTGAGTTATCCACTACTGCTTGCATTTTAATATGATCCTGCAAAGCCCTATGACTCCAGGTTCTGTTTAGTAACAGAGGGTAGTTTGGCACTGAATAATAGAAAATGCATATTGTATTCCTTTCCAATCACCTTTAATTAGGAAAGTGGCAGTGGCACTCAATTTCTCCTTGCTGTAGTATGTAGAAGAGTTTCTTCTGAGGAGTGGCTGGTGGGTTTGAACCGCCAGACTTCTGGTTAGCAGGCATTTGACGCCACTAGAGCTTCTATTGGACAGAGTAGAATTGCCCCTTAGAGTATCCAAGGCTGCAGTCTTTATGGACACAGATTGCCACATCTTTCTGCCACAGAGCAGCTAGTGGGTTTGAACCACTGAACTTTTGGTTAGCAGCCAGCACTTAACCACTGTACCAGCAGAGCTCCTTAACTCCAGAAATACCCATCCTCAACATCTCATTAATGATCTAAATAAGAAGAAAATTACTTATTTAGCTTTGCATGGAATTATGGCATGACTGTCTTGATGAATGTGCCTAATGCTTGTGACATTGTAAATAAACACACTTAAGGTTCCTTTCTCTCTAACAAGATGACGACCAGGACAGAGGCACCTAGCAGCCACTAATGTGGGTGTTGTAGAGCAATCAGAGAGAATCATAAAGTTAAATTGGAAGAAAAGGCAGGGAAGAAATGAAAGTAGACAAGTCTGTTTGCAGCTTAAAATGAATGGTTGGAAGGTTAAAGGAAAGAATCAAAAATGATGATAAAGGAATAGGAAAGGAGTTGCTAAGCCTACCTGAAGAATAACTTAATATTGGTAACAAACATAACTAGAACTCATTATAAAGAAATGTAATTGGGAGCTCTGGTGGTATAGTGCCTAAGGCATTTGACTGCTAACCGCAAGGCTGGCAGTTCAAAACCACCAGCCACTCCTCAGAAGAAAGGTTGGGCAATCTACTTCCACAGAGATATTGCCTTGGAAACCCAAGGAGGGGTTTTATGAGTCAGGACCAAATGTAATTATAATTAAGCAAATGAACAAACACACAGTTGAGCAAAAACACAACACTGGTAGGTTATTGGGAGGAATGAGGTAAATGACTACCTTGTCTAGTCCTTTACTTGCTTTAGTGTCCCTTCCCATCTCACCTGATTCCTTCAATGTCATTATACTCTTTGGTTAATTACAAATGTGTTAGTTACCCTATCCTCCTTTATTCATTTACTCATAATCTTAGGAAGCTGAAATTCTATTGTTTGGTCTAACTCAGTACCATACATAAAGGGACACCCATATGTGTTACTTGGCACCTATGAACATGCATCCTGCTGGTAACAATAAATATTAAAATTAAAATCTCTTCACTGTCCCACCTCCAAGCTTAAATACACCAGAGTTGATATAAAAGGAGACAGGTGTAAAGTAAAGTAACCTAAATAGTCTGATAGTTGCACTATAAATTGCTCTGGATATAGGAAGAGAATAAATGACAGCAAAGAGTCAAATGCAGGAAGAAAGGGGTAGGAATGGGACATAAGCCAAAGAGTATTAAAAAGTTCTACACAGCTGTTTCAGGGCAGGTGAGTCAGGCTGTGTGGGCTCAGCTTTTCACTCCATCTGCAGTGGAGGCCCTGGGTGGTACAGACGTTAACGTGCTTAGCTGCTAACTGCTAGGTTGGAGATTTAAGTCTACACACAGGTGCCTTAGCAGAAAGGCCTAGAGAACTACTTCCAAACAATCAGCCATTGAATCAACCTATGAAGCACGATTTTACTCTGACACACATTGGGCCATCATGAGTCAGAATCAGTTTGACGGCAAGTAGTTGTCATCAGCAGTAGCTAATTGAAGACGTGCTACGGTACAGTGCAAAGGGCACCAGGGTTTCTCATGAAGACACAGGGCATGGCACCAGCCACCAGATGAAGACTTCACAACAGTTAATTCCTGCTGTCATATCCAGAAAGTCAGGATAGAGACTATAAAAAGTAGAGTTTTTGTGTGTATTTCATCTGAGCAAGTGGCAGATATGAGAAGATGCCCAGTGAGAAGATTCTGTCCCTGAATTCATTCCAGAAAAAACAACCCCTTGTTCTGCTTTAGAGGAAGTATTAATCAGGTGTCAGAGTGGTGACTCTGTATGCATAAGGCCATACTGAGTCGACCTTTGCCTGGTAGCCCACACTGCTACTGTAGCATAGCCACAAGGAAGAGAATGATGAGCCTTGCTGAAGAAAAAGGTTGGCCCTTACACAACACTTCTTTTTGTTTTTGTTGTGAGCTGCCATCAAGTTGGCCCCTAACTCAAGACTACCCCATACACAATGGAATAAAACACTGCCTGGTCCTGTGCCATCCCCATGATCAGTTGTGGATCGATGTGTCATGATCCATAGCATTTTCACTGGCTGATTTTCATAAGTAGGTTGCCAGGCCTTTCTTCCTCATCTATCTAAGTCTGGAAATTCCACTGTAACCCATTCAGCACCATAGCAACACCCAAGCCTCCACTGACAGACACATGGTGGCTGTACATGGGCTTATTGGCCAGAAATCAAACCTAGGTCTGCCACATGGAAGGCCAGAATCCTGTCATTGAACCATCAGTATCCCGCCTCTTCCTTTAGTGGTGGATATATCCATGGACGTGAGTACACAGTTCTTCATTTCTGGCTTTGGAAGGGTTGAGGATAAAAAAAATGCAATCCAAACCCCTTGGAAGCCATTTTGTAAAGATAATCCTCCTCCTCTATAGATCCTGAGCCCTCTGAGATCTCAGGGCCTGTCCTCTCCACTGAAAAAATTGTGAAAGGTGAGCTGCCCTCACAGCAGCAAAGGGTAATGAGCATTACTAAGTAGAAAGGAGGCCAAGAAAAAACAGGAAAGTTAGATTCCTGGAGTTCACACTAGCCTCTGAGCCTTGCATTTCTGGCAGAGCGGTCTCATGTGCTTGTGTCTAGCTTTGGAATCTGAAGAGGAGATAAGCTAGTAAATTGCCAGGTGTTCCCCTACTGTTGATGAATGCAAATGATTGTTTACAGCCAGTGTGAAGGTTGATGTGCCTCCTGGAGGAGATAAAAGTATAATAGTCGAACAATCAAGTAGCATTATGATTTTTTTTCTATGTTCAGACACATAACAGCTTTGTGTTTTATCTGCCTAAGCAAGGTATTTAAAAAAAAAAAAAAAACCCAATGCTCTTGGAAATCTCAGTTCAGAGGTGGTATAAAGCAAAAAGAGGCCCAAGATCGAATGGCATACTGCTACACACAGGCTGTCTGGCCAGCTGATTTGCAGAGTGAATGAAATATCTTATTATTGGTGCTAATCTTTAATGGTAGTATTTTAACTTACAAGTCTGGCTAATTGTACAATTACCAATTTAAGCAAGGTGACCTCATTTGTTGACAACAGAGCAGATCAAAGGGAAAGGAGAGGATGAGGAAATCATGTTAATTAGTCCCTTGAGGACAATAACTTGGAGGAGATGTTGAGCAGAAGCAGTTGAGCAGTCCATTTGGATTGTTGGTGGCATTGTTTTCAGAGGAACTGTCACTGGAATAATCTGAAGATCTACTACCAGAAAACATGGGCAGCTCTGGCAAGATGGTAGAATGGGAAAAGTTGACTGTGGCATGCGTGGGAAGATAAGAAGGAGACCACATAATGAGGGAACATGTCCAAGGCATGAAGGTGCTGTGCATGTATCAGCTGCTTTGGAAAAAGAGTTGCTATCAAGTCACTTGTGACTCCTGGAGACCCCATGTGTGTCAGGGTAGAAATGTGTGTTCCACAGGGTTTCCAACCAATGGCTGATTTTTTGGAAGCAGATTGCCAGGCCTTTCCTCTGAGGTGCATCTGGCTGAATGCATACTCCAGCCTTCCATTTAGCAACTGAGTATTTTAACACAAAACCACCCAGTAAATCATCATATTAAGAGAGAGGAACAGTTTTTAAACCTTTAGCTGGACAGGCTATTATAGAATCTTAGTGCTCAGTGAAAAAGAAACCTATAATCTAGAACAGCATGCCCTTGAGCTATTTCTCCTTTTTCCAAATGTCATAATAATAGCCCCTTTTATATACATGCACCATTATTTTAATTAAAAGATTCTCAGATCTTTCTTTCACACATGAAAGTTAATGAAAACAGATAAAAATAAGCCTGAGGAAATGTTAAGCTGCCCAGGAAACTGAGGGTTTTTCCACACATATTTGAGTATCACCCAGTATACTTTGCTCTGAATCCCTCTCCCTGAGACACTTAGATTTTTTTTCTAGTTTACCACCACACTTTCAAATGAAACCGGCTTCTCTTGCAGTGCTTGTCCTTTATTGAACCAACTGGGTGGAAAAAATTACTTATCACAGTAGATTTATCCAGTTTTTGGTGAGTTGGAGAAGCAACTAGTGAAGTTTTCAGAAATCTGAACCAGCATGTTTTAAGCGCCACCTGGTGGCTAGAGACTGAATAGGATAGCTGGACAGCTGGTGGCCAGAAGCATTTTATGCTATTGTGATACGTCAAAGGAGGAGAGAAAGAAAACATAGTAGGTGTTCTACAACCTTGGCAAAGAGAGAGAGAGTACTAGGGGCTCTTTATCATTTTACTGCTTGAACATGTCCACTCTGAATGGATTGATTTGTCTGTTTATTATTCTCAATGCTCATCACCCTTGCTTTGTAGGTTGATGCTGCCGTGACCCCTGAGGAGCGCCACCTCTCCAAGATGCAGCAGAATGGCTACGAAAATCCAACTTACAAATTCTTTGAGCAGATGCAGAACTAGACCACCGCCACAGCAGTGTCTGAAGTTGGACAGCAAAACTATTGCTTCACTACCCATCGGTGTTCATTCATAGAATAATGTGGAAAGAAACAAACCCTTCTGTTTTATTATTTACTCATTATCACCTCTTGACAGCTGTGCTGTAACACAAGTAGATGCCTGAACTTGAATTAATATACAAATCAGTAATGTATTCTCTCTTTACATTTTGGTCTCTACGCTACATTATTAATGGATTTTGTGTACTATAAAGAATTTAGCTGTATCAAACTAGTGCATGAATAGATCGCTCCTGATTATTTATCACGCTTAGTCCCGTAGCCAGTTGTATATTATTCTTGTGGTTTGTGACCCAATTAAGTCCTAATTGAAATATGCTTTAAGAATCGATGGGGGATGCTTCATGTGAACGTGGGAGTTTAGCTGCTTCTCTTGCCTACGTATTCTTTTCCTGATCACTATGCATTTTGAAGTTAAGCATTTTTAAGTATTCCAAATGACTTTGAGACTTTCTTTTCCATAATTGCATTTTACTGTACAGATTGCTGCTTTTGCTATAATTGTGATATAGGAATTCTGAGGATACACGTTTATGTCTTTGTGCCTGTTTTATGTGCACACATTAGGCATTGAGAATTGAAACCTTTTTTGTCCATGTATCTTTCGATCTTTGATAAAGAAAAGAATCCCTGTTCATTGTAAGCACTTTTACTGGTAGGGGGGTGGGGGGAGGGATGCTCTGCTGGTCTCAAATTACCAAGAATTCTCCAAAAACAATTTCTGCAGGATGACTGTACAGAATCATTGCTTATGACATGATAGCTTTCTACACTGTATTACATAAATAAATTAAATAAAATTACCCTGGGCAAGACTTTTCTTTGAAAGATGACTACAGACATTAAACATTCAAAGTAATTTTGGGTGGAGAGAAGAGGCAGATTGAATTTCCTTTAGCTAATCTAAAACAGTTTATTTATGATATCACAGAAGATGAAGAAGGACAGGCCAAATTAAGGGAATGGGGAAGGCATGCCTGGACAACCCCTTCTTTAAGATTTGTCTTCAATTTGTATAAAATGGTGTTTTCATGTAAATAAATACATTCTCGGAGGAGTGTCATTGTGCTGGTGTGACTGATTCTATAGTAACATCTTAGGGATGACTTAGTGATCTAAAGACCAGTGAGGAATCTCCTTTCATCTCATGTTGGACATCCACCCCTATTTTATCTGAGTAGAAAATTAGGGCCAACATGAATATTGTAGTGCTGGAATAGTTAACACTTTTTTTACTTAGTTGAAAATATTTTGATGTTGTAGCTTGATCTTCACATTAGTGCCCAGTAAGAGATGAAGAGAAAAGTGTTCCAGGAAAATAAAAGTTAAGACCAGTCAATAGACATTTATTGGTAAAGAAGCATCCTCAGCCTTGGCACTATTGACATTTTGTTCCAAATAGTTCTTTGTTGTGGGCGGTCATCCTGGCATTGTAAGATATTTAATAGAATCCCCTGGGAGGCAACATCACCCCCACTGAAGAACTACAGCTCTACATCTATTCCAAAACAAGGTCATATGTGCATAAATTTAATTGAAGAGAAGGCTCTCTGGCTGCCATTTCAAGGGTCTAAGAGCACATTAACCTGGTTGCCTTTGCTGTGTTGTCCTTGGTATCAAGTGAACATAAGAACCAATCAGCACATTTTAGCTTTAAATTGCAATCTTCTCAACTAAAACACTAAGGGCAGAAAATTAGTCAAAATTGTTTCCTCGTACCACTATGCAGTATGAACAGACCTCATTAAAACTCATCTGAGTGTGTCCTATTTTTATGAGAATGAAATGGTCATCTCCCATGCTCTGTTAAGGGCAATTACATTGGACTGCCATGTGAAGAAACATAATATATGATACTTATATATATAAGCTACAGTTCCAATTTGCCTGACCCAAAGAGAGGTAGCTAATAAGGGGGAAAAATGAGTCCTGATATAACAGTACATTCCTAATGGCACTAATGAGGTGAGACCCAACTTGCAAACATGGCACTGATGAGACTCAGCCTTCAGCATCAGGATGACTACAAGCTTTCAGTTACCATTTCAGAGCTATGGGTGGAAAGGAAGTTTCAATATGATGTACACATATAGAAGTTCTGGTGACGCAGTGCCTAAAGCATTTGACTGCTAACCAGAAGGCTGGTGGTTCAAATGCACCAACCACTCTTGGAAGGAAGGTTGGGCAATGTACTTCCGTAGTGATACTGCCTCGGAAACCCAAGGAGGGGTCTCTATGAGTCAGAACCTGCTCAACGGCAGTGACAACAACAACAACATAATAGAATTATGAAAAGGAAAGGTAATACTCTATTATCTTGATTCTCAAATTTCGAGATGTTGTAAGGATTCTCCAGATGGTCTGAGAGTTAATCAATAGAGTTTACACAAAATTGAAGTGTTATGAAATAGAATTATAGGTTGTTGTTATGTGCCATCGAGTCAGACCCGACTCACAGCGACCCCTCCTTGGGTTTCTGAGGCAGTATCACTACGGAAGTGGATTGCCCCATCTTCCTTCTGAGGAGTGTCTGGTGGGTTTGAACCACCAGCCTTCTGGTTAGCAGTCAAGTGCCTTAGGCACTACGCTACCAGAGCTCCCAATTATAGGTAGTAGCTATGCAAACCAAAGATCAGTGAGATTTTGGGGGAGATTGCCATGGCTGATTTAATGAGTGAGGAATGGCATCCCAATAGAGTTTTTTTTTCATTTTTATCTAATTAGAAATGTTGGACATAATTTCATATGTTCAAGGATCATTTTATATTTCTGTGATTTGTTTTTTGTCTTGAAATCTACTTGAATTAGGATTACAATCCCTACTATTTCACTGTTTCCATTTGCCTGGTAAACTTTTATCCATTTATTTATTTTTAACTTCTTGAATTGCTGTGTGTTAAGTGTGTCTATTGTGTACAGTACAGAGTTAGTTTTTTGCAACATGAGCCCATTAGAAAATCTTTTTCTTTTAATAGGCCAGTAAACTCCATTTGCATTCATTAATATGACTGCTGTGTTTGCTGTCAATCCTATCATATCTTATGTTGTAATTACTAAATGTATTATAATTACTACACCTCTATTTGGTGAGTTCCCTTCCCTTTTTCTTTCTTTTTTTTTCCCTGGTATAAAGGAATCTTTGAATTTTTACTCTAATAATTAGTTACCTGTCTTAGTCACTGAGTGCTGCCATAGCAGGCAGAAATACCACAAGTGGGTGGCTTTAAAGAAGAGAAATTAATCATATTCTCACAGTTTTGAAGGCTAAGAATCCAAAGCAGAGTATCGACTTATTTTGTGAGCCTCTCCTAATTTCTGGTGTGTGCAGATATTGTTTGGCATTCCTTTGTGTCTGTTCCCTCTGTGTGTGGCTCTCACTCTGTTCAGCTTTTTATAACACAGAAGTGATTAGGTTTAGGACCCATGGTACTTTAGGATGATGTTGTCATGATAAAATCCTTTCTAAACAGGACCATATTTATAGGTACAGAGATTAAGATTTCAACACATATTTTTTGGGGAGACACAATTTAATCCATACCTTACCTTTGGACTAATATTTTTTGTAGTGCTCTTTATCTTTTTTTTTTCTGACTTGATCATTTACTGTCTGTACTTTCCAAATGGTTTATTTGTCTCTTACCTATTCCATGTAGAACAGCCTTACTCTACTTCCTCCATTTTCTCACTTTTCCTGTTTTTCAGTTGCATTTGTTCTACTTTATCTGAACACGTAATTTTTCCATATTCTTCAGCTCATGACCTCACCCTTATTTCAGTTTTAGTTCAACCTTGTATATTGAAATGCTCTCCATCTGTCTTTCTGTAAGACTTCCCACACATACTTTGGTTGGGTGAAGCCCACCCTCCAGTTACTTCCTCAGGTAGAGCACATGTGTACACCATTCCAGGAGTTCTGACACATTCAAAACTGATTTTCCATGGCTTTGAAATTTGAAGGGCAGCTTGGCTAATATATGACTTTTTGTTTTCCCTTAAGTTTCTTGAAAATGCTGCTGCACTGTTGCCTTGTATGTTATTTCTGAGAAATATGATGACTATCTCATTTCCTTGTCTTTGTGAAATATTTCATCTTTTTGCCTGGAGGCTCTGAGGAATTTTTTCGTTTATAGTGCCTAAAGCATTTGACTGCTAACCAGAAGCTTGGTGGTTCAAATCTACCAGCCACTCCTCGGAAGGAAGGTTGGGCAATCTATTTCCATAGAGATACCACCTCAGAAACCCAAGAAGAGGTTGCTATGAGTTGAATCTGACTCAACGGCAGTGAGTTTGGTTTGGTTTATTGTTTAATCATTTTACAAGGCTCTGTCTCAGAGTTATCGTTCTGGTTCCATTTTCCGGGATACTTTCAGGGTCCTTTTCAATGTGTGGATTTGGGTCTTTCGTTTCTGGAAATTTTTCCTGGATTGTAGTTTTAAATATTCTGTTCTATTATTTTTATTGTCTTCTTCACGGACACCAATAATGCAAATATTCTACCTCCTTTGTCTTATCTCCCATTTCAACTCTTTCTCTCTGACTTTATTTTTTTTAACTCATTTCCATTCTCTTAGTTGTGTTTTCTTCTTTCATGCAGTCCCCTTTATTACATTTTTACATGAACCCATTCTCTTCTGGGCACCTTATAACCTACATATCTAATAGGATTTGGTGATTTTCTTTTACAGGTAGTCCCTGACTTACAACGGGGTTCCATTCTGGCAGCTCCATCCTAAGTCACTTCTGACAAATCAAATACCTCATTTTTTGTTGTTGTTGTTTTCATTATCATTGCCTTTTATTATCAATATCTTTATGAATACAGCAGTGTTTTGAACAATAAATTATAAAACTGAGCATCTACATTGATAACATCTGGCATTGATAACATCAGCAAATTATATGGTACAATATTGTGTGCAGTACATATTACTAAAGATAAGATTGGCATGAGTGTGATTCATAGAAACTTGAATCCATTGTGAATCGCGGATTACCTGTATTTCTTTCCAGAGTTTAGTTAACACTAGTTTCATTTCTGTTTTTTATTTCTTTATTTAGTTTTTGTATTTCTGAACTTAGTTTTCATATTTCTCATTCAGGGTACTTTCCATATCCCCAGTTGTGTGTTGGAGCATATTTAATTCAGTTTGGAGCGTTCTTAGAGTTTTCTTCAGCTCTATGGTCGTTCTGTGGGGAAGACATCCATTTCTGACTTGTATTCACAGTTTCTGACTTGCAGTAGTTCTGTACGGAGGTGGTCTGATTATGGATGTTCTTATTCACTTTGTGGGCAGGGTGTCTAGTTTAAGAGCACATTCTCCTATCACTTCTGGTACCTTCTTTGCAGTTTCTTTTATGATTGGTGTTGGTACAGGAGGGGCAACAGGGAAAGGGTTAGTGGGGTTTCTGTTTTCTGTAACATCTTTAATTTTACTTGCTTATTTCCTCTTTTTCTTCCCTGCCTTGTCTCCAAGGGACACCACCTTTCAGATTCTCCCCCAGAAACAGTACTTCTCCAAGTCTTCCCCTACTGGTCCTGCACACTTTCAGGTCCCCTTCCTCCAGCCAGGCTATGAACCACCAAATCCTGGTCAAGGTTCAGTGTTTTTATATATATATGATTTCACTTTCTCTTTCTGGAGTGATTTTTATCTATTTTTCCTCAAGTCCTCTGTTCTCCCCCTCTCTTTCCAGGTCCTTTCTGGCTCCTCTCCCCCAGTTTCTGAACCCATAAGCTTGTAGTGGCTCCAATAGCCTCTCTGTTGTTTGTTCCTCTTTTCTTCTACTTACAGATAACTTAAAGGTAGCATTACTACCTCTTAGTAATGCTCAAGGAGAAGATTCAACCACCTTTCTCAGAAAGTGCTCATACTAGAATGTTTTAAAAACTCTCTCAGCCAGAGTAGGAACCATTATTTTATCACTGTCTTAGTAATCTAGATGAGCTCTGGTGGTACAGTGGTTAAGGCATTGGCTGCTAAGTAAAAGGTCGGTGGTTTGAACCCATCACCTCTTCCACAGAAGAAAGATGACAGTCTGTTTCCATAAAGATTTATAGCCTTGGAAACCCAGTGAGGGTTGCTATGAGTTAGAATCAACTTGACAGCAGTGAGTTTAGTTTATCTAAAGCTGCTATAACAGAAATACCACAGGTTGGTGGCTTTAAAAAACAAAAACATATTTTCTCACAGTTCTGGAGGCTAGACGTCCAACTTCAGAGTGAAGCTTTCTTTATCTATTTCAGTTTCTAGTGGCTGCCAGCAATCTTTGGCATTCCTGGATTTGTAGATTCATTTGCCATCATAAGAGTGTCTTCCCCAGAGAAGGGCAATGTACCAAATGTGAGTGACCAGTATGGCAGCATTGAGGATGAGAAAGACATAGAGAGTTACATGGGCAGTACACACAACAAATATGAACCCCTTTGCATATACAGTACTGAGTTGTCAGTGAAAGCAAACATGGGTATAGGGAC